>NW_024423319.1:122026036-122238388 GCF_017311325.1 Ursus maritimus | reverse complement strand
TCCTGCAACAAAGTAAGCTAGCGATGAGAAAATGTGATTAAAGTGGTAAGGAAAATACATTTACAGTATGGTAAAAAGAAATCCATGTGTAAGTAGACCGGCGCAGTATCCTGCAAAGGAAATGCAGAATCATATTGTAACCCTCAAAGGAAACGCAGAATCACGTTGTATCCCGCAAAGGAAATGGAGAATCATATTGTATCCCGCAAAGGAAACGCAGAATCACGTTGTATCCCGCAAAGGAAACACAGAATCACACTGTATCCCACAAGGGAAATGGAGAATCACATTGTATCCTGCACAGTTCAAAACCAGTGTGGAACAGAGGAGAAAGAACAGGTAGGACTGTTTTTACCCAAGGAGTAGAGCAGCAGTCCTCAATGTGGATTGAGATTCCATAGTCTGTCGCCAGTGGCTGTCTGGACACATTTAGGAGCTGTCCGATGAAGGTCAGGAGCTACTGGATCTCGTGGGTGGAGACCAGGGATGCTTCACTTCTTATAGTGCCCAGGACTGTGTCCCCATAACTTAGAGTCATCCAATGCAATGTAGCAATAAGTGCTGAGGTTGAGAATCCCTATTCATAGAGTCATAAAAGCACCAAAGAGTATGCAGAGATGGAATGAGTGTAAGATTTAAAACATCTATTATTTTTAGCAATGACAAGGCACCGTAACTTTTGCCATTCCTCAAGGGTTAAGGAATGGATGGGGATTAAGGAAGGTTTTGTGTGTTTGCTGTTATTAAGGATTAATGGGAGTTCGCAATGCACACAGCACTGGCAACGAGGAAAGAAAATGATATTTACACAGTGGATAGTAAGTGCATGATGTCTTCAAATGAGTGTGTGTGGTCAAGAGCAGGCATGTGTTCAAATTCATGATCTTAGTTCTATCCAAGACATCTAGATGCCCAGATCCTAGAACACACAAAGGCAATCTTGGACAAGAAATCTCAGTTTCCAAAGGTTCATTCTGTCACACAACATCGACATAAGGTCCAAGTTTAGAATGTTGCTACTGATGGTATGTAAGAACAAGTCCTAGAGCATTGACTTCATAAGTTTCTCAGGCATGGAGAAGCACTGAACACTGCTTAAAATTATACCAATTCTTTCAAAATATTTCTGTTGTTTATTTGGCCAACATAATCAAGTCTGCCTTTAAACAAATTTCTTAAATATTAAACGTTGTTTTATGAGATAAAGTGTTGGAGAAGTATGACCTGATTCTTTGAAATGAGTATGAGTATGAGAATGAGTATGAGCTTAGTTAAAATAAGAGCAAAACTTTCAAACCCATTTCTAGAGAATTTGAGCTTTAGTTGAAGAGAATGAGGGCGTTGGAACAGAATTCAATATGCATCGTTTAAACTAACTACAAATAATGCTCAAACACCAATGCTGTGCTCTTCAGGGGCCAAATGCCCAAATGTTTCATTTTTGTGGAAAACAATGTACAATGTAGTGTTCTCATGAGGGTCTGGCAAGTGTGTTTTTAAGTATCAATATGGAGCAGGACCGAGTTGGAATACAATTACAGAATATCCATGTTCAACGTTGGTCAACAGGCACGGTGGGACCTCCCTTGTGACTTTGTACTAGGACGTGGCATGTTTTGATTGTGTACTGACTTCACGATTTTAATGTGATTTATTTACATGTCAGTTTACATAACTGGTTTTAATAATGCCTCTATTAGACAACGGGGTTGCACAATTCTTGAAAATTTCACTATCGGCTCTCGTGAGGAGGTCTGAGAGGGCGGTCGTATGCCTGCAGGTCCTACAAGAAGGAAGTCTGCTATCACGGACAAACTGTGCGTGTTGAGGGGACCCTGCTCACGTTTTGGTGGTTTTGGAAGACTGTAAATACACATCATCTGAAGAAGACAGAGATGTGTACAAAGTTCAGCTCCCTACACTTCAGTAGCTCTCCTCACGGAGTCTCACACATTGCAAGGATGGTTCGTTAGACAAAGATTCTTGCTGAAGGGAATGTGAAAAATAAAATACAGCGAATCATATTGAGTTTAGAAAATGCTGCTTTTTCTATCACAATCTTGGGTAAAATTTCTATGCAAGTTATTGTTCAATCAAATTACATATTGGTAATTTATGCTGGAAGTCCATGTTGATCCAGAAGACAAAATGGCTAAAGCCTTTGGTGTGTACTGTAGCTTATTCTGTGCAAATGAAACGTTTACTATTACCTATATTATTTATATTAAGGAGAGAAGTAAGTATATGCATTATTACTAAGACTAGTGCATAAATGCATTCACACATGAGAGTCTTGAGTTCGGGTTGAGTGAGTGAGAGATACTGGAAGTTGTCTACCAGAAATGAGGAAAGGCATCCATAATGGGCTCTAGCAAATGGCCTTCCTAAAAATGGTACACACCTATTCTGGAGAGCCAATAAATGCTCTAAGGTGGCCCCTGAGGTTACTGCCGAATATCGCACATTGGAATAGCCAGGTTCTGTGACCTAAGTAAGTCCAGATTTAGAATTTGCATTCAGCAGAGACAAACCAATGTCCAGTTGTGACTGCAATCACCTTAAGCACACTGCTTGATTGCATCACGGTTTTAAAATGGCACCTAAGATGTGCATGTGTTGCTCTGCGAGTAAATACAGAATCATATCGCACTGCGCAAAGGAAACGCACGACCACGTCACACCCCGCAAAGGAAACGTGGATCACATCGCACCATGCAAAGGAAACAGGGGTCATATTGAACCCCCCAAATGCAGTTTGCAAGGTGGTCAAGCTTACATCTGGCTAACTGCGTGAAAACCCCGCAGGTGCATCTCCTATACAGATGGGGTTCCCAGACATCCCGTGGACTAGTCTACACAGACCCCGCAGGTGCATCTCCTACACAGATGGGGTTCCCAGACATCCCGTGGACTAGTCTACACAGACCCCACAGGTGCATCTCCTACACAGATCGGGTTCCACGACATCCCGTGAACTAGTCTACACAGACCCCGCAGGTGCATCTCCTATACAGATGGGGTTCCATGACATCCCATGGACTAGTCTACATAGACCCCGCAGGTGCATCTCCTACACAGATGGGGTTCCGTGACATCCCGTGGACTAGTCCACACAGACCCCACAGGTGCATCTCCTACACAGATGGGGATACATGACATCCCATGGACTAGTCTACACAGACCCCACAGGTGCATCTCCTACACAGATGGGGTTCCCAGACATCCCGTGGACTAGTCTACACAGACCCGCAGGTGCATCTCCTACACAGATGGGGTTCCATGACATCCCGTGGACTAGTCTACACAGACCCCGCAGGTGCATCTCCTACACAGATGGGGTTCCATGACATCCCATGGACTAGTCTACACAGACCCCGCAGGTGCATCTCCTACACAGATGGGGATCCATGACATCCCGTGGACTAGTCTACACAGACCCCGCAGGTGCATCTCCTACACAGATCGGGTTCCATGACATCCCATGGACTAGTCTACACAGACCCCACAGGTGCATCTCCTACACAGATGGGGTTCCCAGACATCCCGTGGACTAGTCCACACAGACCCCGCAGGTGCATCTCCTACACAAATGGGGTTCCGTGACATCCCGTGGACTAGTCTACACAGACCCCACAGGTACATCTCCTCTACAGATCGGGTTCCATGACATCTCGTGGACTAGTCTACACAGACCCTGCAGGTCATCTCCTACACAGATGGGGTTCCATGACATCCCGTGGACTAGTCTACACAGACCCCGCAGGTCATCTCCTACACAGATGGGGTTCCAAGACATCCCGTGGACTAGTCTACACACACCCTGCAGGTGCATCTCCTACACAGATGGGGTTCCGTGACATCCCATGGACTAGTCTACACAGACCCGCAGGTGCATCTCCTACACAGATGGGGTTCCGTGACATCCCGTGGACTAGTCTACACAGACCCCGCAGGTGCATCTCCTATACAGATGGAGTTCCATGACATCCCATGGACTAGTCCACACAGACCCCGCAGGTGCATCTCCTATACAGATGGAGTTCCATGACATCCCGTGGACTAGTCTACACAGACCCCCGCAGGTGCATCTCCTATACAGATGGGGTTCCATGACATCCCGGGGACTAGTCTACACAGACCCCCGCAGGTGCATCTCCTATACAGATGGGGTTCCATGACATCCCGTGGACTAGTCTACACAGACCCCCGCAGGTGCATCTCCTATACAGATGGGGTTCCATGACATCCCGGGGACTAGTCTACACAGACCCCCGCAGGTGCATCTCCTATACAGATGGGGTTCCATGACATCCCGGGGACTAGTCTACACAGACCCCCGCAGGTGCATCTCCTATACAGATGGGGTTCCATGACATCCCGGGGACTAGTCTACACAGACCCCCGCAGGTGCATCTCCTATACAGATGGGGTTCCATGACATCCCGGGGACTAGTCTACACAGACCCCCGCAGGTGCATCTCCTATACAGATGGGGTTCCATGACATCCCGGGGACTAGTCTACACAGACCCCCGCAGGTGCATCTCCTACACAGATGGGGTTCCATGACATCCCGTGGACTAGTCTACACAGACCCCGCAGGTGCATCTCCTACACAGATGGGGATCCATGACATCCCGTGGACTAGTCTACACAGACCCGCAGGTGCATCTCCTATACAGATGGGGTTCCATGACATCCCGTGGACTAGTCTACACAGACCCCACAGGTGCATCTCCTACACAGATCAGGTTCCATGACATCCCGTGGACTAGTCTACACAGACCCTGCAGGTGCATCTCCTACACAGTTGGGTTCCAAGACATCCCGTGGACTAGTCTACACAGACCCCGCAGGTGCATCTCCTACACAGATCAGGTTCTGTGACATGAGTCTTACATGAGAATTCTTCACTATGTTCCCAAGAAATTGCTTTGTTTTTCTTCCACATTCTCAGCTGTAACTTTTCATTAATATCAATCTGCTCGGCTACATTTTTTAATGTTTTCTTTCCAATCTTGAAGAAGGTGTTGATGTCAGGAGTATAAGCAACATCATCATCCCAACACATCAGAACTATCCACTTTAAAGTACTTTCCTTTCAATTCAGAATTCCGTCTGTTCCTGAAGTGCTGATCTTGGCCTCATGACCTTCCTTACACTCACCTTCCACATCCTTTTTGATGTTACTAGATTCCTAAATGATGAAATAATTCATTAAAACAAACACCTGTGTCTGTGAAGAAAGGTATTACATTTGTAATGCACAGAAATAGTTGCTGGAACAAACTGATCCGTAATATTGCATCAGGAATGAGCCAGGACATAATTGTGCTTAGGACTAATTGTACAATCCCTAAGGGTGTCTAGGTGAGAGGGGAAAATAGGAACTAAGATATTATGGATGGTACTTTTATCATATGATATAAATCTACCGCCAGTTTTGCTTACCAGATGGGACTGGATGGTCAGACTACTTCAAAGAAGAGCCTCTCGTTTCCTAAGTGACACCAGAAAACATACTGTAATGATATCTTTTATTTCTTTCTCCCTTGTGAGCAAATCATATTAACCTCCACCACAAATGAGGGAGAAACAGCGGTTTTGAAGGTAAGGTATATACATTTGAGAAAAAATAAAAACAACAACCCAGGCTGTACACCGAGGTATGTAGCCAGTGAGGACTGGCAATCAAGGACACAGAAAGAGTTAGGAAATTTTAAAATAACAAGAAGCCACTGGAACTAAGAGAAAGTGGGAGGATCCTTTAATGAGAAAAGGAATTAAGGAAAGATGCAAATATAAAGGAACTGGATATTGATGACTGTCCCAGGTTGGGTTTTCCCAAGAATGGTCTGCAATGAAGATTAGCATTCAGGAAGTTTGTTGGGTATTTCTGAAGCCAACAGTGGGAGCCCGGGTGACTCAGAGAGGCAGGTTTGAATAGAATGAGAAGCTTCCCTGGGATTCAGTCATAACAGGGACCAGGGACAGTGCCACAGGGACCTCAGAATCTGAGGTTGCCGCCATTCAATTGTCCCAAGATTGGTTCTTCAGAATAGACGAGGATAAATCGAGGGTGTGTTCCTCATCCAACAGGAAGTGATCCCATTGTTAAAGGCGCTGTGTCCAAGCCTCTGAGCTATATCATGGGTTATATGGCAGAATATAACTCATGGCGTACAGCAGAGGGGACAGAAGGTTCCCTGATGCCCCACCCCAGCTGTTTAATCTCTACAAGGAAAGTGGAGCATGTTGGACACCGAAAAATGCAGGGGTTAGCAGTACGGACCCATGCACACACACATGAAAATCCACAAATAGTTTTGGACTCCCCCCCCCAAAATTAACTAGGAAGAGCCTACTGTTGACCGGAAGCCTTACCAATTACATAAACAGTCAATTAACACAATCCAAACACATGTCGTAGGGAGAAGAATACATGCTGTATTCTTACAATAAAGTAAGCTAGAGGGGTGCCTGGGAGGCTTGGTTGTTTAAGTGTGTGACTTCTGATTTCAGCTCAGGTCATGATCTCAGCGTTGTGAGATCGAGCCCCATGCTGGGCTTTGTGCTGAGCGGGGAGCCTGCTTAGGATTCTCTCTCTCCCGCGTCCTCTGCCCCCCTCCTCCCACTGCTTGCATGCAAGCTCTCTCTCTAAAAAATAATAATAAATAATTTAAAAAGTAAGATAGAGAAAACAAAATATGATTAAGAAAATCATAAGGAAGAGAAAATACATTTATAGGACTGTGTTATTTATTGGGGAAAAAAAAAAACCCACCTGTAAGTTCACCCATGCAGTTCAACCCGGTGTTTTTCAAAGGTCAACTGTAATTTTTTTTTGGAAGGTGCATAATTCTCCATGGCAGATGGAATGCGCTTACCCTAATTCACAACATTTTATGAGATGGTTCTCCTACTGGGGCTTGCGTAGATTACACACAAGTCTTTTCCCACACAAAGAACATGAATGCCACTACCACCCCCAAGCCGTATTACTCAAATGTCAAAGTTCCTGGCAGGGCAGCCTGATCTTCTGCAGTCTTTATACTCAACCAGGCAGCTTTCCTTAACTGTTGCTGTGTGGGTCAAAGTAATGAATGAACTGAAGAACACATTGGCCGCAGAAGGCGTATTTTGAAAGGGGACAATTTCAGTGGAATGCAATAATTTATCACTTAATTTAGAGGGGATATTCTCACATGCTCCAGACATGTGTATCCATAAAAATATCATTGGGCTTGCAAGCCCATGAATGGTTTGGGGGCTTATTCTCCCTGCCACTAGAATGAATATGTCTTACAGAGCCTCCAATGTCACTGTCCACTCTTGAGCTGCTAGTCTGCAGAGTATGATGCCATGGGCACAGCAAACTACTATGATGACTGGTACAATATCCAACAGACCAGGACCTTGCTACACCAGGAGGCAGGAGAGAGAAAAATGCACAGGAGACAATACTGGTCTCTGTTCCACGTGATACGAAGTCATTTTAATTCTTCATTGTGATTTAAAAAAAATCAAAACTAATACATCCCACCAAACAATAGTCATAGACCAGGTAACCTGAACCTATGAGAATCTGCTTTCAGAAAAATACCGCTCCTGGCACCAAAGTTGTAAGTAGAGCTAGTAGTTGTTTGGGTTTGTGTCTTCCATGGCCCCCCTGCAGATTCACCTGACTTTGGGTATGAAATGTGACATAAGTAGGAATACAAAGAAGACAACCACCTATGAATTCTTCAGATCTTCAAGAAGGGCATGATGTTTAGAACTCTACCAAAGTCCTATTAGCGCCCCCATTCAGAAACATGGCGAAACACATGGTCACAGATTTGCGAGAAAGACAGAATGGTGTTTCAATCACCAGAAGCGAGGCTGACAAATCAGCTTACTTTCAATGGTCTCAGCTCTATTCACTTTTCTCACTAGTGAAATTGATTCATTACCTCACTGCCCTATGATCTGTAGAATTAAGACTGTTATGTAATAAGATTTGATTGTCGCATGGATAAGGTATAATAATACATTAAAAATTATCCAAAAATGATACCCAGAATAGACTGGGAACTAAGGATACTTCCACAATTACATAAGCAACATTCTGAGGTGTTCTAACTTAAAACTGAAGTCCATGCACTTCCATTGAAACATACCAAGGAATTAAATATATATCTATATAAAATTTATTTTTTTATTTGAGAGAGACAGAGATAGCGACAGAGAGCATGAGTGGGGAGGAGAGGGAGAAACAGGGTCCCCGCTGAGCAGGGAGCCTGATGCGGGACTCGATCCCAGGACCCTGGGACATGACCTGAGCCGAAGGCAGACGCTTAATGACTGAGCCACCCAGGCACCCTAAAAATATATTTTGCAATATTTCATACAACTAGATAACAATTTTAAAATTTGTTCTGTAATATTCCATACAACTAAATAGCTCATGTTGCTTGATAGATGTTTCAGCAACACTAGCAAGCACATTATGGAAATACTTGGGATAAGATTTTCTAATATGAAATCTTCACCAGGGCAAGAGGTTGGCAGTGAGACTGTCCTTCCCTGGCTCAGCAGCTCTCATCATCAATTCCAACATTTCTTTTGCAATGAGAGTCATGCAAAGAACTAGGAGATAGTGATAATTACGGGTTAAAAATAAAAATCATGGTAAAGTTAATATGGAGTGAATAAAGTCAACTAAAATGCATTTTCTTTTCCTTATGGGGTTAGGCACAAACTAACATGTGTTAATTCAAACAGAAAATGCTGTCTGCAAAACAGACGCACTGGATGTGGGTAATGAAGGCAAGGACATCCATGCAACCACGGTCTTTGATATCCCTTGAGGAGCAGACACTGTTTACAGTATCAGTGCCACTACTAACAAGACTAGTGCAGACTGGCATCGTTGGTGAAGAAGGAGGCCACGGAACAAGATGTGTACCCACAAGGCAACTGCCATGCTTTGGTTTAGCTGACAGAGAATCCTAGAAAGTAGACTTCTGAGAAAAGTGGCATAAGTGATCAACGGCATGTTAGGTTTTTCTGAAAAGTTGTTATATGTTTATATATATAAACTCTATTATGGTTATATAACTTTTAAATGTTTATATATAAGTACATATAATTATAAATAACTATAAGTATAATTTATAAATATAGAATATATAATTTATAAATAATATATATTTAGAAGTATATATAAATTTATAATTAACTAAATACATGTATTTATACATATACATTTATATACAAAATATATACATATACACATATATGTGTGGGGGGGTGTACAGGTGTATCTGTGTGTTTATGTGTATATGTTTGTATATGCATGTATACGTATTACATATATATAGACATATACACACACACACTTGTTCTGGAGATTCGAATATATACTCTAAGTCAGTCAGGTATATTTATTGCATGGATCATTCCACTGGGACACCAGAATTACAGAGGAGAGTGAATTATATTATTTAACTGATGCTGGGATTAAAAGTGGTTCTGTTGCTAGAAATAAGAATGAGCCATCTGATTTTCTGTCATAATGGCTCAAAGATATACATATATATACCTTGCTCTAAATCACTGAACTGTGAAACAGTATGTTGGCTCTTCCATGAGGAATTTCAGTGTTCTCACATGTGGTGGTGAACTCGTGGTATTTTATTGTTCAGAGACAAGTTCCATCTCTCATGGGGATGCCTCTGTCATCACCATGAGTGAGACCATTATAATTCCTGGTAAAATAGTCTATTTACTGTCTAATAGGTCACCTGGTTTACAGCATGACATGAATGGATTCTAGCAGTAGTCAGAGAACAGAGGCAGGGTTAAGAAATCTGAAAACTAAAGTCAATCCTTCATGAAGTCCCTGGTGCAAACTTAGAACCCTGGAAATTATTTCAGGAAGCACGATATCAGAGATTTAAGTGGTCTTTAATTTCCTCAGTGCATTAGGCTCAGAAAAATACCAATGGTTAGAAGGGAAAATGTTAAATATTTGGTTTCTACCAAAGTATATCACCTGAGACCAGATTTCTACTGTCCCAGTTCTCACTTGACTATCTGGAATGTCTTAAGATTCTAATGGACAACCCACTGCCTTATCCCACGCAAAATGCATTCAAAGAAAATAGGAAGAATAAGAAACAGAAGGTTTGATGACATGAACTGAGGAAAAGATACTATTTCAGAAGCCATCAAAATAGGAAAAGTCACTTCAACTTTTTCTAAAAGTATGCATAGTTCATTTCATATGTAAAAAGAATGACTAGAATATATATATACATATATATTTTTAAGTTCAAGTTTTCTTACCTACAAAATATCTTTGAGAAGGCTTTTTAAAAAAATTAAAACATCAGGTAATCTCTAAACATGTGGTAATTAAAAATCACACTCACAATAATCTCTGCTTAAAAGAAGAAATCTCAGGGAAATTTTAAAAAATACAAAGCTAAGTGAAAACAGAAATATATCAAAATCTGTGGATTGCAGCTACATTGTGGCTTAAAGAGATATGTGTAAAACCAAATATTTATTACAAATTAAGAAAGTTCCCAATTAGATAATCTGTTTCAACCACCAAAAACCTATTAAAATAAAGAGCTAAATAAATCCAAAGTAGAGTGAATGAAATAAATATAAAAACATTGACATAAGAAAGACAAATTGCAGGCTGAAAAGGAAAAGATAAAACAATCACTATCACCAACAATACTATAATCAATATTATCAATACTATCACTATCACCAACAATACTATAATCAATATTATCAATACTATCACTATCACCAACAGTACTATAATCAGTACTATCAATACTATCACTATCACCAACAGTACTACAATCAGTACTATCAATACTATCACAATCACCAACAGTACTACTAACAATACTATCAGCAAAAAATGCTACTGATTTCCCAAAAAACAGACTCCTGGATCTAGAGAGTTTTACTCTAGCAGGTTGCAGAATTCAAGATTGACACAAAAATCCATCCTACTCCTTATCCTAGCAACGAACAACTGTAAGTAAAGGAACCACCACCAAACAGAGTACCATTCACATTTGTCCAAAAGGATAAAATACACAAGAACTTGTCTAACAAACCATGAACAAGAAGTGTATGCTGAAAACAACAAAATCCTGATGAAAGAATTCCATGAAGACCCAAACAAAAGGAGAGTCATATCCTGTTCAGTGGACTGGAAGACTCAAAATAGTAGAGAGATCTTCTCTTCAAATTGCTCTTGGGAGTCAACACACGTCGTCTCTTATGGGGTTGCCAAGAGTGATTTTTGGTCATCTAGACAAGTTTGTCTAAAATTTATATAGAAAGCAAAAGAACTAGACTAGAGAAAGAGCCATGTTGAAAAGGGTGGATGACGTTGAAGGACTCACACGGCCTACAGCAAGACTTTCTGTAAAGCTACACTAAGTAATAGAATAGGGTTTTGTGGTAAATAGACATACACATTGATGGAAAGAATAGGAAATGTAAAAATATACCCACACAAATATACCCAACTATTATTGAGGAAGTGAGCAAAGGAAAAAAATAGCAGACGTTTTCAACAAATTCAGGGGGAGTGTTTGGAGCAAAAACATTTCTTCTCCATGCAAACCTTACACCTCATTGAAAAGCAAGCTGAATTTCATCTTCTATGTAACTGCTGAATCAGGATGCCGCACATCTGATTACTATACTGTATGTGAGCTATACATCAACTAAATATTTTGAAAAAGCAAAAAAAATAAAAAATAACCTCAATATAGGTCATACATATAGTAGTAAAACAGAATTATGAAACTTTTTATAAGGAAACGTGGAAGGAAACCTTACGACCTAAGGCAATTCAGAGTTTGTAGAATTAACACCCAAAATCACAACTTATAAAAATATTCTACAAAAGATGGGGAAAAAAATTTAACACTTTTGGTATGTGAAAGATACTGTTAAATGAATGTAAAAGAAGCAACAGGCTTGAGAAAATATTTGCCCATCACGTAACTGACAAACACTCGTCTCTTGAATACATAAAGAATTCTCTAAACTCGATAAGTCCAAAAAAAAAAAAAAAAAAAAACCCAATCAGAAACTGGGCAAAGACTTCAACACACATTTCATCAACTAGCAACTGTACTCTTGTATATTTCCCTCAGAAAAGGGGACATGTAAGTTTACACATAAAAAAAGCTGAGATCCTACCATCTGCAACAACATGGATGGAGGTAAAGGGTATTATGCCCACTGACTCCCAAGCTTTAAACCATTCTTTCTCACCGTTACCCATGACCGCCATGGTGACAGCCAATCTAATATTTTTTGCCATTTTGTTCACATGCTTACGCGTGATAATGACTCAAGAGAACTGCAACGTCATTGTCTCCCTGACATCAGAATTATTAACATGGAGAAGAAACTGCTTATGTTTTCACCAAAGCCATGGTTTGAGGCCATGTCATTTCTGCTGATCAAATGACCTCTTCGGCTCAGTGTGACTGAAAATTGAAATGAATTGATATAATATGCACTCCACACATGTGGGCTTATGCAAAAAGCTGTCTCCTTTTAAGGTAAACTGGTATCTCTTGATATACAGATATCTAGAAAAATTATAGGCATAACTTATAATTGGCATAATTGCATCTATAATTTTTCTAGATGGAATCAGTGGACCATTGTGGCAGTTTTAGTAGGGGTTGATAGCAGGTGTAATGGACAGAGAGGAGATACAAGCCAAACAGTATGGAAGCATCTTCATTATTTTTCATTAAGTTTTCAAGCTGGCGTCACATTTGGAAACAGGAAAGGTGGCTGTCTGTCTCCCTAAGACATCTGAGTGTTTCCGAATGTCACTAAGAATGCTGGGCAGGTACAAAACATTACAGGCATCATAGACATGCTGCTGTTTGGTAACAGCTTAAGATAACCCACTCATAGGATTTTATGAATTTGGGAAGATAACTTTTTTCAGATAATAGTGTAAGGAAATATCTTCTTTAAGTCGCTGGCTTGGAGTATGATTTTGTTTGGAGTATCTTTTCTGATACCAAAATTTGATCTAATTACTTTTTTTTTTTTAATTTTTATTTATTTATTCCACAGAGATAGAGACAGCCAGCGAGAGAGGGAACACAAGCAGGGGGAGTGGGAGAGGAAGAAGCAGGCTCACAGTGGAGGAGCCTGATGTGGGGCTCGATCCCATAACGCTGGGATCACGCCCTGAGCCGAAGGCAGACGCTTAACCGCTGTGCCACCCAGGCGCCCCGATCTAATTACTTTTACTCTATTTTACAGCTTGTGGCTTTAAGGAGTGAAAAGTCTCTAAAGAAACCCAAAAAGGTGCACATCTGCTATTTTCTAAGAATTATGATCATTCTGTTTTTCACCCTTAGCTTTTCAAATCACCTTGAAGATATTTTAGGGTATAATTTGAACTAGAATCTACTTTTAAAAATGTGGACAGTCAAATGTACAATCCCAGTTATTTCACATGCTAAGCTCTTTTAATGTATTTCCAATACTGCTTCGCTGACCTTGCAAATCTCTCTCTCTTTTTTTTTTTTTGGTAAGTTTTTATGTTATTTATTGAATTTCCTCTTTCTCTCTCTGTCCTATGACCAAAGAGCTCCTTGACCGATATTAAGGAAGCTGAAGCCCTAAGTTCTTTACGATCTTTGCTTTCTTAGCACATCTTATTAACTCCACTTCACACACATTTGATAAAAGTGAAAATCCATTAGAAATTCTACATCCAGTAATTCTGAAATTTTTTCATGCACACACACATTGGCATGACACATATTATATTTATGTATTAATAGTTAGTGTTTCCCCTTTTGAACATGATTTCCATGAGAAATAGACCTTGGTTGGTCAAGATTCTCCATTTAGAGGAATAAAACAGGGCATACTGGATTAATTTTCTATGGGAAGTGGTTTACATGGTAAAGACTTCTGAGCAGAAACATAAAATCAGTTGGACAGTCAGGCACGTGTGCATCTTGAGGAAGGCTCGCCCAGCAGAGTGAAGAGACCCTATGAAAGCTTGTTGGAAAGACAACATGGTGTCATGAATCAAAACCAGAAATACAGCTGTACTTTAATAAGGAATTTCCAATTGAATCTCAGAGTAGCTAAACTAGGTGGTTACAGAAATCTGGAGCCATTTGGTAGAGGAGGATGGAAGAGATCCACAGGCATTATCGGAAGCTTTAGTAGTTGAGATGATAAATTCACCATAGCTGGAGATGCCCTGGGGCAACATGCATAGAAAATGATGTGTGGAGTCAACCTAGTAAGATCTCTGGAAAATGTACCAAACAGGACAATACCACATCAAGGGCCCGGATAAGAATGGTGAAAATATCTCCTGCTGAATTTCAGTCAATTTAGGAAGTGAGTCTCATCAATGTTGGAGCATTGTCTGACACCAACATTTCCTTCTGCTTCCTTACAATGGGCAATGGCATAGATCAAAATATAAAAAGTATCTTAAAAAAAAAAGTCTGAGGGGCGCCTGGTGGCTCAGTTGGTTAAGCATATGCCTTCGGCTCAGGTCATAATTCTGGGGTCCTGGGATTAAGTTCCACACCAGGCTCTCTGCCCAGCGGGGAGTTTGCTTCTCCCTCTGCCTCTCCCCACTCGTGTGCTTTCTCCTTCTCTCTCTCTCAAATAAATAAATAAAATCTTAAAAAAAAAATGAGTCTGAGAGCAGATGAAAAGAAAAGTAGAAGGAAATGACAAGAATGAACATGAGTCTTAGCATTTTGGATAGTAAGGGGACAAGGGATAAATTTAAGCAGGGCAAAACATTATTATTCTGTTTTGTTCTTTATCTTAGTCCTCTTGAAAGGTCAGAAAGTAGATGCATGGAGTGATTCCAAGGCCTTGATCACTCTTCAGAGGACGCTCTTGTGTATGTCAATACTGTGGAATCCTACACTCATTTCATTTGGAAATTATTCATCGTACAACCATGTCTGTTTCTCACTGAGGAGAGAACGAAACGTTCTTTGCCCGAGCCCACGTGAGGCAAAAAATCAATAAGTAAATATGGGCATACAAAAGTAAGTATGCAAATTATTCTTTTTCTTTCCAGTTTCCATTAATCCAACTTGATCTAGAGGGAGGACGGATATCTCTCCTCTTTTAACTTTCAGAAATTGGGGGTGATCGCACCCCTTTCCACAGTGTGGTGCGGAAAGAGTTGAGTGCACGAACGTATATGGTTTTACAAATTATAGGATCTTGTACAGACATTAGGGAAACAGGAACATCCATAGCACTTGGCTGTATGTCTCATTAACGTCAAATGAAGTGAGGAAGCATATGGTGGCACTGTCACCTACACGACCCCAAAGAAGCCGCTTTGGAGGAAGAAAGAGAATTGCAAATCTCTTTTCCTCCTCAGATCACAGCCTCAATGTGATGATCACATTTCCTGCATTCGTTCAAGGCATTCCCCACCTGGGGGAGGTGTCTGAGTCTTGACGGAACTGTGAGTGAAGGGAATGGAGGACGCGTGGGCAATCTGGGGAGGTCCGTCTAAAACGTTGGCCATAGTCAACCTCAGGTTTTGTGTTTGTTTTGTAAAAATGATCGTCATCTGGATTGAGAGACCTCATCCTACTCTTCCTCTTGTAGACTCAAGAATTCTTTCCTTAGATTTGATACTTATCAAATTCTTTATGAGTAAAGAATCATAAAGACACTCTGTCCTTTTTAAGAGGTTGTAAGGCTGAACAGTAAGCTGATTTATGTGGGAAGAAATGGGCATCCGGGCTTCCCCAAAATAACTTTGTTATTCTTAGAACTGATCTGCTGGCTTTCCTAATAGAAAATATGGAGCTTTTATGGGATTTTCTCTCTGCCAAGCATATAATCTTTATATTAGCATCGGAACTAAGTTATATGAGAGTATACAATCTATATATATGTCAACTCATCTCAAACAAAAACAATTAGAAGACAAGGTTTGGGGCCAAATAGAAGGTGGAAACACAGGGAGGCGTCAACAGAAGGGTCCCCAAAAATACCATCTCCAGAGTAGCAGACGCTTGGGCAAGCGTCACAGTCTGTTCTAATCCTGGCGCAGAGCGGCAGACTATGTGCTGACTCCCCAGTGTCTCGGCATGGCTGCCTGAATTTGGAGGCTGTCATGGCTCAGGGCATTCTTGGTTCTGTCTGCCGCTTAGCAAGGAACATAAAGGAGGTGGGCTGAGGTATCTCTCATTTGTCCACTAAGGTCACCGCCTTGAGAGCTGTGTCTTGAAGAAGACTGGAGGACGAGGTTTCTCAAAAATGGTCTGCCCCATCTTGCTGAAGCACGATGGAATGAGCAAGAACCATGGGTGTCACCTGACACACTCAGAGTCCTTTCCAGCCGAGGACATGGCTCTTCTAGCAGCGACCAGGTAATGGACTCCCAGAGCTAGGATTCTGCACTGGTCACACGACAGGGCATACCGGAGTCAGCTTCACACTTGTGATACCAGGCTCCATGGTCAGGTACATGCCTCTCAAATCCCAACTGATGTGGATGCCGGAAATGTACCCATGGGTTGAGTGATCTGACATCAATCACAAAACCTTCAAATTTCTATGCCATGGGTTTTCTTAGCTATGGTAATACTGACATTTGGAGTTGAACAACTGTTTGTTGGGTTTTCTGGGCAGTGTAGAATGTGGACCAGCATGCTCGGCCTTGACCACCAGATGCCGGTGGCACTGAAAAATGTCTTTGGCCGTTGTCCAATGTCTCCTGGGCGATGCGCACTCTTGCCCCCAGTTTGAGGACCCTGCTCCAGAGTCAAACGTGGTTTGGTAGCCTGCATTTTGGATGGATTCCTGATAGAAACAAATACCAGAAAACCAAGCAAAACATAACATCTCTGCTAACAGAGAATAAGATCCAGGGCTCGAATACACGCCATGACGGACAGGAGAACATGGACTAAGTAGCCATAGGTTGCTTGGAGTTTCGTTTCTGGCTTTCTTCAAGGGCCGATGTGCCCCATCCCATGGCCAGTGGTGAGTATGAAGGCTGTGCACTGGAGCGCTTTGGTCTGGGCTTCAGAAGACCACCACGGATGGGTTGTTGGTGCCTCATTTCTCACCCAGGAATCTCTTAACACGCTGTTGTGAGCTTGCCTCACCACCGCCACCCTGTCTGCAGACGGTCACCATCCTGCCGTGGACCACCATCTCCACATTGGTTCTGTGGACAACGGTTTTGATTTCTACCATTTACCCTGTTCCAGGAGTGTTTCTCCAGCCAATATTGCATAAGGTGCTCCCTTTCCAAAGACACATGAAATGATGAAAAACAAACTCATGTTTTGGATTCTAGTTGTGTAAATGGTTCTACTCTTCACACTCTTTAACAGTGTACAAAAGACTCCAGCATTGAGATCTCTCGTGGGATCTGGTCACTGCCTCTTTATATGACCTTTTCTCTGTGCCCATAAATCCTGGGTGTCTCCTTCCATTCTTATAAGTACGCTCGCCATATTGGAGTAGGGCTCCACGCTCTGACCCTATTTTACCTTAATTATTGTCTCACATGCTCTATCTCCACATATGGTCCCTTTGGGCATTGGAGACTCAACATATGGATTGTGAGGGTACAGAGCTCACCCCAGAGCAGGTGGTCTGTGCCAAGCCCATGGTCAAGGAGGAGTAGCTACGTGGAACTGACAAATTCCCAGGTGATACTGTGGCAAATTGTCCAACTATCTCCTGGGAAGTGAATGCCCCTGGTAGAAACTTGTCACTCTGGAACTTAGGGAGTGTTGCTTCTTCAAAGCTAGCAATTCAGAGAGACAAGAAAAGGGGAAAGAGGGAGGGAGACAGAGAGACAGAGAGATAAGAAACAGCAAAAACCTACAAAATTGTAAAATAGGGATTTGCGTGAAAATAAGTGAGGGACTGGATTGGCCTTTTGCAATCGCAAAAAGGATTTTGCTTGGAAAGGGATGATTTTCCTCTTCTTGCTGTTTTGTACAATTCTTGCTCTCTCCCTGCCCCAGTGGTTTCGTATGTGGTCAATTATTTTTGGTTCTGATTTCTGCCTAAAACTGAGTTTCAAATCTGGGAGAAGAGAGTGAATTGGAGCAAATCACTTGTGCTTTGAATGCTGTTTTTCTCAAATCCGTGTGATACCGACACCAACATCAGAGTTACTCTGCAAGTTTGGGAGGATGATACCAAGCATGACTTGTTGATGGGTATAACCGCAATGACATTCTTGCGGTTGTATCTGACAGTGAACTTGGATCGGCTTTGTTTTCCGGGGACCATGAGGCGCAGTCTCGAAGGGTGGGGGAGAGGTAACCGCGTAGGAGGCTGAGTGCTATAGCGTTATCACCGCTTGTGAGTGCACAGCTCCCACCGTGAAGGGCTTCAAACGGACATCCCAGTCCAATTTCTACTCTACAAGTAGTAATTCCCGTCATCTTCCAACGACTCATGCTTTCTTTTTCATTTTCAGAAGGGTGAAGGACATGACCATTACAGTCCTATGATCTTATTTACTCTGCGTCACTAAGACTATACTCCAGTATATCTATTTCATTTGATCCTGTGACGTAAAATAGAAGAACTTAAAGCCACACTTAATTTTCCCATAATCTAAATAATGAGTCTTTTTTTTCCCTTTCATCATGCAAAGTGGTATTACACTAGGAGCTGCATTTTTGGGTAAAATATGGAAGGAATCACTTGATTATTTTTAAAGCTTATAATAATCATTAAAAAAAGACTATCAAACACGTTTTATATGTATTTGGCACTTTAATAAATGCAGTGAGGTTATTAACTCAATTTTGTTGTCATTGGTCTAAAGAAGATGAAATTACTGTGTATATATTTCATGGCTGAAATAGCCAGGTGTCTAAATACTTGATAAAAAATTGAATATGTGCAATGGAGGAAGGTAGCAATCCTTACCAAACATAAGAAACTTAAAAAGGCAATAAATACACAGAAACAGAAAAAATAGAAAATACAAATAAATAAGAGGTATGTCTGATGCTTTGCCAACTCATCGTTTAATTACATTATGACCCGCTCTGTCTTCTTATCACCCATACTACAACTTCACTTCTGTTTTGGTTTCTCCTGTTCCTATATTATATTCATATATAGGAAGATTTAAGGCTTGCCCTCCCTCCTCCTGGTCCGGCTGCCTCTCCAATGAACCCTTTCCTTGCTGCATATGGCAGCTCTCCATGATCGGTCCCTGCTACACATTGCAGAAAGTTGGGGTGGCTTCTCGGACAGCAGGTCAGAATTGTCCAGGAGACATAAAGCACAGACGGTGCTCAGGAAACCATTACACACAGCGTCATGGGCATTTGTGCTTAGGAATAATTCAATGATACAATTTACAGAATACTAACTGATGGTTGTACAATAGCCTCGGGGCATCACATCCTTGCCTCTGTGCACTGGGTCATTTATACGCAGCTGTTCGTATATTTATTTTCTTCCTAGACTGTATACGGTTTGGGATAAGGTTCACTGGAACATATCGATATCATAACAGCAGCACAAGAGCATGCCTTTCCCTCCATAACAATGATTGAATTTAGTATTGTTCTCATATAAAGGATTTCTTTAACTCCTGGGAGCTAAGTTTATGTCAGCATATTCTAACATATCCTGACATAATTTAGCATATTCTGCAGGAAAAGAATTCTGTAGGGTGCTCTTTAAAGCAGTGGCCACCGGTCAAACTCCATTAGGAAATTCTGTACACCATATCCCTGGATTGGCCAGCATTCAATCTCTATATCCTCAACCGTCAATTCATAGTAACAATTATTACTACATTACGAGCCCAAGTATACTCCCCAGGCAGCTGAAAGTGTCATTTTCCGACGACGTGAAATAGGGTAGCTTTCCGTATTTTTACAGACCATTTTGAGACTCGGAAAACAGAGTTACGCTGATGTCTTCTCGGTTCCTAACTTCATGTGGAATGAAGTAAAGGGAGGGCTGAAATGCAAAGACCCATGGTTGCCTTTTCCCCTCTACTTTGCTTCCCCCTGCCCAAATCACACAGGAGAGTGTGTTCTGAGTTGCTTTGCGGTCCTACACTATATACACAGGTCCTCGGATTTCCTTCGTGAACCTATGAAGTAAGAGCAGATAAACAACTTAGGAGATGCTTAACTTACAGACGGGCTACCTCACCTCCTGCTGGGCTCCAACCCAGGGCACCGGTAGTAGGACAGGTGTATAACTCCTTCTATTGTGTTAAAGGTTTGATACTCTTGTATTAGCAGCCTTTACAGGACTACAAGGCAAAACCCACTGTAATTTAAATAGAAACAAGGAATCACTCATGGAGACAGTTTTTAGAATCTGCTTCAGTATCAAGTATAAACGAATGTCTGTATTCCTACAGATCGCATGTCTTCTAACAAATGTCTGATGAAAATTTATCAGAGTCGTGAGTGTTGTACTTTCTTAGGACGTGTTTTGTGTAAAAGGAGAAATGAAACATGTGAAACTCTTCAGACTCCTGACCTGGTACCGTTTCTATCTATCAAGTACGCTAAGATGAAAATTAAGGCTGCGTGTCAGACATACAGCTGTGTCTGTGCGCAGATCACCTAACCAAGCAACACCATGTACGTGGGGAAGCATTGTCCCCCTGTGAACTGGGAAGCTGAAAATTGGAGTATTTCCTTAAAAGACAATTAAACCCATTAATGCGTTGTCTACACATCAGTGCAGCAGGCTGGCTGCTGTTAGGGATTAAATCCGGGGTGGATTTTTAGAAACGTTCTTGCAATGGCACTGACGTTGTAAGAATGCTTTAGATACTGTTTTTTTTTGGGGGGGCGGGTAATTCTGGCTCAAATATTTCTCCCTCATTGGCTTCAGCATTGCTTATACTCCAGCTACATAGAAACAAAAGATCGAATATATGGAATATACGTGTGTACAGAGGAGAAACCTGCCCAGGGACAGCACCTTAGTCTTTGAGTCAGCAAACGGGGGTTTGGCGTTCAATATTTCATCTTTTGGGGGCAATGAGAGGAATGATGGTCAACCAGGAAGAAAAAGGCTGAGAGACTCACATAACTGCAGAGTCTATAACTGGCCACCTCAGTGAGGCAAATATTCCCAAAGAATTGCAATATTCAAGTATGATATCAGACCTCGTGTCTTTGTGCCCACAGACATGCAGACACCCTCACCTTTCTCACGAGACTGCAGACTGACGCTGACCCGGGAGTCAGAGAGACTGAGGCACCGTGACAGCGTGAGCTACGTCTCTGACCACGGAGGGCTCCCTTCCCCTCCCACAAACCGCCTTAGTTCTTATCACCAGGAATTTTGTCAAAGGTAGCGAAAGAAGAAGTGGATGATATGCCCCATAGAGGGAACAGGGTTATCCACAATTGATTATTCGCAATTCATAATTTTAGCAAATTCCGTTGCCCTTACATCACCTTTTCTACAGGGGTTATGCTGTGTTAGAATTTCAACTAACCGTTGCGAAGAGTTGTGTCAAAGCTAAAACTGGTTTTAACTAACCGGATCTATTCATTGTTGCTTACTGGTCGCCATGGATTAACTTCATCATAAAGGGCTTATCACCTTCATTTCACAGGAAAAAGCAGATGCATGCCCACAGTAAGTGGCTGAGCTCCTACGGTATACCCTGTCTCTGAGAACTAAAATTACCCACCTGCTCTTGCCTCCTGAAACCTCCATTTCTGCCTTAAACAAGTTGGTCGTGCCTTGCGCTCTTCTTTCTCCATAACTAAACAGCATTACAACAGAGGACGTCAGCAATCTCTATTTTGTAGCACTGCCTTTGCATGTCTGAGGTTAGCACAGATTTAAACATGTTCATTGATTAAGTTGTAGAGATACAGAAAAATAGAAAGGTACTCAAATAATAAGAATATGAAGGATGGCTGAACGGGACTCTGAAGAGTGCGGGATCGAACTTTTATTTTAAATTAAGCAAAGTCAGTTTCGTAAGGCGTTCCGTAGAAAATTATGTTCAAGCACACTGAACGACCTTGAAATTTAAAAATAACTTGGATGAAAACTGATAAAAATAAAATGTACTATTGTCCTGATGAGCAGAGATGTCAAAATATGACTATTTCACCAGTTTTGATTTAAAGTATTTTAACGCTGGAGTGCCTGCGTGGCTCAGTTGGTTAAGCATCTGACTCTTGATTTCAACTCAGGTTCTGATCTCAGAGTCATGAGATCGAGCCCCTAGTGGGGCTGAGCCCTCAGCAGGGAGTCTGCTTGAGTCTCTCTCTCTCTCTCTCTCGGCCGCTCCTGCCCCACTTGCGTTCTTTTTTTTTTTTTTTTTTAAGATTTTATTTATTTATTCAACAGAGATAGAGACAGCCAGCGAGAGAGGGAACACAAGCAGGGGGAGTGGGAGAGGAAGAAGCAGGCTCATAGCGGAGGAGCCTGATGTGGGGCTCGATCCCACAACGCCGGGATCACGCCCTGAGCCGAAGGCAGACGCTTAACCGCTGTGCCACCCAGGCGCCCCCCCACTTGCGTTCTTGTCTCTAAAATAAATACTATTTTCTCTTTTTCTTTTTTTTTTTTAAGACTTTATTTACTTCTTTGAGAGAGAGAAAGAGAACAAGCAGGGGGAGCAGCAGCAGGAGAGGGAGAAGCAGCCTGATGTAGGACTCGATCCCAGGACCCTGGGATTATGATCTGAGCTGAAGGCAGATGCTTAACCCACTGAGCCACCCAGGTGCCCTAAAATAAATAATTTTTTAAAAATAGTATTCTAACCCTAAACTGTAACCTATGTAGAATTCTAAATGTCCCCGAATGATGTCAATCTCTGGCATTTTGTGCTGGAAATCCACCAGCTTCCACCCTTGGAGACTGTGTTTTCCATCAGATAGAAACATATTTTCAGCTCAGATGCCACCCCCACATTTGGGCAGAATTCCTCATGGTCTGTGGGCCACGTCCTCTTCAAACGCCATCTTGCAGGTCTTCAAATATACGCAGCCCTGTTATACGTGGCGTTCAATCGTCCACCGCACACAGGCTGAGAATTGCTCTTAAGTTGAGCGACACATACAAGTGTAATTCTCCACGCGTGTCCTCCCATGAATACAGCATGGCCAGATTTCGTCGGCTTCGGGTCTTTCTTCCACCGATGCAAAGACTTGTTCATATTTTGTTTACAGTTGCTATCAGTGGAATGACACATTTCATTCGAGCGAAGCTATGTATGAGCGAAGCTACTGTTACCACTTGAAAGACTGATTTCCATTTCAATTAAAAAAAAAGCAGAAAGAGGGGAAAATGAAGCTACAGCCATTTCTACACTGGGAGAAAATAATGATAAAATTCAACAGCCATTTGTGATTTTTAAAAAACAAATTTTAGGTCATGGTGATGGAAGGCAGTCTCCTTCATGCAATAAAGACAGTCTTCAAAGTACAGCATTCAGATAATTGCAGTGAATGGGGAAATGTGTTTTTGTAAATCACTAAGAAACACTGAGCCACTCTATTCATCCATTGTTCTAGACACCCTTGTTAATGAAAGAATGCACAGAAAAACTTGCACTATCCATATATATATTAGAAAGAAAGATATGAAAGTTTCAGTGTTCAGATGACATTATGCAGCACATAGAAAATCTAAAATACAAACTATTGGAATTATTAAGGATTTTGCAAGATTGTGAATAACACTGTATTTCTATAACCCAGGGAGAAACAAAGGGAAATTTCAAAAGATCCATTTACAACAACACAAAAACAATCCTGTGGCTGAAAATGTATGTGATAATTCTGAAAGAGTTTATTTTTTTATTTTTTTTTAAAGATTTTTTATTTATTTATTCGACAGAGATAGAGACAGCCAGCGAGAGAGGGAACACAAGCAGGGGGAGTGGGAGAGGAAGAAGCAGGCTCATAGCGGAGGAGCCTGATATGGGGCTTGATCCCATAACGCCGGGATCACGCCCTGAGCCGAAGGCAGACGCTTAACCGCTGTGCCACCCAGGCGCCCCTGAAAGAGTTTAAATATTAATGTGATGGGGGAAAATCCTGCAGTTTTGGGTTTGGAGGAACAAACGAACTTGTGCAATAAATTTTATAATACATATATATGGAATATATAAAAAATATTTATAAATATATATATATTTACGTATATATATATATATATAAAATATATTCCAGACCACCAGAGTCACTGACCAGGGAAAGAAGGAGGGTCCCTGAGGGTCAGTGTTTCTCAGAGACAAGATTCCTGCTTCTGCTCCACGTTTTCCTCTCGGTGCAGATTTTGCTATTTGGAACAGGAGGAGAGAGAGAAGTCAGCCTGGCACGGGCTCCCTGCCTGAACAGTATGTGCATGAAACACACCGTGAGCTCATGCCACCTGCTGGCCACCGCAGGAGAGTAGCCCTTCTTAGAACGGGCGCGGCTCCAGGGCAGCCTGCAGGATGCCCAGGGGACAAAGCACGCAGGACCTCCAGGACAGGAGAGCCTCAGTCAGCAGCAGGAGAACCAGCAGCAGCAAGATCTCCAGCTGGCATGGGTTTCGTCATGAAGGAATCAAGCCGAGGACCCCATTTCGTATCTGGGTTAAGTAGCAGGAGGTTGGCGTGTGCAAAGAGCGGTGACAATTTTTAGCCACAATTCCAGAAATGTCTGTTAAGAGGTCCAAATCCAGAGTTGCAAAAGAGACAAGACTTAGAAAGTACAGGTATACTGAGATTTCAGAATAAGGAACCCATGTATTGACACGGAGGGGGGCTTAAAAAATGGACTTGCTCAATCTCTTTTTAGACATAAGGAAAGCAGAGGTGCCTGGGTGGCTCAGTCGGCCAAGTGTCTGCCTTCGGCTCAGGTCCTGATCTCAGAGTCCCAGGTTCAAGCCCTGCTGTTCAGGGAGCCTGCTTCTCCCTCTCCCTCTGTGCTTTTTCCCCTGCTCATGCGCTCTCTCTCTCTCAAATAAATAAAACAGAATCTTAAAAAAAAAAAAAAAAAAAGAAGAAGAAGAAAAGAAAGGAAACAAGGAAAGCAACACACATAGAATGAAGCTCATAAGCGACGTGATGGGAACATTCCAGGTTAGTCTGTAAGCAGACGCACCCTGCACCCTTCGCATTTGCAATCAGGTTCATTTTACAGAGTTTGCGACTGCGTCCTTCTTGCTGGTGGGGAAATTTCTCAAAAACGGTAATTAGATCTCCATAGCTGTAACCAGGCTCAATAACACGGCAGGCGGTAACGAAATATTAGTGGGTTGGGGTATCTTCACAGAAACATCTTTTCCTGGCCCTGGGGGTTCACATATTTCAATGTTCTTTTACAATATTCTGCAGAACACTATACCTTTCCACATACTCTGCAAGAAAATGTTTCCAAATATATATATATATTTAGATATACTGCATAATGTATACCCACATGCGACTTATTTATGTCCCTTGACAGACTGAAAGCCCAGAGAAGTTTGTAATTACAGACCTGGTATCACGGATTAATACTTCATTAAAAGCACTTATCTAAACATAGAATGCTATTAATACCCACTCATTTCCCAGATCCTTACATTTCATTTACCACTGATAACGTTAGGGTTGCAGGGACAGTTCTGTAAATCAAATGAGTCAAGCAGGTACTTGCAGTTTTTAGGTGAGCTGTAATTATATCTGTCATATATGTATACCACTTACATTGTATTTTTCATAGTGCTCACTGAAAGTCAGCTTCAGACTAACATTATTAAATCATCATCTATAAAAGTGTCAAATGCTTTGCATGGTTTTAAATCGCTTGTACACATGGGGGAGTCAAAACTGCTTAATAAATTCTCTTTCGTGAACAGGACTGTAATTACTTGAGCAAGTACGATGAAAGTTTTTGTGAATTGTCTCTGTTTTGCATTAAAAATTATGGAGACAATTCTGTGGCTGGTGGAAAGTGAATGTTTGCAGTGAAAATCACGCACAGCAAACGGATGCGGCCCACTTTAAAGACGGACTAATGCATGATATATGAAGAGGGATTCCTTCCCACCACAAAGGATGCAGCCTTTCTTACACTTGCTACTGTGTCATTCTCCAGAAACAGTCACCATGGTGTGAATAAATGTTATCATCGATACTGTTATCGATACATCCTCGGCAAAAAGCATTCTGCAAAACATTTGCCATTTCTGTCATTGTATCGAGGTACTGAGTTTTGCAAAGAAAAACCGTGTTGATTATATATGGTCTATTCATTGCTTGAAACGCAATGTCTTTTGATTTAGAAAACATATTTAAATGCTTAGGGAGGAGATAGTGGCCCCACATTTCTCGACTCTGAAATTCTTCTCCGTGGAGTAGGGAAATGTAAATCGCTGAGAGACATTGAAAAGTGTGTTGCACGCACATGCTGAAACGTGAGGAGGGGACGCTCTTCCAGCACACAGACTGGAGGATGTCTTCTAGGAGTCGGAACTGAAGATAATACGCGGCACAAACAGGCGAGTCTCTTACTGCATCCCATGACCTGTCTTCTTTCTGTGGGTTCTCCTCATTACGGACACCTGTATTCCTCTTTCTCCAGTCCCCGCACTAGTGAGCCTTCCCAACTGTCCTGTGTTATTAGTCCTAAATGCCCATGATAATGAGTATTAAATCAATCTCTAGATTGATACGTGATAATGAGTATTAAAATATACCATGTAAGGGGTGCCTGGGTGGATCAGTGGGGTTAAGTGTCCGACTTGATTTCAGCTCGGGTCACAATCTCAGGGTCATGAGATGGAGCCCCGTGTCAGGCTCTGCACTGAGCGAGTCGGCTTGGGATTCTCTCTCTCCCTTCCTCCCCACCACCTCCCTGCCCTTTTTCTCTCTCCCTAAAAATGAATAAATAAATTAAAAATAGACAAAATATACCAAGAATATAAATATAATTTCATGTACAAGCAATTATTTATACATATTTAAATGAATTTACATACAAATTATAATGCATACTTGTAAATAATATGTCACAAATGTGAATACAGTTGTATATATGCTGTCAGTACTTCATGTAGTAACAATATGGAATCGTACTTATATATACCTAATGTTTACTTAACTCTGTGTTATTAGAAGCAGCAAACAATTAAATTCATTTAAATAAACAAAAACACCTGTGCAGGTTTATATACTTGAAGCAACTTATAAATAAATATTTATTATTCAGTTTAAAGATTTTATTTACTTATTTGACAGAGAGAGCGAGTTCACAAGCAGGGGGAGCGGCAGGCAGAGGGAAGAGGAGACTCCTGCTGAGCAAGGAGCCCAGCGTGGGGCTGGATCCCAGGACCCTGAGATCATGACCTGAACTGAAGGCAGACGCTTCACCGACGGAGCCCCCCAGGCGTCCCATAAATAAATATTTAAATGTATTTTCCATTCATGCATTACATAGCTGTGTAGGTAAATAATGCATTACATAGCTGTCTAGGTACTAGTTATTGATAACATTATGTATGGAATACGGTTTACGACATACCCTAAATTTATCACGTATGATATGCAGACTGTCATGCTATTTCCAGTGAGTTGCTACAGAGAGGGCGGAAAGAGTGACACAGGGGTACTTGCAATGATAGAGATACAGTATGCTATAGAAGAAGGGTACCTAACTCGATCTTAAGGAGTCAAGGAAAGTGACTTGAAAGAAAAGATGTAAACTTTAGGGACGCCTGGGTGGCTCAGTCGTTAAGCGTCTGCCTT
The DNA here is from genome assembly GCF_017311325.1 of Ursus maritimus. Lineage (NCBI taxonomy): Eukaryota > Metazoa > Chordata > Mammalia > Carnivora > Ursidae > Ursus > Ursus maritimus. Next base: position 122,210,620 of record NW_024423319.1, on the reverse strand, counting down.
TGGCTCAGGGCGTGATCCCAGGGTCCTGGGATCGAGCCCCACATCGGGCTCCTCCGCTGGGAGCCTGCTTCTTCCTCTCCCACTCCCCCTGCTTGTGTTCCCTCTCTGGCTGGCTCTGTCTCTGTCAAATAAATAAATAAAATCTTAAAAAAAAAAAAAGTGTCACACATTGTACTCGTCTCTTTGGCAGTGTGACAGCTAACGGATAACCGGGTCCCGGGTCAGTGAGGGCGACAGAACGTGTGTGAACCACGAGCACCAGGAGGAAGGCAGGAGGGCATCCGATAACAACAAAGCCTCAGGTAAAGAACTGAGCAGGCCGATTCTGAACACCGCACATTGCAGGGGGTCCCCCAGGGTCCCACTGGGTGGGTGGTGCTACGGTCCCCGTTAGACAGAGTGCCCTTTTCACGCCTTCACCGCCAGAAGGGAAGGAGCTGCACCTGGAAACTAGAGTCTTCGTCATGTCCTGAGGCTGTATTTCCTCTCCAGGAACACGCCACGGCTTCGCCATATCTAATCGAGTAAATATGCACGGAACAGACTCCCAGGAAAGCTTAGCGATACCGCGTGACATCCGTGACATTTCGTTCAAAAGCCAGGCCAGCACAGTTTATGGCATCATTTCCCGCATAAATGTGTTTTGCATCCCTCAGGCAATGACGAAGAAACCTGTATAGGGTTCTGTCCCTCAAAGTTAGAAACCCTGATGCCAACCTGTCTTCTGGACCTCACTCTGTAAGTCACACCCAGATTTCTGCCTAAAACAAACTACCCACTCGGCCCGAGTGAACTGAATACTTTCTTCTTTACTCTTCGCCTGCTGGCACCATGATCTTCCACGGCATTGACAATGCATTCTTTGTATCTCTTGTAATAACTTACCTCTAATTTTTCTAGTTTGTGTCGTACACAGACTGCACATTCCTTAAGGTGAGGAATGGTGTTGTGGGGTCTTCGCTTAAGCAAGTTTTCTCAATGAGACTGAACATTTCAAAGCATTTCCTTTTTTTAAAAAATTTTCTTTGCAAGGTTAACAAGAACATTTAAAGTATTAATCGGAATGGTATAGGATTTTCTTCTCCGTCACTGTTATCATTGTAGGTGGCGTGGTGGTATTATTTATGGTCTGGGATTCCCGCTCTGAATTCCCCTTTCTCAACGTATGCCTACTGTCTGAACCATTCCTTCGGCTGGCGTGGTCTTTTTCAAATGGAAATCCACAGTAACATTTTAAAATGCAGCATTATGCACGATTTAATTAGTGTACAATCCACATCAAATGCAAAGTACTTTTAAAAAAATCCAGAATGTGATTCAGGTATCTAGGTGCTATTTTATTCCCTGGATACAGTTTGCTGGCCAAGTCTATAGAAGCGTGTGTATCTTGCACGGCTCCTATCTCTGAGGTTTCAGATAAAGTTTGTGCAGCCCATCCTGTGGGCTGAAGATAGGACCAAGAGGTCACGGGAGAAATGTAGCCCAAACCACAGAACCTACCAACAAATAATGAATCTTTGCTGATGGCGTTGGCCATCGCCGTGCGAACAGAGCCAGAATCCACGTGTTAATTGTAAACCCCACTTCATTTTGCCTGCGAGCTTGCTGCTGATTAAAAGAGCGAATGCTGTCATTCATTCTGTGACAAATCCATCCTGCCTGCTTCTTACCTCCGTCTTATCTCCTCACAGTTCATCCATCAACACTGAGATAAACGGAATCCAGGTGCGACCGATACCTCTTCTCCAAACTGTGATAGATAGACTGTCAACTCGAGGAAGGTCCCTGCAAATAATTTTTAAAGATAAAATTTTTCACATGCTTCAGCATCCCTGCCGTTTTTAACCGTGTGGTGTCCAAGATGGATGTGATCGTGCAAACGGCAACCGTATCACTTAAAATCCTTGAAACTGTTGTAAGGGCTTGCGTCACTGGTGAACGTACCACCATTCTAAATCGTCATTTAAGACCAACTGTATCAACCTGGCTTTCGCTCCGTGAAAGAAAGGCAAATCTCCAGTGCACACACTTCGAATCACGCGTCTTCCAAAAATCCTTTAAGTTTGCTTTCTTGGGTCTGCTCATCATAATTCAGAGGCCTCCACCCCAAAAAACGTCTTTAACTCCTCCCTACCTTCTAATAGACTTAAAAGTATTCTTTCATTGCTTCAATTCAATTTTCTGTCCCAGGGTTTCTGTGTAGTTATTCGTGTCCGTGATTTGAGCCTTCTACTCATTCATACTATTTTGTTTTGTTTTTAATTCCTAAATTACCATGGCTGTCCTCTGATATGTTAACAGTCCCTGTATGGGATTCATTTATTTGTAATGTAGGCTACTTTCTCTTTTCTTCCAGCTCCTCCCAGCTTTACTGAGGTATAAGTGACAGGTAAGACCATATGCATGTAAGGGGTACGCCATGACTGATCTGAGAGACACATATGCCGTCACATCATCACCACAATCAGGGTATTAATATAGCCACCACTTCACAGAGTTACTTTGTGTGTGTGTGATGAGAGTGTAGCAAATTTCCGCTGAAGATGCGGTCCTATTAATTACAGTTGCCACGTTCTTAAATCTGGAGAAGGCTCTTCCCGTAAATACTACTTTAAAACAAGTGGGGCTTTGTACTGAAGTCATGGTGAACTATTTCTCAAGCTGAACGTTTGCTTATTGGAGTAGTTCGCAGTCCTACGCCGTGACCCCACAATGACGTGAACCTGCCGTGTGGCTCACACAGTGGGTATCTGGGCTTCGGAGCCGCCTACAGAATGAGCACGCGTGCAAAGGTGATTACAGTTAACACGATAGCCTGACACGTACTCCCCTGCTTTCTAGGTGATCTGTGCGTCTCCCAGAGTCTTGGGTAAAAGGCGGTTGTAAGAGGGCGACCTTGCATCTGGGTGCAAAGCATGACAAAAATCATGGCTTGGTGGTTCTGACAGCCCCTGGGAAAAAATCCTCAGGGATAGATATTGTTTTAATTATCTACAAATGTATCAGCAATATTATTTTCACAAGTGTATGAACTATAAACAGTTTGTGTTTTTGACACTAACTTGTTGAAGGCTCTTTTTAGCATGTCTCGAGAAATTTGTATTTTCTCCTCCAACGTCAGAATTGAATAAATATTTTCTGGTATAAGGCTAACTGATCCATGCTGAGGTCAAGCTTCCAGAGGCATTATTCCAACAAACCAAAGACATCTAATTACAAAATATCCCATTTAGACGTGTTCCACTGTCTATTAGCAAATGTTTCCGTTTGCTTCACATTTTCCCCCCAACCATTAACTGCTTGTCTGGTTCAAGAGCAAATGAGACTCTGTCAAAGTTCATTTGGCCATCGACCACAGGTTAGCGCCTTCTGCTAAGTGTTCTCTAAGTGGCTTGTAGAGAAAGCAATTCGGCAATTAAATTAATAAAAGCTCCCCAACTTTACAATCGTTTGAGCAGTGCACAGAAGCAGGCTGTCTATGGCTGGGATAAAAAAACTGACATATTCTTTGTTTGTTTGTTTGTTTTTTGTTTGTTTATCCTTTATTATCTCCAGGGTGAGCAATCTCTTTCTAGGGTCCTAATAAAGAGAAAGTCAACAAAGAACCAAAAAGACAACAGTAGCTACCTGATCTTTCAAATATTAGTATTCTTGCTATACTCCCCCCTTCCCCGGAGTCAACAGCTCCCAGTATTGAAGCCATTAAAAGAATTATTTTTAAAGATTGGAAATAAAGAAGGGAACAAACTTGTTGTAAAATGCCTACATTGAAACCTATAAAATTAGTTTTTATAGGTTCTCTCTCTCACTCGTGCTCTCTGTACTAAACAAATGCTCTTTCTCCATAATTTCAGCTTTGTGAAAAATCAAATCCTTTAAATCTTCTATCAAATTTCCTTACTACTTTATTTTTATTCTGTAAATAAGTCTAGAAAAAATAAAGTTCATACAAACTAAGTCAACTGTCACCTACAGGTGCCTAATAAGTCCTAGTGCTGACTTTTCAACTGAGTCCATTATAGTCAATTAGTGTGGAATTTTCAATTGAGTCACACACACTTGTGTGTGTGTGCAACTCCTTCCTTCCTTCCTTCCTTCCTTCCTTCCTTCCTTCCTTCCTTCCTTCCTTCCCTCCTTCCTTCCTTCCTTCCTTCCTCTCTCTCTCTTTCTTCTTTCTTTTCCTTCCTTCCTCCCTTCCTTCCTTCCTTCCCTTTTTCCTTCCCTCCTTCCCTCCTTTCCTCCCTTTCTTTCCTTCCTCCTTTTCTTTTCTCCTTCCTTCCTTCCTTTCTTCCTTTTCTCCTTTCCTTTCCTCCTTTCCTACTTGCTTTCTTTCTCGTAGTTTCAGAGGTAGAGTTTCACCTAGTTCGTAAGGTTCTAATTTCCAGGAACACATCATGGTCTTAACAACTCCGTCTTCCTTGAATGAAAAAGAACGCGATACTAGGCAAGCTAGTGTGGGATGACGTTGGAGCATTTTCTGCTTAAGTGACTGGGTGAATACACTCCTACTTACATACTCTGTATTTTTCTAACTATTTAGGTAAAATAGTTTTAACAATTTAGAGTGAGTCTCCACATCGTTCTGTAAATTCCGAGTACACTGAAGAGAATTAAAAGGAAAAAAACAAATGTCTGTATGTATATATATATGTAAAAGACATAATATATAGACATATAGATACAGGAATAGATAAATGATCTATTATATACATATAACATATATATAAACACAGGAATGTACATAATATATATTGTAATACATACACATAATATGTATCTATCCCTATATATGTTTTTATATAGATAAAAAGTGGGTACTCATATAAACACACACACACATATCTATACACAGAAATATACACGTACATACATATTCCTGACCAATAGGATTAGGATTACACTGTACATATAATTTTTCCTGAGTTTTATATACTTGTGAAAAGAAGATTTACTATTTAAGGTTTATTTTTCTTTTCTTTTCGTTTTTAAAGATTTTATTTATTTATTTGACAGAGAGAGACAGCCAGCGAGAGAGGAACACAAGCAGGGGGAGTGGGAGAGGAAGAAGCAGGCTCCCAGCAGAAGAGCCTGACGTGGGGCTCGATCCCAGGACTCTGGGATCATGCTCTGAGCTGAAGGCAGATGCTTAACGACTGAGCCACCCAGGGGCCCCTAAGGTTTATTTTTGTTATAACCATTATTTAAACGTTCCCCGAGGTCTTTATTACTCCTCTACTGAGAAGTTCAAAAAAGGCGAGTCAATCAAATACCATGGAGAAGTAGGGTATTTTGAAGGAAAATATCATAATCAAGTGGTTTCTATATAAACGTAAGAGAGTTCTTGCATGCGTTCCTGTAATTTTAAATAACTTCAAGTCCCAGAATTCAAGAGAAACACATTAAATATTGTTAATAGTTATGTAAACTATATACTGCAAGTCTGAATTAATATGAAATCACTAAACTCAGTTGATACGGAGAAATACCGAGTTCTGGGTTCACTTATACATAAAGTGTCCTCCAAGGTGAAGACACATATTGGCTCAGTGTTACTGGAGATGAGGCAAACCACGCTGGTAAGGACCGACCCTGCATCCCAATGAGTTTTCAATGGCACCAGCAGCTGGGGAAGAACCAGACCAGAACAGAGAAAACCTATGATCAATGAGAAGAATGTGATAACAGAGCTTAAGCCAGGACCTAGGCCACACCGGAAACTTGCTCTCAAAGCCTATCTCCAGAGTTCTCACCACGCTGAAATCTCAGGGCAGACCAGCCACTGTACTACTTTTCTTTGTGAATTAAGAGATGTGTGCGGTGAACAGACTTTCGCCCACAAAGGGGAGGTACGGCGAGGAGGAATGTTCCAGGAGCAGGAATAGCAGATGTCGTCGGGAGTGCATGCAGCAGAAGACGGAAGCTCAGTTACACTGTGGGATTCTATTCACTGTCACAGGTCACAGATGTTGGCAAAGGGCTAGGGCAGGTGCTGCTGCTGGGACCGTGCAGAGGGAGAGGGGAGGAGGGTCTGTACTAGAAGCAGGGTGCTGCTGGGACCGTGCAGAGGGAGAGGGAGGACTGTCTGTTACGAGAAGCAGGGTGCTGCTGGGACCGTGCAGAAGGAGAGGGGAGGAGGGTCTGTTACTAGAAGCAGGGGTGCTGCTGGGACTGTGCAGAGGGAGAGGGGAGGAGGGTCTGTTACTAGAAGCAAGGATGCTGGTGGGACCTTGCAGAGGGAGAGGGAGGACTGTCTGTTACGAGAAGCAGGGTGCTGCTGGGACCGTGCAGAAGGAGAGGGGAGGAGGGTCTGTTACTAGAAGCAGGGGTGCTGCTGGGACCGTGCAGACAGAGAGGGGAGGAGGGTCTGTTACTAGAAGCAGGGGTGCTGCTGGGACCGTGCAGACAGAGAGGGGAGGAGGGTCTGTTACTAGAAGCAGGGGTGCTGCTGGGAACATGCAGACAGAGAGGGGAGGGGGGGTCTCATCACTCAGGTGGTGCTGAAGTAGTTTGTAATGGTCCTGAAACCGTGTAAGTACTACGGAGGCAAAACGCAGAAAAGCCACTGCACACATGGTAACAATTACTGTTCGACAGCCAGGATATGGGCAGGAAATGCAGCTTTTTAGGGAAATCTTTCATCTTTCTACTTTTATCAATGCACTTTTTTTTTTTTTTTTTGGAGGCACCTCTGCTGAAGGTAACTGAATTAAAGTGAGTTTCAGGAGTGCTAGATAAGAGATGCAGACAGAGGGAAACGTAGAGAAGGAGAACATCAAAGGTAGAGTCAAGTGGACTATTCCCGGCCTCGTCAACGGTGAGTTACAAGGGTTTCTGAGGAAGCGACTACAGGGAAGTGTGAGAACATGAAAAACAGATGCAAAGAGAAACACTGGTCCCACAACCAGTGGGACGTTACACTTGGCCAGGCATGAATAACTCAATCACACACTGAAAATTCTAAAAACTATATAAAATCATGTAATAATGAATGTGTAATATAGTTATATAGTTATATATAGTTTAAATTTTTTAATTATTTTATCCATCAAAGAATTTTCTAAATAAACATTGTTCTTTATGTTTTCCAGGTCATGAAAAAAAGCATGCTTTTGAATGCAAATGTATTTTTTTTTCTTATTTACTGGAAATAAAATCACAATATTGTATTATATAGGAGCCTACTAATATTAATCATTCACATGATGTTGTCCTCTTTATTCCAAATTCTTCATTTAAAGTTAAGAGATGCTATTTATAAAATATCTATAGACTATACCTTAGTTATAGAGCATTATAACAAGTTTTGAAAAATATATTTTATAATCACTACTGTAGCATTAATACGACATTTCAGATGGACTTTTCCCCTTTCCTTTCTTATTTATTCTAAAATAATATAGGGGCGCCTGGGTGGCTGAGTCAGTTAAGCGTCTCACTCTTGATTTCGGCTCAGGTCATGATCTCAGGGTCGTGAGATCAAGCCCCACGTGGGGCTCCAGGCTCAACGTGGAGTCTGCTTGAGATTCTCTCTCTCTCTCCGTCTGCCCCTCCCCCCCCACTCACACACTCTCTCCCTCTAATAAATAAATAAATATTTTTTACAATTAAAAAGATAAATAAAATAATATTTACCTTTTTTGCATAAACATAAAAGTCAGGCCACCATAAACAAAAAAGCAAGAGTCTTCCCTGCTCTAATGTTCTCAACTCCCTATAAATAGTTTGTCATCATACAGATTGGATACATAGGGCTAGGGACAGAGACCATAACAGGTATCTAAGTTGAGATTTCTACAGATATATATATATATATATATATATATATTTAATGATTACAGTTTTACTCAACTAAATACGCACAATCTAGACACACACCAAGATACAGTATGGAGAGAAATTTATCTAATGAAGACTTTAAATAAGAAACCAGTGCGGTAAAATCATATTTAAGAAGCATTAGGACGGATGCCATCAAGTTGAGAGCTATGATTCATTTAAAAGCAGGAAAAATGAAATTTGAGAGTCCATCAAGGCCATCGATGAAGGAGAGGATAAAGGACGTGTCAGGCTAATTTAGGTCTTCAGTATAGTCAATGCAAGGTTATGAAGGAACATTCTTCAATAATCTGGACATAAATAGTGCAACTCAATATTAAAATATAAACACTGTATGATTCCAATCCCGCCTGAAATTCCTCAGGAGCAAACCTGAGCTGTCTTCGACAATGGACTCAGCATTTGCAAAGACCCCAGTCCAGCGTTATGCATTAATGCGCATATTAAATATGGCTTGGGGGATGTCGGAAAATAAGGCCATGCCCTTTAAGAATCTTGCGAGGTAGTGTCTTTTTATTTTTAATTGAAGTATAGTTGATGTAATATCACATTGTCTTCAGACAAGGTACTGTCTTGAAAAAGAACATGTCCATATCTCTAAGCCCCCAGATTTATTGTTTGTAGCTTAAAAAGGCTTGAAAACCAAGTTTTATCAGCACAGCAAAATTAAATACTCTGTAACATCCTAATATTATTTTTTCTCAATGACCAAAATGTAGAAAGGACTTCATATTCAGGGATTAACGGTACGTCTGATGAAAGCATATTTTGACTCAAGGAGCTAAGTAAGTCCTTTTGCAATGGCACAGTATTCTTTAAATACCACTGAAAAAAGGGTATGCTATCGATTCATTAGAAGATTTTTATTACACCTTTTCTAGATGTGAAGTGACACATTTTTTTTAGTCCAAGCACTGTAATCGTGAGCACAGGACACATAAACCAAAGCACAAACTTAAAGATTGGTTTTCTTTTTTTTTTTTAAGATTTTATTTATTTATTTGACAGAGAGAGGCAGTGAGAGAGCGAACACAAGCAGGGGGAGTGGGAGAGGGAGAAGCAGGCTTCCCGCTGAGCAGGGAATGCGGTAGATATAAAATGGAAGAGATTCATAATGAAAGGAAAAGAACTGCCATGAGAACATAGAAATTTATGAAATTTATTTCTAAAAGACAAAACACCAAGTATACATTGTTAATATTTATAGGGACATAACGTCTTATCAGTATGCAAGCAGGGAGAGGATTGTGTTTGAAATTAGAAGATAAGGCATTTACATTTGCAATACCAAGATGATTTTTCTTTGATGAGACTAATTTCAGGTATAGAAGTTGAGATTAATCAGAGGAAATAATGCACGTTTGGTAGTCTCCAATAAAAATCTAAATTTATCCTCACAAAGCAAGAATAATGCATGTGGTTTCCAGTACATCAATGATGTACACGTATTCCAATTTTGGTCTTGATCGGGACAAATGAGATAAATTATGTTACACATATTCATTTTTTTTCTTTGTGTCACACTGCAAACTTGGAATGTATTATTTGTTCCCTGCTTGACTAGTTTACGGAATGTCGACTATATTCAACATCCCCAAATAAACTCCTAATGCCCGCAGGTGCGATGGATTTCATTCGTCTTTGATGCCCTGTATTTTGGGAACCATGGGAAACAGTCAAGCAAGGATTTCTGAGATGGGCTCCACCAAACCTAGCTTCAGAAGGTGTGTTACGGGGAGGAAAAAGAGTGTCGTGCACACATATGCTGGGGAAACACTACACCCCATATTCTATCCTTGAAGGGCCTTGATGTGTACCTGTCAATAAATGCCAAAGCTTCAGAGAAAATAACCATGGCTGATGGGCACAGATTGAACCAGTGTTTCTGAGACCCATTTCATTACAAATTACTGAATTTTTTTTCCTAGTAATGTCTATTAACATCTGCAAACATTTTAAGAAACATTGCTTTAATATATTAAATTTTCTAAACTTGGAGTTTAAGTCAATGACATTCCGATGAGATTAAGTCTGGTGGGTTTTTTTTTTTTTTTTTTTCATTCTTCCCAAAGCAATTTAAACAACATATGTTTGGAGTGTTGCTATCAAATGTCATTAAACTTGAAATTATTTTACAACTTCTCAGCAGGGGGTAAGTGATATGTGAGCCCTGGAAGTGGTAAAATGTTTACATATACCGATTTTTTATTTTTATTATTATTATTTTTTAAGATTTTATTGATTTGACAGAGAGAGAGAGACAGCAGCGAGAGAGGGAACACAAGCAGGGAGAGTGGGAGAGGAAGAAGCAGGCTCCTAGCGGAGCAAGGAGCCAGATGTGGGGCTGGATCCCAGGACCCTGGGATCACGCCCTGAGCCGAAAGGAGACACTTAACGACTGAGCCACCCAGGCGCCCCAACATATACTGATTTTTAGATATGTCACTAACATGATAAAAAGGCATATCTTGTTTATTTTACCATCTACACTGATTTTGCGCATATATGTGAAAATATACACATGCATATCCATATATATACAATTATAGGATATAATTATCAGCAAATTCCTAAGCTGTATTTGTTCTTATAGTCCTGTTTTAAAATACCACCTTAATTCCCTTTTTATGTCTTGTGCTTTCATGACAAGGGACAGGCGTTAAAATAGTAAGTGGAGTCCTTTCTCTGTTGCAAGACTGAAGCTGGAAATTCATAAGATTTTTTCTGTCATTGGTAGCTAGTATGGGCTGAACAGTGTCCCCCCCCCCCACAATCCATATGTTGGCACCCTCATCCCCGGGGGGACCTCCGAATGGGACCTTATTTGGAGAACGGGTCTTTAAAGAGGGGATTAGGTAAATTGGGGTCACACGGGTGGGGCTTAATCCAATCTCACTGGTGTCGTTGTAGGAAGGACACACATATGCACAGAGGGTCCACCACGTGAGGATGTGGGGAGGACATGGAGTCTCCAGGCCAAGCAGAGAGGTCTCACCCCACCTGGGTCTCAGCCTTGCAGACTGCAGGACTGAAAGGAATACATGTGTGTTGTTTGAGGCACCCAGTCTGTGCGGGTGGTTACGGCGACCCAGCAAATTCACCCCATGGATTTAACAAACCATCAAGAAACGAGACAAAATTTTAGATGGAGACATCATTATAGTAGGCTTGTGCTGGGTTCCTGGGAAAGTCTCTGAGGAACACAGAATCGGGAAGACAGAAGACAGAGAAGCCAATGCAGGTTCACCAGATGCCCCGTGCAACATTATTAACTCTACATCCAGAACAAAGCCACAGGCTGTGGGTAAGGTACATGATCGCCAACCTCGGTGGTCCTAACGCACCAGCCACTGTGCACGTATGGTGCCATTTTTCCAAGATACTGTGCACTGCTTTTGTTATAGAAGTCTATGGTCATGAGCATCTCTCCGTAACATCATTCACATTCTAAAACTTCACTTGGTCCTAAGGCACCAGCCACCGCGCACGTACGGTGCCATTTTTCCAAGATACTGTGCACTGCTTTTGTTTTAGAAGTCTATGGTCATGAGCATCTCTCCGTAACATCATTCACATTCTAAAACTTCACTTTGTTGATCACAGAGTGTGGGTTCCCTCTGGCAACCCGGAGGGGAGACCGTGTGTCTCCCTTCTCCTTGGAACGCTTGAGAAGGAAGCTCTACCGTCTCTCGCACGCAGGAGAGCACATGGGCGTGGTTGACGGAGTTTCCGTGCTGCAGACAGCAGAGCCTTGATACTCTGCCAGCCAGTGTCTCTGTGTGGAGGGAGAAGACGCCTAGGTACCACTAGACACAAGATCGTGCAGACCATGCCGGCATTGTGCTCCCACTCTCCACACGTCTTCACGTTCCACCTAGAGGGAGAACCTCTCAAGAGCAGACGCGGGGAGCAATCCTGAGATCGTCCTACTGCATTGCTGAAGGGGACACATCCACAAAACGGGAATCTGCACGCCGGACGGAGGAAGTCGCTGTTTTATCGCCGTGGCTCTGATTCACACTACATGTGCCTGTAGCTCGTCTCCCATTCTGACGCAGTCGTGCTTCACTGTCCACATGCCTCACTACAGACGCCTGGTCACCCCTGTCATCCGAGTGAAGACGCCCGTATAACCTTAAGCATTTTTTTTTTAAGATTTTATTTATTTATTTGACAGAGACAGAGACAGCCAGCGAGAGAGGGAACAGAAGCAGGGGGAGTGGGAGAGGAAGAAGCAGGCTCATAGCGGAGTAGCCTGATGTGGGGCTCGATCCCAGAACGCCGGGATCACGCCCTGAGCCGAAGGCAGACGCCCAACCGCTGTGCCACCCAGGCGCCCCAACCTTAAGCATTTTACAGGTAAACCCTTCCATGTACTAGAGCTACTTGGCATTGCCAAACGATTACAAATTACCCTCAACAAGCTAACCGCCAATTTCATATTCCAGCAATCTGCCTCCTCGTGTTTGAAATAATTTCTGAAATAATTCTGAAATAATTTCTACGAGACGGCTGAGTGGTCCTTCATGTTAGGTCCGTGTGGGTCATGGACTCGTTTTTGAGATATTTGCAAGAAACTGCAGCTACTAGAAGTTCCTGCCAGCACAAGACAGAACCGGTATTAATTATCCTTCCTTAAGATCAACACTTTTTTTTTTAAGATTTTATTTATTTATTTGACAGAAAGAGACAGCCAGTGAGAGAGGGAACACAAGCAGGGGGAATGGGAGAGGAAGAAGCAGGCTCCCAGCGGAGGAGCCTGACGTGGGGCTCGATCCCAGGACCCTGGGATCACTCCCTGAGCCGAAGGCAGACACTTAACGACTGAGCCACCCAGGCGCCCCAAGATCAACACTTTTTAGTTTATTAAGGAATATAATCAGATTACAGTAACCGCTGGCAAGCAATTAGTTCCAAACACTGCGTTTTCAGCACGTAGGATGAACTGAAGCTGGGGATATTTTTAGTATTTAATGGAGCGTATTTTCGTGGTTCTTCAGTTTGTAAAGTTCACGCAGACGTTCACACGTGTAAATAGAGCGTTGGGATAGCGTGGAGAAGTAAGTGTGTGTATTAGTGAACATGACTGGCCTGTTCACTAACGTTCTCATGTGGCTGTTTTAATCACGCATCGAGATTGGTGAATTCAACCAACTGATGTAGTCTGTTGAGGGTCTACCGTATGCTGGACGTTAAACATAAGCAAGCTATGGTCATCTGGGCTTAGCACACAAAAATACCAGACAGAAGGACCATTGCCAATTTCACCGTCGGAGTTTCTATTCCCAAACTACCAGGTACACGACTACTGCATTCCATTGTCTATGGGCTGTCTGATAAGCAAAAATCTTCACCCTTTTAAGCATTTCTTCTTTAAGGGATTTTTAGGGGAGCCAGTATTCTAAAGGACAGAGGGCTTCTGGTTTATTCTATAGAAGGGACTGTTTTCACAGTCTTGGTATGAAAAAATAAGCATGCTTTCTTTTCCTTAAGCTCTTGTCTTTGCTACAAGATTATAATACTGCTTTGAATATTAAACATGGTTTTCTGCCCCAAATTAAGAGGATTTGTACCATAAAGTTTAGCGAGCCTATTATTCCGTATTGACGATATTCCAAAGGAGGCCAAACAGAGTTGGAACCGCTACCTACAATTTGCATGGGCTCTAAATTTTAAATGGTAATCCGTTCTTAAAAAGGTGGGTCCTTCAACGTCTTACAGAGTCTCTGCATGTATTATGTACTTACGAGCGTGCTGAGGTTTGGAACACACAGGCCAAAGCACGTTACCGCTATGTCTCTTCTTACAGAGACACTGAGCGTTGAAATCACGAACACACAAACACCGTGTGAGGGAGTCCTGGGGGTGTCCCGTCCCTTCTCCTGAGATTTATGCATTAAGTATTGCAAACTTTTACTAGTAGATGCTGATAAGGGTGAAGGATGAGGATACACATTTTCCCTTCTTTGCAGGAGAACAGTGCTGGTTAATCGTCTCTGAGACAATGGTCCTTTGTCAACTGGGACGCCCAATGCCTATGACGGGAATAATCCATCCACGCAGTGACTGAATACAATGAGAATTATGAACGGTACACTTGCCCCGAGGTTCGCGTCTATGCCAACTCCCCTCCACCCCACCATGTCCTACGATGCTGACCCACTGCCCTGTGGGAGTGTAATTCTGGTATTCGTTTCCGGGGAGCAGAAGAATCCATTCACAGTTTCCAGTCTCTCTGTCTCTCTCTCTCCATCTCTCTCTCCCCATCTTTTTCTGTCTGTGCATTTAATCTCACATCTAGAGAAAAGAAATGATCTCTACGCTGTTCGTTTCATTTCGAAAGAGTACAGAGGTCAGTTATTTGCTTTTATAACTCCTGCAGCACGGAGGCTGAGATAATCATACATCACATCCTATATGGATTCTGAGATATGAATACAGGACCTTAAATTTTTCCGGCTCCAAACCCACATCAGTTCATCCACAACCAGCTTCATTATTCTTTTGTCGTGCCTCAGAATGTACAAAGTGGGCCAGTTCTAGAACCAACAATTTCAGACACAACACAGACTTTCTAAAAGAACGTTTTCTGAATTATAAAAGAAGGTCTTCCCTCTGAGCCTGCTTATTAATGAACCGACACATGCTTACCCCCCGCCCCCGAAAGACAAAAGCAAGAGGTACTGACTTTCCAGATAAGATGATGTGCAATTTAGAAACCTACCAGGCCAACCCCTTTTATCCTAATTAATTTTAAATTAGACAAGCACATCCATTTTTAAACCTTAGCTCATTTCCATGAAGATCTTATGTATATATATGCAGAATATAGTATTATTTCTTTCCACTTCAAATTCTGTTAATTTATAGCAGCATATTTCACTAAGCTAGACTTTTTTTCCTCAAAGAGGGGCATGATTCAATTAAAACTCTGCTCTACTCCTCACTAGAATAAGGTTTTGGAAAGCGCCCTAAAATCATTCCTATTTCCACTAGGAAGCTAATAAAATATGCGTCCAAAACACACAGACGCACACACACACAAATCTAACAAGAAAGTGCTTTAGGAGAAAAGAAAGTATTTTTATTACTTTTTGATTAGATTTAATTTCTCCCCTTAGAAGTAATAAAGATTATTTTTTTATTCGTTTTCAAATGTGTTTTGCTTTAGAAAAGCACACACTTCCGTATTTTCATGCCAAGGAGAGATCCTGGTCAGTTCAAAGTGCCATGCAAAACAAAATAATTATACTGCATTTGGAGAAAAAATGGTATTTCTATGATAATCTCCTACCCTGTACATTCAGCACAAGATTTCATCCTACTAGCTGGAGGCATCCAATTTTGATTTGGGGGGATAAGCTGTACAAATATTGTCCCTTATTGCAATGAAATTTTTCTACAATCTTATTATTTTTATTTTTTTCCTTACTTCTCTGTGTTTGAACTTTCAACTTAAAACTATATTCTTGTATTCTTGAGGACAATAATACTTTAACAGGGCGCTTTTTGTTTTTTCCCCAGAAATCAAGTTGCTCTGAGCAGAAGGTCGGGTCTAGGAAACCTATTAGAGCACAGGAGATAGAAGAAAACCCACTGTAGTGGGAGCTTAGTTCTGTCCGTTCAATACGAAGATTATCATTTTGCAGACACCACGAAAAGTAGCTCATGATCCAGTAGGGTTTATCTCCAAAACTGTGGATAGTGCATTAATATATTCTATTACCACCTGACCGCATTTCACTCATAACTTGATGTGTAAAAATCATATGCTTGGTACTAGCATCATGGCCAAAGACATTGATTGTGTAGCTGTATTTCTTCAAATACATGCAGAGATAGAAGCTACCTGGTTTCCTCTGGAAGCTTAAAACAAACTCCTTCGATTACATGTGAGGTCAGAGTCTGAGACTTCGTTTCAGTCAATATGCATCCATGTTTAGCGTGGACGCTACGTTTGTAGAAGGAGATTCAATACAACGAATATATGTTTCTGGTCCACATTTTAAGATCTATTTTGTGATGGCGGGGGGCAAGAGAGACATATGTTTTGTGTTGTCTGCTTAACAACGACAACCAAAAAGGGGTGACCCAAGTTACCATGGGTGAGCAAGGATTACCAGTTTTTATTTCAAGAAATTACTAGGGGCGCCTGGGTGGCACAGCGGTTAAGCGTCTGCCTTCGGCTCAGGGCGTGATCCCGGTGTTCTGGGATCGAGCCCCACATCAGGCTCCTCCGCTGGGAGCCTGCTTCTTCCTCTCCCACTCCCTCTGCTTCTGTTCCCTCTCTCGCTGGGTGTCTCTATCTCTGTCAAATAAATAAATAAAATCTTTAAAAAAAAAAAAAGGAAATTACTAAATCATGAAGGAACATATTGGGAAGGAATTTAAGACTCAAGGATTTCCATATATTGCATATATCATACACAATACATTAAATTTATTTTATTGATAAGTTATAAATATTTGTAATTTATGTTTATACATTGTATCGTATACAATTATATTACATATTACACATGCAGTATGATATAATGCAATATAATGTAATGTATTACATATTGAAATTATAGTATACATGTTATATATAACATGTGTTGTTTGGTATATATTACACATATTATATATAATACATGTGTTATATGATATATGTATGTTACAGATCATAGTACATGTTACATATTATATGTTACATATGTATATTGTGTAATAATACTCTATATTATATGATATGTTATATGATATACAATTACATATTCTATACTATGTATGTTATGTAATATTCCAAATATTCCATATTCTGTATTATGTAATGATATTCTATGTTATGTTGTATGATATATAATTACATATAATTACATAATTATATAGTTATATGTTACAAATACATTATAAATATATGATAAATGATGTAACATAACTATGCACGTCCGTTATACCTCCCTACAAAAATAAAAGTAAATGTTAAGAAGTAGTTGTCTGAGAAATGCTGAAAGCGCACTGACTGATGTCACATGGATTATTCGCAAGCCCTCCCTCCTGCAGAACTCCCAAGTCAGCTTCATTGTTGGTATTCAGTCTCTATGTGAAGTGACTCTCGGGGCGCCTCTGGGGGACTCAGTCCGTGGGGCATCCGACTCTTGGTTTCGGCTCAGGTCATGGTCTCAGGGTTGTGGGATCAAGCCCCGCGTCGGTCTCTGTGCTCAGTGGGGAGTCTGCTTGAGATTCTCTCTCTCCTTCTGCCCCTCTGCCTCCCCCGCCCAATGCATGTGGTCTCTCTCTGTCTCAAATAAATCAATTAAATATTTAGAAAAATTAAAAAGTCACTCCTTGGTGTTATTACTCTGGACCCACTACACGTACTCAGTATCCAATGTGAGTACTTGATGATGTACCATTTTTACTTAATCATATAAGAACAATATGAACACACACAAAACGCCAACTTCCCATAACATCTTTAAAACAGTAAAAGTTACGTTGCTACCTTTTAAGTAACGTAGGTTAGTGCGTCCGTGATGGATTGTATGTGGCTTCCTTCACGTGTTTTCCATTACTCGACCTCGATCTTGCTCTCAGGGTATGACGTGGTGGTGCCCGCACTTAGTTTTAGCAATATCATCCTTTCTGATAACTGCAAACAGACATTTTCTTTCCTTAAATAGCTGAAAATAGCTCATTTATGTTTCCTGGTACCTCACGTTCTGTTTTAAGTCACAGGGTGATGTATGTCATGTGTTTTTTCTTACTAGTGCTACAGGACTTGTGTTTTACCAATCGGTGGGATGATTTTCGCATATACAACCACACACGGGAAACACAAACACACAGACGCACACATGCACACACCTGCCAATTTATAGAATAGTAAACACACCGAAGTAAGACACCCGGGGTTCCAATCACATTTTGGCACGGACTACATTGGATACTTTCACACGAACTCAGTCTACAAGGTTCTTTATCGGGTTACTGGGAATAAATTGAGTGACTATTTCACAAGGTTGTTGCAAAAAGTGAAAGAATGTTTATAAGAACTAAGTGCATTTCATAGCACATCACTAGAACTCAAAAAAGTTAACTATTCCATTATAATGACGATGACGCTAATCTTTAAATCATCTACTTACACCTCTAGCTCTCGACTCACTTATCCTGGTACTTGTAAACATTTTGCTATAAAGATGTGGCCTTAAACACAGTATTTCCCTACCTCTCAGTCATCTCCTTTTCCCATTGGTATTTTTGCATTGTGGGAAACACACCATTTACACACAATGCCTATCTATAATTATTTTAATCCTATTCTTTTTTTTTTTAAGATTTTATTTATTTATTTGACAGAGAGACACAGCTAGCGAGAGAGGGAACACAAGCAGGGGGAGTGGGAGAGGAAGAAGCAGGCTCCCAGCAAAGGAGCCCAATGTGGGGCGCGATCCCAGAACGCCGGGATCACATCCTGAGCCAAACGCAGACGCTTAACAACTAAGCCACACAGGAGCCCCTAATCCTATTCTTAACTGGATGACAATCTCTTGGCTCTCTCACACAACCTCTCCCTCATTACTTATACTTTCTCTCTCCCTGTCTGCCTGTCTGTCTGTCTGCAGCGTTCGAGGTTTCTGGCACATTTTATTTTATAGTGAATGCCACATAATTGGGAACACAGCATTGTCTTAATGGCATACACTGTAGGTCAGACATCTTTTTAGAAGCCAAATAAGGTGAAAATACATGCCGTGAAGATCTACCCCTGGGGTATAGATACCAATTGCACAAGAAAAAGATCAGATGAAAATCTAGAGGAAGATTGAAAAGGAAAAAAGGCTCAGAGGACTCGGTGATGTAGATTTTTCTAGTCATCATCTCTGCCATCTGGCAATTTGTGCAGTGCGTACGAACGTAACCCAAATGAAAACCCACCGTGACATTTGTGCAAGTGCAGATCTGCCGCTAGACAAGGACACTCAGGCTGGTGTCTGCACGGTGACGGCTAAGCTGAGCAATGACGGATACCCTCAACCTACGGGTTTCTTGTTTGGTTGCAGCCTAACAGGTAGAAGAAACTCACTGCTTCCTTCTTTATGGAATTATCACTCAACCATCCAAGTCTAAGACTATGTCAGTATTTCCTCCTCAAAACACCTTGTCCTCTAAACCTGTTCTGTTGCGGCGCCTGGGGGGCTCCATCGGTTAAGCATCTGCCTTTGGCTCAGGTCATGATCCCAGAGTCCTGAGATCGAGCCCCACGTCAGGCTCCCTGCTCAGCGGGGAGTCTGCTTATCCCTCTGCCTCTGCCCTTCTCCTCCTGCTTGTGCACTCTCTCTCTGTCAGATAAATAAAAATAAAACCTTAAAAAAAAAATAAACCTGTTCTGTTGCTTCCCACCCTTTTCCTCCTGGGTGGTTCTACTTCTTCTAAAGGATGTGAATTTTTGCTCCTGTGGTTCCCAGGAAGGTGTTAAAAATGAGATTCATTCCCTTCTACATTGGGATACTGCCTTGTTGTATAAAAAGATCTGCTTGTTGGAACAGAGCTAGAGAAATGGGGTAATTTGCCTTCATAATTTTCCTTAATTGCTGACTTTCCAAATACATACCATTGTCCTATAAATGTCGAATGTCTCTATGTGCCATGGAGGTCCTATATAGCAATGCAGTAGGCATTTTCACGCATTTTGTGGCTCATTAGTGGAAGAACTTGCTGTGTGTGGTCGTTGGTACACCCGTGCTCCTATCTGTGGGTCTCTGGTAGTCCTCAGTGACTTGTATGGGCATCAGCATTGAGCCAATTTCTGTGATTCCACCTCTCTTCTCCCTCCTTCTCTATCTTTACCCACGTCTTTCTGTCTGTCTCTCTCTCTCATATTCTCCAAATAAAAATTCCACTATGGATTATTCCTTCCCTTCTTTATGCCAACATACATTTTCCTCAAAGTTTCCTACTATTTTAAATACTACCTAGCATAATAAGCATGATACCTATCCAAAAGACCAACATGGTTACACTTCTCATGCCACCCTGGCCAAGATCATTGACTCCAGCATTTTCCAAATGGAATCGTGGTTTTGGGCGGGACCAGGCTGAATCACTGCCTAGATACCAACATCTTTTGAGCAGCACAGAAACCTAGTTTTTGGTCCCAATTCCTAAATGTGGCAATCCTTGCACCTACCCACCCTTCCAGTAGAGATGGTTTTCCTCATTGCTCTTTTGCTTCTTGGCTTCTTGGGAGCTGGAAGGCAAATGTCGTTGCTTCATTTCATTTCACGTGCCTTCTCGAGTGTCAGTGCTCAAGACACTTCAACGGAGGCCTGATCATACATAGAGGGGAACACAAACATTGAATGCTTTGTGATCCATCTGTTGGCCCCCATGAGTCTGGTATTGTCCCACAGCGACGGCTGTGGATGGCACACTGTGCCAGACTCACCTCTAGAAGCCCGTGCTACGCATCACTCAGGCTCTGTTTCGAAGGTGCCTCCCAGCTGCTGACTCAGAGGACACATTCCTTGTTTGGAAACATCTCATCACCCCCCAGTGCAGCTGCAGGAGTGACCTCATTTCCCACTAGACGGCCCAAGCGCTTGGCCGTGGCAAGCCTTCTTGGTCTTCCTTGAGCTCTTCCTTCGACCCGCTATCTGCTTAACCCTGAGGGCATTTGAATCGGCCATTCATCAACTCACTTCTGGCTCGGGAGCTCACCTGTGAGTTATTGTGGTCGTTCAGCATCACGGAAAAACATTCGATACGGAGGTTCTGTGGCACAACGTGCTGCCGCAACAAAATGCCCTCAGCTAGACACCGATGTGTCTCCTTCGCAAGTACATCTTTCTCTTAAAAAAATATCTATAGATACAGATCTTCCTCCACCTACCTATTTTCTCACAAACTTCCTTTTGAGCACAACAACGCATTATAGCCCCAGTTCAAGCTATTAAAATTTATTTATGTATTTCCTCTCAAATTATAGCCCAACATCTACCTATTTTGGTTCACCTTTGTGACTGTAACTTAGTGCATGCAAAAATCTGGTACGTGTCTTCCATAATGTGGGTAAACTTCCTTCTAGTTCAAACGCAAACTCACCAAAAAATTTTGCAACCTACATGGGAATTTACCCAGCAAACAATTCTTTTTTTTTTTTAATTTTATATATTTTTCACATTTTAAAAAAAGTTTATGTATTTATTTGAGAAAGAGTGAGCAAAAGAGAGAGCATGAGCAGGGGGAGCAGCAGAGGGAGAGGGAGAGGGAGAAGCAGACTCCCCGCTGAGCAGGGAGCCCGATGTGGGACTCCATCCCGAGCCAAAGGCAGACGCTTCACCATCTGATCCACCCAGGTGCCCACCAGTAAAGAATTCTTACATAAACCATTTAAAGGGAGTTCATGTTTTCAAACATACATTCTAAACAAGCAGGTAAGACAGTGCTCATGGCTCCCACAGTCCTAATTTAGGGAATGGTTCATACAAATATGGGTGCTGTTTGCACCTTCCTCTGCTGCCCATTACCTACTGGCTGTTCCCTGAGCCATCAACTCATGGCTTGACAGTTACTGTGACAAGGACTTCCCTCCCTGAATATTTGGGGCATCATCAGGGATCTTGCCATAGTGGAGAATCTGCAAGCATGCTTTGCCAAGGGACAGTGACCTTGTTTCCAGACGGTCTGGCACTTGAAAGGAGTGAAGTTGAAGGATGTTTGAGGAAGTGTGTTGAGACTGATTCTTGCTAACTGGGTCCAGACAATGACAATGTCTGTGCCCCAGGGGAGAGTTCTCAAAAGCAAGGAGGGAGGCTTGTGGAGTCAGATGAATCGGCCACGGCCACTCCGTGGGTGTCTCTGTTGTCTGTCAACAGTCCCCCAGTGCTTGTTCAATGGACTCAGGAAAAACAAAGCCCCCGGTTTCAGGGGTTCTGATCAGGGTAAATCATATGGACTTTCTCTCAACGGGACTGGACGTGGCATCTTCCACTGTACCTGTAATAGTGGCTCATCTCAAGCCTCTCATTCTGGACCAAACATAAGGCAGATGACAGGTTCATCCAGTGGAAAGTACAATTTATTGAAACTCGTCCTTGAGAAAAGAACAGGGGTTTTCTGGCTCCGAAACAGATGCCTTTTCAGGACTTATATTTGCCTTTCCTCGTATCAGTTCTTAGCATCGCAACCCATTTATGCCTTTTCTCCACCTTGCTGTCCTGTACAAAATAGTTCTGATGAAGGAAAGTGCTTTCTGGTGACCTAAGACAGCATCTTGACGTTTTGATGAGATTCTCAGGTCTTAGCATATCACCCAGCTAGAGCTGGGCTCAAGGAACTATGGGGCAGTGTCCTCAGGACTCCAAGATGAAGCCAGCAGGCACACAACATCTTTGCAGGCTGTGCTGCTTTTCAACAAATGCTACATGAGCTCCAGGCGTCGCCGTTCCCACATAGAGCACAGGGGTGTATAAAGAGTGAGCAAGTGGGAGGCCATGTCTACCACTGACATCTTACAGATCACATGCGGACTTTTCCTCCTCTGGGTTCTGCATGTGTACAAACATCATCACGTGAACTGGAAATGCCTTACCATGGGCTACTGGCGAGCTACAAAGGTGCATAAGCTCACAGACTGGAATAAAACAATGAAAAACGGACTTGGATGGATGTATCCAAAATCCCTCTACGTTTCATTGCCATAAACAACTACAGATTTAGCTCTTCCTCTCAGCCCTACGATGAACACTTGCTTTGCACTTGTCTTTGACTGGTGCTAATGCTTTCTTTGTAACAGGTGCGCTTAGTACCTAATGGTCAGTTCTCAGACGACCTTCTGAGACCGCAAATAAATACGACCTTTGTGATGCGACACTTTAAAAGCTACATATCATAAAAGATGAATCATGATGATGGGGTGTCTGGGTGGCTCAGTGGCTTAAGCTTCTGACTCTTGATTTCGGCTCAGGTCGTGATCTCAGGGTAGGGAGATCGAGCCCTGTGTCAGGCTCCATGCTCGGTGGAGAGTCTGCTTAAGATTCTGTCTCTCTCTGTCCCTCTTCCCCGCTCTCTCTCTCAATAAATACATAAAATCTTTAAAAAAATGAAAACAATAAAAGGATGAATCACAATGAAATTAAAGTTGAGTGACGTAACAACAGAAATGGGCATGTATGCATATAAAAAGGTGTATACGTAAACGGTCATAGCAGCGATATGTCTCCAAACCTGGAAAAACTGAAATGTCCATCTACAAGAAAAGACTAACAATGTTTGAGGCATCCGTGCAACCGAAAACAAACCACGAGAATGGATGATAATTATATAAATATTACACACACACACACACACACACACACAGAGGATTCTCAAAGCAATCAACATGCATCTGTGGGGCGAAGATCAAAAGTAAGGTTACTAATGGGTACTTGTGGAAGTGGGAGAAAAGGGGTTTCTCGGAGGGTGCTAACGTTCTGTTTCTTGTCTTGGGATGATTTTGTTTCATAGTTTGGGGGCTTTTCACTTTGTGAAAACTACATTCCTGGGTACACTGAGGATTGGGAAACTCATCTATCCTTGTGCAAGACTTCACTTAGAAAGTCTTAGCAGTTGTATATGAAAGAACAGATGTGTGAATACAAGAACCTGCAAGATCTCGGTAGCGTTGCTAGAGTAATGGTCACAGACAGGTGTTTCCTGCAAGGAACTGAGTGTTCTCTGAGATAGCCAGGTGGTATTTCTGACGTAATTCCATGGCCTGTAGACGCCCTGGGTGCAGCATGAGGGGTGGAGTAGGGCTCCTGTCGTGGGGGCTTGTGGATGTTCCTGTCCCATCCTCTGTCCCAAAGGGGGCTCGGCTGGTTGTAGAGGTCGCATCTGGGACTGGGACTGGGACTGTGGCTGTCTCTGAACTTCTGGCAAGCTCCATACACAGCTACCTGAGCCAATGGTAGGCTGTCTGTGTTTGGTCTCTCGCATAGGGCCCCAGACTCAACATCCGTCCCGTGAAGAGCAGTCATGATCCCCGTCATCAGCACGGAAGCAGCAGGATGTCTGGCTTCTGCAAGCTCCACCCCAAATCCTGCTGACGTGAGCTTCCTTCTCAGCACCCCGTCCGCATTGCCATGGTCCTGCCAGCTCAGCGGGGACTATCTCCCTGTTTGCTTAGTGTCTCCATGATGCCTTCGGGTGTCCTACAGTAATGTTGCTTCTTGGTGTTTTGTTTTCAGAAGCAGAAACGAGGATCTAAGAGCGAAATCACGGTGCCCTCTGCATGGACCTTCACACCAAAGTACCATCTGAGTTTGGTTCTCGACCACGTTTTTTTCTCCTCCACCTTGGCTGTCCTCATCAACAGCGTACGTCCTCACTTCATAAAAGCCACTGGGCCGCACGGTTGTGGGACCTGATTTAAGCCTGATTTATTTCTTCCTTTTGGAGACGGACAGTGTTGTGTCAAATCATGGCCAAGCGGTAGTTCACTGTGGGGCAGTCAGATTTATTAGTAATTAAATGTAAAAATAGAAACTCAACTCAGCCTATTATAAATGGGGAAAAAAGGGGGCAAAATAAAAAAAGGATCTCTCAGATATGCATTCAGAACACCATTTTCTCCATTTAAATATTTTATGATAGTTATATTCTTTTTTTTTTAAATAAAGAGTTTTTTTATTCAACAAATGATGATGTTTAAGGTTTACTGATGTGGGCAATTACCTCATTTGTTATTAACTGATGGGTCCATTTGAAGTCCTTTTATCTATTATGTTTTACAAAGTCAGTGCTTTTCATAACAAAACTGCTCCTAACAGAGCTGGGGACCTCAACTTAAAGGATGTTACTACAAAGGACGTCCTCAGTCTGGGTCTGGACAGAAACATCTCCAACTTTGGCGAGAGACAGACCGAGAAGGCAGGTCCTGAGCCAACGAACTGAAATTCGTGTGCCGCAATTTTCGTAGGAGTGCTCACCTGGCTCCGATGTCGTAATTTTGTTTTTTTCATCATGAGTACGTCAGAGCAATAGAGGTGCGCCGAGTAAGATAACCACCAGGTATCAGCATCGAATCATTAGGAAAGCTTTTCTTTCCTTCCTTCAGTGTCTTCCAAAAATAAATAAATAAATAAACAGCTACATTCTGAAGAACCATTGGTTTATAGAGGGGCTATCACGCACGACTTGCACCCTCCACTGTTTCCACGTGCGGCGGGAGCACGGAGACAGTGTCGTGGTTCAAAGCACACAGCAACCCTTACTAGGAGGGGTTTTGTAATGACACCGTTTATTCCGCCTTTGAAAGAGCGCAGTGTGTTTCCTTGGAAACATTAACGCTCATAAGCGAGTGCACGAGGGAGGCAAACCTTGTTTTAATCATTTTAACTCTGTTTTTTTGTGAATGTCTCCTAATTCACTCCTGGGTTGCCGGGATGCCACGCTGGTGGCTTCCCCCATTATCTTTGCGGCCAGCCCGGGGAGAGGAGTTTTACCTGAAGATTCGCAGGTCAGGGTGCTCCAAACAGCTCAGCATGACACCGCCACCGAAATTTAGGTCTTAAAAACTGCACCTGTTCCTGATGTGAATGCACTCAAAATAGACTTCTGGAAAAATATGGAAACCGCACATCTAGAAGTGAATGTAGCTGAAGTTTGTCTCCTGTCCTTCAGAGCATCTACTTTAGGAGAACGTGAGCAAACTCGCTCAGTTATTTGTTGACTGTTCATGCTTCTCAGGGAGTCTCTTGTCTTCCACCTTATTCATGTTTCTCTGTGAATTTTGAGCAAATGAGTAGGAAGTTATCTCTTGTGGTTTTACATAACGGTGGCTATCTTGAGGTTGTGGTGGAGACAGCATGAATCTAAGCTATGTGGTTTTTCATTGACTCATTTTTCTTTTCCTGAATGGATCATTCACGCAGTGAACAAGTCACAACTTCCTCGTCCGTGCTCAAGGCTGTAGTGGGTGTTAGGGTTCTGTCAGCCAAGCAAACTGTCAAAGACATCCATTGTGTGGACTGTACGTTCACGGGTATGTGGACACAGGAAAAATAAATGAAGTAAGCACGCACAAGGTGACAAAATTATTAACTGCTACCAAAATAATAATAATATTTTGGTCTATCTTTGGATCCCATAACCGTAAATGTTCATATTTTTTCCCATAATTTCATTTGTAACGTAAGGACGATTTGTGAAGTCTGACATGATATAATCAAAGCTTGCTGACACTTCTTATTTTAAATCTCTGAAATGTTTCCTGATAAATTAGATACGTACCTTGAGAACTACTTAGAACCAATAAATATTACATTAAGCCTTTTTTAAATGGAATCCAATTCAATGTCCATAGTAAATAAGTTAATGATAAATTAGACTGGCAAACGTATTGTTTGTTCATCAGAATTAATACAGAGTTAGAAAGAAGTAGTGGTGTAGACTAAATGCAGCTATTCCAGCAGAATTCATGTTAAATCCTCAGACCAAGCAGGATGGGATTAGGAGCTGGGGGCGTGACTGGGTCCTGAGCAGCACCCCATGCATGGGATGAGTGCCCTTATAAAAGAGACCCTAGGGAGCCTCGTCGCCCCGTGTACCACAGGAGGACACAAAGAGAAGTGGGTCGCCCATGAAGGAGAAGAGCCTGCCCCAGCTGCTGAGCGTGCCGATGCTTTGATCTTGCAACTCCCAGCCTCCAGAAGGGTGACCCATAAATGTCTGTGGCTAGAATATTCTGTTACGGCAGCCTGAACGGATGGAGACAAATGATACTGCTAAAATTGTATCTCATACTTAAATTAGTATAGGAAACCAAAACGTACAAGCTGCCTGGAGCTCTAATTCCGTGCACATGTACAGATGTGTGTGTGTGTATATATATATGTGACCATTCATTTTCTTTACTGTACATGCCATGAGTCTCCAAGAAGATGCTTTCTAGCTTTAGGGAGACAGAATCCCCTCAGATGCTTACTGGAAACAGCATGTTCCCAGGCCATCTTCCAGATGCTCTGTAGGGCTGGGAAATAGCATATACTATCTGGACGGGATAAGAAAGCCAACAATGGATCCTTTCAAATCTCACTCTGTACGTCATTTGCAGATCTCCTCTGGCATCTGTGCCTGCCAAGCACCCACGTTTTCAAGCAGAGATTTGATTTTTCATTGGATGTGCCCCACACGGAGACCCAGTGCATTTCACAGGGGAATCCCCACTCTGCAGCTCCCGCCATGGGCCATGACCAAATCCTGTCCATTTTGCACCATCTTTGTCTCTAAAGCCTGACGCAGACGTGGGCATGTGACTGTGGTTGGGTCATCTGCAAACGTTCTGGGAGATCTGTGGGAACGTGAGAACATGAAGGCTTTCTTTGCACATGATGGTTGAGTTGAGGGATAATAAAGCTAGAGGTGGTCATGGCAGCACATGCATAATGGAACCGCTGGCCGAAAAGTGAAGCAAACATAACAAAGGGCAGAGAGACTGGGATGAATAAGAGATGAGAATGCTCTAAGGAGCATTTTGGGGGCCAGTGGATGGAGCCGCACCTGAGTTCAGTGGATTTATCCTTCTTGGTTTGGGGAAGATAGCCTCTCTTTCTCTCTCTCTCTGTCTCTCTCTCTCCAGGTTGACTGCCTCTTTCTGTCATTTGCCCACAAAACCATGCCCATCAGCCCCGAGCAGGCAACGTTTCAATACTTGGTAAGAGACTGTCCCTGGCCACAGAATACACGCAGAATGAAGATGTCATATCTGCCTGTCACCTGTCTGAAGATGGAGGTACCAGGCAAATAAATCTCACAGAGTGCGATGAAACGGAGCTCAGAGGAAGAAAAACATGTTATGTTAGCAAAGAGGTAGGAGTGATCCACTCTTCCTCAAGCAATCATAATTAATTACATTTCCCGATTTCCATGACAACATTAAGAAATTTTCTAATCCGATACAGAGCCCTTGAAATAATATTAATTCCTTTGTAGTATTTTGGGAAAGAAGGAAGAATTTTTCGTTGTTTTAAAGGCAAAGCTCACGGAAGAACAGTACCAGTACATTACAGATATAATACATTCCATATGCACGCATACATGTGCATACATATATATATATATATTCTGTAATCCACATTTTTGGACCATTCATCTTCTTTCAAGTGATGCATATGAGGTTCGCGAAACATGAGACAGAAGGTCTCCACATAAGGAAACGTCAAATGAGGCTTGTGCAGGATGTAACGTTTTGCACTGCAGGATACATATCCCATCTTTGATTCCCTGAAGGTACGGCCGGTGGGACTAAAATGGTACCGACTGCGAGAACAACAGAGCAACAGCTACTTGAGAGATTCCCCTGCAGGTGTGGGGGCTCGTGTAACAAAGTCATTATGGCGTGCTTGCAGAAAAATTAGCCCTTGCTATGGTCTGAAAACAGAGCCTTGGGTCAATAAGGCATATCTTTCGCTCGGGGCCACGTCGGAACTCGGAGTAGCTGCCCACCACTGCGCCACCCCCCCCACCGCGCCCCCCAACGGGCTCGCACGAGGCTGATCACCCGAGAGTAGGCGAGGACATCACATCCCTCACACCTCCTTCCATGCCTGCAACAAGATCTCTGCAGACAGAGTTTCTAGAAATCATCGGGATTCTTTGTCCCGACCTGAGTGGTTTTTTAGGTATTGGATAAAACAAAATAACGTGGACTTATTTTGTATAAAAAAAAATCACTTAAAAATGATTGTATCCTTATGACAGACTATATTATATTATTCCATTAATATATGCTATTTATTAATATTATAATGGAATTATTGTTCTATAGAGTGGACCCCTGAACAACATGGGGGTCAGGGGTGCCAAATTCCTGTACAAGAATCTACCGATAACTTCTAATTCCCCCAAAAACTCAACTGCGAAAAGCGTACTCTCACGGGAAGCCTTACCAGTAACAAACCTCGATTAAGACATATCTTGTATGTTACATGTGTAAGATACTATATTCTTACAATCAAGTAAGCTATCAAAAAGAAATTTAAGGAAATCATAAAGAAAATACACTTATAGCACTATATGGTATTTATCGAGATAAATCCATATGGAGATGTACTGAGCAGTCAAACCCATGTTGTTCAAGGGTCAACTGTACGTGGAATTCTTTTTTCTAAGTTTATTGATATTTAAATGATTGATAACACAAAATAACATGGATTTATTTTGTCTAAAAATAACTTTTAAAATAATGAGCATAGCTTTAAGACAGATTATATTATATTATTGACTTATGTCAATGTATTAACATTATATTAAAATACAGATATTGTGTAGAAAATATAATATGTATTAGTACACAACTATTTTATTATATGCTATTTCTGCATCATTATATTTCCATACAACTTTGTTTTAATCTGTGACAAAGTGAAATGCCCTTTTTTTAGATTGATTTATTTATTGAGAGACAGAGAGAGAGAAAGCACTCAGGGAGAGGGGCAGAGAAGAAGGGGGAGAATCTCAAGCAGACTCCATGCTGAGCGTAGAGCCCAACGCAGGGCTCGATCCCACGACCCTGAGATCACGACCTGAGCTGAAACGAAGACTCAGATGCTTGACTGACTGAGCCACCAAGGCGCCCCAAGTGAGATACCTTTTAAAGACCACCATGAATGCCTCGGGCTCTAAACATAGTCAGCATTGCTATGTAGTTAATGTCTGCGCACGTTGAGGAAGCCAACGTTGCTACGTCTCTGGAGGAAAGTCCCTGCAGGGATGGGTTTGTGCAGCAGCCTCTTGTGACCTGAGCAAAGCTAACTAGCAGCAGTAAGAATGCAGGCGGTGGCTGCAAAGTCAAACTGACCAGACACCTCTGAGTGCCTTCTCAGGGAAGCTGCCACCCGCCACATGACCGGCGTGTGGCCGAGCTACGGGCCTGCTCGTCCAAGAAAGAGACAGGCAGAGGCATCGCTTGTCTTGTACCTGGTTATGTAGGAGCGGGTGGGCCGGTTACAGAGGCGGGCCTCGCAATGTAGGGAGACGTAGGACTCAAAATCCCAACTGCTAACTCCAGAGTCTGCCCTGTGACCTTTACTGGGCACTATGAAGAGTATGTGTCTGCATGACTTCCATGCATCAAAGATTGGCGTATTCCATCCTCTTGGCACAGCGAAATATTTATTTCCCCTCCTCCTTCCCCTCCTTCTTCCCTCCCCTCCCAACCTGTGCCTTGCCCTTCCTTCTCCTCGCTCCCCCTTCCTTCTTCTCCCTTCCTTCCTCTTTCTCCCCTTCCTTCCTCCCTCCCTCCTCCTTCCTTATTCCATCTTCCTTCCTTCCTCCTTTCCTTCCTTCCTTCCTCCCTCCCTCCTTCCCTCTCTTCTTTTCTTCCTTCTCCCTCCTTCCCTCCCTCCCTCTCTCCTTCCTTCCTTCCTTCTTTCCTTCCTTCTTCCTCCCCCTTCCTTCCTACCTACCCTCCTTCCTTCCTAGTGTTAGGGTTCTACCTCTTGATAGTTCCTTCCTTCCTTCACTTCTGAGACTGAACTCAGTGAATCGAGATCGGTCTATACCAGCTGAAACCAGAAGATATGACATTCTATCAAACTATGTGGATTGGAGAAATGGAAATGGCAGGTCTGGGAGGGATATACAGAATGAGACAACTATAGAACTATAGAAAATTCCTGGCATAACAATACGCCAAAATATTACACTAAGAACGAAAACCGCTATGTAATCTTTCACCTTGCCATGTCTTTTTGGTCTGCTACGCTTTAATTTCATGTGCTAGTGGATTTTATCTTCTGTTATTAAAACAGATGTAAGATTTGCTTTACCAGCATTTCATGAAAATCAATGTAATGAACATTTGCATGCATTATTCTGGTTGCTTAAAATATGTTGGATCATTTAATTCTTACAGATTTCTGTTACACTGTTATTATCCTTTCACAGAGAGGAGACCCAGTGAGGGGGACTAAGTTATCCAAATTCATACCTTAGTGGCAATGCTTTAATTAAGTCAAAGATGGGATTCCAGAGCCCATGCTCTATATACTGTATATACATTTCCCCATTATTACATTGCAAATATAATCAGCAACATGTAAGGTTTAGTTCAGATACTAAAGACAAATGTGCATATTATAAACCGACATATATGTATATATGCAAACACATAATAGATGTTACATAATCAATGGTTATGAATTTTTAAAATATTTCAACTCATTAAAATTATTGATGACAACCCGAAACCTTTTCTTTATGTTAGGGTTATACAAGTCTTGATAGTTACCATAAATTACAAAAAATATATCTATTTTCCTTTACTCATGTACACATAACAGTAAAAACCCGTTACATTTCAACATTTGTAACATATTGTTGAGAAAAAAACTACATTTTCTAAAATAAGAAAAAGTAGTAACAACAGTGGTATCCTGCTTCACTTTGTAAATCTCCTTAGCGTTTGTCTTAATAGAAGACAGATACTGATGTCTGCTTCTATGTTGCAATATCACATGCCACCTGGTTTCTGGAAAATTCCAGTGACGGAAGGAGATTATAAAAGGCAAATGACATCTTTGTACAATCATGAAAACAGGCACCCTAGAAGTATCTGGGGTGACCCAGGGCTTCCCAGAGCAAACAGTCCACTTTGAGAATTACTGGTTGATTGATCTATCAATCTCCCTCTGTATCATCAACAAACATGTCTGTCTAGCTATCCATCTATTCCTCCTTCCATCCAACCATCCATCTATCCTTCCATACATCCATGCTTCCATCCATCCCCCATCCATCCATCCATCCATCCATCCATCCATCCTTCCATCCATCCATACACCCCTCCTTCCTTCCATCCATCCATCCATCCATCCATCCATCCATCCATCTCTCCTTCAATCCATCCGTCCATCCATCCTTCCATCTATCCATCCATCCTTCCGTCCGTCCAGCCAGCCAGCCAGCCAGCCAGCCAGTCAGCCATCTACCTACATACTGATCTCCCTATCTACATCTATGTAGTTACCTATCCAGCTATTCATCTATATCTATCATTACACTGATACTTACAATTCTGTTTACATTGAAATGCGTATTTACCCTAAAATTGAAAGGAACTTTTACAAAATAAAATTCCAAAGGAATAACAGAGAAGATCCATGGTCAACGGGTAGGCATACTCCTTCCATTTATCAATACAGTATATTCTTAGAATTTCTATCCTTCCCTTTATATTTCTCCTCTAATCAGGAAGTTTCTGCAAAAAGTACTGAGGAAATGTTCCTCAATTATCTTGACACTATTTTGGACTTTTCCCTGAACACTGTGCCTACTTAAAATGTCACAGATTGTCTCTTTGGTGCAGACATGTGAAGTAAGCAATTTGGTGTGCATATTAACCAGTGTAATTCTGAGCCCAGGGGAATATGAGCATGGTGAATACATTCAGATCGATTCCTCTCAAAGTATGCAATTTGAATTTCTTCTTTTATTTACATGCTCACTCTTTTGCCTATAATTATTCTGGCTACTGTATTTTTCTTATAAATTCATGGGAAGTTCCTATATATCTAGATATTATTTTCTTGGTTGTGAGATTAGCCAGGGTAAAAATGTTCCATCCAATCATTCATCAACTCTTTTATTTTTGCCCATATTTATCCTATATTTTGATGGTAACACTATTTGTCAATTTTTTCATCCTCTACTCTGCATTTTTAAAAAAGAAATGCCTGCACAACCATAAACTACTTGGATGTTTTCCTATATTTTCTTGTACTAATTTGTAACCTTTTCACACGCAGACCTATCTGTCTAGAATCCAAATGGGTCTGTGGATATAGAGAAAGATGCACTATAATTTCTTACACAGATGGGCAAGTTTTCCCAGTACCACATACTAAATGGCTAGCCTTTCAGACTAGTCCATGATGCCAACTGGACTGCATGTTACCTTTCCATATAGTCATAGTTTTGGAAATTTCTGAGCTGCTCTATGAGTCTATTTCCAATCTTTGGACCATTTAACACTGTGTTTTTAATGTCATATATGCCTTACATAAAATAGTTGTCTGGCAAGACAGCTCTATTTTTTCTTAATTTTTAGTGTTATTCCACCTATTTTATACTTTCTATTATGCATATAAACTTACCATATAAATATGCTAACAGAGTTTCTAAAGAAACAGTGGGAATTTTCATTAGTGTTGCCTTGATAGGACGACTACATTCGGAGAATTTGTATTAACATATTAGTCATGCTTTTCAAAATGCACATGATTATCTCTCTTGATTATTTTCCTTTGTTGACTTTGTATTTTCTTAGATAATTCCTAGATTTTTAATACTTTCAAATTGATGTCTCAATAAATGTTATTTGCATTATACTTAGAACTTCACTACTGTGGAATAGAAAATTACTACTGAATTTTTAAAGTTAATCTCATAAATCAATCTTTTATTTAATAATCTTGCTGGGCTCTCTTATTAAATCGGAGTCATATTATTTGTAAATATATATTTTTTTCTCACATAGGTGATGACACGTTCTATAAGTAATGGCAGTTTTAACCATTCCCTTCCAGTCTTTACTCGCCAAATTTTGTTTTCCTTATAGTACTTCATAATACTATAGATTGACTCAATGGTATGTGGGCAATCATATTTGGGTAGGCCTTGATAATCAATAATAATCAGGAGCCATAAAGAAAATAACTGATTTGCAGAACGATATACAGGTTAATTTAAAAATTTCTGTGAGGCAAAAGACCCCAAATCAAACTCAAAACCAATTATGACACCCTAAAAAGTGCTGGGAGGGTTTCTCTGGAAAGGGCCAGATGGTAAATATTTTAGAATTTGTGAGCCATATGTTTTCTGCAGCAACCAAACTGTGTCATGATAGCTTAAAAACAGCCACAAATAATATGTAAAGAATCAGCAGTGAAACTTTATTTACAAAAAAATGGTTCACCGTTTGCAGACACCTCCCTTAGAATAAAATGTCTGGGACTGACATACAACACAATGGATGGATAACATTCATAGTCTAGGAAACGTTTACAAACTGGTCCAGTACAAAATTACTGGGTAGGCTATGATTTAAGGGAATGTCCTTTCTTTTAATCTATGAATATTCCATTCTTTCCATACAAGTACAAATCCACAGCACAAGATTTTAGTGTCTCAATATTTGGGTGACTGTTAGAAAACATTGGGCCTAGAACTCTTATGACAAACTCTCTTTTTTTAATTTTTATTTTTTGGTTTTTTGGTTTTTTCCTATCATTTGCTTTTGCTTACTTTTTGTCTTAATCAACCTGATAAGATCTGCCTACGTACCAAAACGTAAAATGCATAGTCTTCAGCGTGGATAAGTTAGCGATGGAATCCGGGAAAACAGCCCCCGTTCATCGAAGTCACTTCATCGTGTATTTGGTGAGCACGTCCAAAGTGTGGGGCACGTGTCCTTCCCTCTCATGTGGAGCTAAGCTGATGGAGGCCTTCCATCAAATCCCGGCTGCACACGACAGGTGCGACGAAGGACCCCGAAAGTCAGCTGGGGTCTTCAGGGGGCAACGTTCACCTGCAACGCCACTGGTCTGTTCACCCGTTGGATCTCTGTAGGTCTTGGATCTCTGTACGTCTGGGGCTTGGGGACACCACTTGTTTTGGTCCATTTGACTTTGTTTGGGTTGACATGCTGAGTGTTCCATTTGGTGACTTGGCACACACGTGAAGTTTCATGTGCCCTGGAATGAAGTGTTTCCCGATGTCCTGCGCCCTGGAAAGACATGTTTCCCAATACCCCTCCAAGAACAGGCTTCCCCCATCACTGAGGATGGGGTTGATGAGTCGGATCCTGGGCCTGGGCTGCTTCCGGGGGTGTAGGAAAGGTCGAGTCCTCTTAGGGGCAATTATGAGAAATGAGAAACCAGGACTCTGTGGACAGATAATGTCACCCTGCTTTCCCCTGGGGACCCCATTCTTGTCCTTTAATACAGATTTCATCAGGCTGGCTGGAGTGTAACCACGTGTCTTTGTTCTCAGCGGGAATAAAGTTGGGAATACTAATGAAAAGGAAAAGGGGAAAGAAGGATTAGAATGCCTGTCTTCATTATTATGTGGTCAGGCCCCTGAAAAGGATAGGTGTCATTTACTTTTTAAAGCTACAAGTCCAGTAAGTGTTAGTATTTAATTAAATGGCATGAGAGTTAATTCACATGATGTATAAACTCCATCCACGCATTTCCCATTTATTTACTCTGTTGCTTTTGGTGATGCATTGCTTCATTTTGACACACTGCACTTTGCTTATGATATAAAACCACGTTTACCCTCAAACTGTTTATTTGCACGGAGATACAAATGTTAGTCCATTCCGTAAATTGATTTTAAATGAGAAAAATCTGCACAGACAGGAGGGAGGGAGGAAGGGTGGGACAGAGGAAGGGAGGGATGATGAAGAACGCTGAAGGAAAAATAAATAAGGTTTTGATTTGTTTTTAGAAGAAAACAAATAGGGGCGCCTGGATGGCTCAGTGGGTTGAGCATGTGACTTCAGCTCAGGTCATGATCTCAGGGTCCTGGGATCTAGCCCCGGGTTGGGCTCCCTGCTCAGCCTGATTCTCCCTCTCCCGCTGCCTGCTGCTCCCAGTGTTGTGCTCTCTCTTTCTCTCTCTCTCTCTCTCCAATAAATAAATCTTAAAAAAAAAAAAGAGAGAGAAAACAAATAGAAAGAAACATCACCCAAAGAGGAGAAAAAGCCTAAGAAAACAGAACGTAAAGAGCAGAATAGAACAGTTCTCCTCCCCTGTGCACCACATTTATTCTCAGGACTTGCATTCTGCATGATAACCCATGGTTGTGATGTCCACATTTCCCATTTCTTTGTGAGGCAACTGATGGACCCTGGAGGCTGGAATAACACGGGTGCCGACCCCCAGACAGTGTCAAGTCTGCACATAACCTCCGACTCCCCCAAAAAACCTAAGGAACAAGAGCCCACAGTGAGTGGAAGCCTTACCGACAACATACACGGCCGACGAACACATACTTTGTATCTTAGAGCTAGATACTGTGAGTATCTATCTTACTTAGAGTAAGATACTGTGCTCGTACAGTCAAGGAAGCTGGAGAAAATGTAATGAAGGAAATCGTAAGGAAGAGAAACGACGTTTGTAGGGCCGCACTGCGTTCATCCAAAAGAACCCACGTCTAAGTGTCCCCGTAGTGTTCAAGGGTCAGCTGGAGTTACGTGGCACCGTAAATAGGTAATCTAACCCAGAAAGGAGCACTTGGCAATTCTGGGCACACACGCTTTGTTAAAGAGTATCCTGAGCCATGACCGTCCCAAAGACGGCTGAGGATGGCAGGAGGACCCAGCGGGTGAGACACGGGTGGTGGTCCTTTACAGACGTGACACTGTTACCCTGTGACATGGATACAGCACCACGGCACGCAGATTTCTCACCTGTGCCTGGTATTTACATATTTGTTTCCGCTACACCGTTCAGCCATTGTACTGACGATCCAGTTTTATGAAGGTGAATTACATCTAACAATAAAACCATTTACCATGACTTCAATCCATTGTGTATTTTCAAATCCTAACCTTATGCCTTAACTGTGCAGTTTAAGAAACTAAGTCTAGGGACAACTGGGTGGCTCAGTAGGTTAAGAGCATGACTCTTGATTTTGGCTCAGGTTATGGCCTCATGGGTTGTGAGATCGAGTCCTGCATAGGGCTCCGTGCTCAGCGGGGAGCCCACGTAGCATTCTCCCTCTGCCCTTTCCCACTGTCCCACTCTCTGCCCTTCCCTGCTGCCCCACTCACATGCACGTGTTTGAGGGCTCTCTCTCTCTCTCGAAAAATAAAACTGAATAAAAATAAATAAAAATAAAATAAAAAGAACTCTATTGCAATGTTGATGAAAGAATTTAGTATTCTTAAATTTTATGCCTGTATAGATGCCCAGTAAATAATTAGCAGTACTGACGTAGTACCTTGGCCTAAAACTGATTAATGTATTTGGAGGACAAAATTTCCGTATCTACGTCATTACCAAGCTATTTGTCTTCACTAAAATGTGATAAATATTTTCACTCGATGGAATTAAAATGGCGTTTTCATTTTGAAAATGTCTTGGATCTGGGATTCCATGTTCATTAATACCAGAGTTTTGCAAGTTCATATTTAAACTGTTTATTCGATGCGTCCATCAGCAAACTGAGTGTGAAATGCACTCGATGCTGTGCTTTGGTATTTTCATGGCGTGTATATATATATGATTGCATGCAGAAAGTACTGTTTGCCCTCTCCGAGGACTGTGTGTGTGTCAGGAGCAAATGCGTTTTTATGTGCAAAGTACCCGGCAAGCGGTAAGCTCTACGTAAGCTTTGCTGGTCTTACTATTATCCTAACTGGCTGGCCAGATAAAAGACAAGAGTGCCACGCTAAAGAAACACCAGCAACACTACCTACAAAAGACTGACTTATGGGGTCTGGGGGGCTCAGTCCATTAAGCCTCTGCCTTCGGCTCAGATCATGATCCCAGGGTCCTGGGATCGAGTCCCATATCAGACTTCCTGCTCAGCAGGGAGTCTGCTTCTCCCTCTCCTGCTCCCCTTGCTTGTGCTCTCTCACCCTGTCAAATAAATAAATAAAATCTTTAAAAAAAACCCAAAACCAAAAAAAGATTGACTTGAGATCGCATGACATGACTGAGCTTTCTCTGTACCCTGCTGGGGCTTCCATCATCAGTGATGGGTGTTTAGCTGTCTTGCAGGATAAGAGTAGAAAGGCTAGAAAACAGTCTTCCCGTGTGATGAAGAATTTGATCCCTCCATGTGAACTCACTGTCCTGGAAACTTGATAAAGGCTGAGTGACCGCTGTGCTTATAGGCTGCTTCGCTGATGTAACAGACACCTGATTGGAACAGGGCCTCTGGCTCTGAAGAATGGGAAGCAGCCTGGAGGGAGCCATGGGTCTGGAGCTCCCCTGAGTGTGTGAGTCCAACACTGAGTGGGGTCCCTGCAGGGACGCAGCGGTCCTTGCCTCTGGGATGGCTACAGGGAATATAGGTTTCTGTGGGGTAGGCGGTCCCTTGCAAGCCAGGAGAAGCCGCCATGATGGCGTCCATGGGTGAGCCATGGTTCCTGTCTTGTGCTTGTCTCCGTGAGCTACCGATGACGTGTGTGATGTGTGTAGGGTCTGCAACGACTTTTCTGATGCTTTCACATTTGGGGGACCACTGACCCTGCAGACTGCCCCTTCCAGGGTTAGCCAATGTGCAGAGAGAGCACACAAGTCAGTCCAGACTGCACTATTCAAATGCCAGCCAACCAATGCAGAGTCTATACCCCAGCCACCGTCTTTGTTGGCTTCTTGCTCTTGCCACCTGCCATGATCTCCCCAGAGCCCAATACTGAACCATTCAGGACAGCCTCTGTATCCTAAAGCCCACAGGAATGATTCCAACCAGCCCATCCTAAGCCGGCCTCACCCATTCCTCCCCACGGAAACCACAGTTAAGGCTCCAGCCCACGGAGACTCCTTCTGCCTCCTGACCACCCTGGTGCTTCTATGCGTGGCCTGGTGCGGCGTGTCCCCTCCTTTTGTGAACCATGACTAAATGACCTTTGCAATGGTGGCTGTATCCTCACCTAAAATGTTCTACCAACAAGTTATATTTTAAAATACAGCCCAGGTGGGCTTTGTGAGTCAGAATGCTTTCGGGGACTCCAGGAGACCCCTGGTTGGACCACATGGGGTGACTGGCAAGTTTCAAGAAGACATACAGCCAGAAGATTGCACCTGCCATAACTTCTGATTGAGGGCGGTTTTACAAAAGACAGATGGAGTGCACTATCCAAGAAAGCAAGCTGATTGCCTTGACGCTCAGTCTTGCTAGGCTCCAGCCCCGTTCCTTTGAGGTGACTAAGCACAAACAGAAAAACTTCAGCACGTCTCTTTCTTCTGTGCGGCATGATTACAGTAAAACCCCAGACCCAGGTGTGTCCAGTAACTAGCAACGTGCTTTTAACACTCATCTGTAGGAGGACAGGGCTGAATGATGTCCTTTCAACGTAAAGGGTGAGAACGGTTTCCACGGTCTGGGCTGGGGATGATCAAGAATCCTGGAATACGTTCGGTTCGAAAGGGCAGATTTCTGGGATTCAATCTCTTTCATTTTCTTGCCTTGCAGGATTCTGGTCATAGCTGAGAACAGCTATAAATACCTAGGTGGGTTTTTTTTTTTTTTTTTTTTTTTGGTTTTTTTTTAATGCAAATGCATGCCTTGGTGTTTAAAGGTCCCTTCTCTGCTCCTAGGATATTTAAGACAGTGCATTTGAGCATCTTGGGAATTTATGACCTCATCCTACTAATCACCCTATTTTGATGTATTTAATAAAACTGTGATGAATAAAATATTGCCTAATATCAGAGAGTTGTAAATAGCTTATTTCAGCAGCAGCAAAGAGACGAGTGAACAGGGAAAAGGGATATTCACACTGAGTTTACCTGTGAGGGCAGGGAAACAAACCCAGGGGGCTGATACTGCCTGGCCTCTTTGGGAGGGGGATCTGAGATGTGGAGGTGGGGTCAGAGGCTCTTTGAGGCAGTTGCTTCAGGAATAGTGATTAGATATTTTGTAGAATGTCCCTGAGCTGGATTTTGCCTGATATTTTTCTCATTAGACTGGAGTTGTGGGTTTGGGGAGGAAGGGCACAGAGGTGATATGCCAACGTAACTGGAGAATCTGCAACTTTTCTGCATGGGAGAATTCTCATTGTTGTTGTTTTAAAGATTTTATTTATTTATTTGGGAGACACAGCCCGAGCAGGGGGAGAGGGAGAAGCAGGCTCCCCGCTGAGTGCGGAGCCCAACGCAGGACTCAATCGCACAATCCAGTCAGGACTCGATCGCACAATCCTGAGATCGCGACCTGAGCTAAAAGCAGACGCTTCACCGACTGAGCCACCCAGGTGCCCCCACCCTCATTGCTTTGTGAATTAACCTCAGATGATACAATACTCTATATGTCCATCCAGAATAACAAAGTAGCATGAGAGTATCCAGTGAATTTCTCTCCCCTTAGTTAAGACAGTCTACATGGGATACTACAAATTAAGCAACATGTTTTATCAAAAGCATGGAGTTACTTTTCGACACCAAAGGCAATGCCAACATACCAACCCTCAGCTACTCATTTTTCCAATGCAACATAAAGGCAGCTCTGAGTTGGGTCAGCAGACAGCTCAGCAGACAGCAAGTTCCCAGGTTTGCATACCCCTCACGCTGCCCATGAGACGCGCTGAAGTAAACGTCCGCGTGAGGCATGGTGGGAACACGCGGTGACATGCTATAGTTATTGGCTAAAACACTATTTTCGTAATAGGAAGAGCTGCACATTTGTTTCTGAAGATGGGGCATATTCCTGGGTCTATGTTGTCCCCTGCAAGAGGGGACGAGGAAAGGCAGCTGATCAGACATGCTGGGGGTATTTCCAGAGTTGTAGGACAAACAAAATTCACTAATCCGCATCATAATATATAGATCTCCTGACTTCAGGTCTGTGTTCTGAAGCCCCATTAGAGTTATTTTACATCTTAATGCTGTAAATAATGAATGAATATCAGATTCAGAATAGGGAGGTAATGAATTATTTATCAAATAGGAGAACTCTGCTTGGATACAGCCCAAATGCGTGATTAATCTAGAAAAAGGTTTACTTCTAGATTAAAAGATATGACAGACTTTCCATCCTGATTATCTTTCAAACTAGTAAAGGTTTTGCAGGAATGTAAAATTACAAGTTGTACTATTTTTTGTTTATACAATAGGAGATGAGGAACACTAGCAAGACGTTTTTAGATCAAAATTTATCACAACTTGGCTGAAAGAATTTTCTAGTTTGAAGACTACCCGACTAAAAAAAGTGGTTCCTCATCACTATAAAAAAAAAAAAAAAAA
The DNA here is from genome assembly GCF_017311325.1 of Ursus maritimus. Taxonomy (NCBI): domain Eukaryota; kingdom Metazoa; phylum Chordata; class Mammalia; order Carnivora; family Ursidae; genus Ursus; species Ursus maritimus. The sequence continues at coordinate 122,169,839 of NW_024423319.1, read as the reverse complement.
CTTTCAGGCAAATTTATTCTTTCTGAAAGGGTTTGATGCAGTGGAAGACAAGGCAAGTAAAATACATTCACGGATAGAAATTGTCTGAAACACTTTACTAGTTTTTGCTTTAATATCGTCCAACTGTGCAGGCCAATAAACCTGGTAAGACTGCAGCTGTTTATGCTAACCATTTATGCTTTACAAAACAGAGATTAACACGAACTATTAAACACATCATAGAACAACAGAAATATGAAGGGACTGTTTTCTGCTTTAGGAACAATAATTGCTGTTTGGAGTAGTTTTTCCCAAAGAAAGCTGTCTACTTGACTGATTACTTCCTAGGTTAAAAAAGGAATAACATTGTTCCTTCTGTTCATTGTACTGTCAGAGGTAGACCCCGAAAATATATATGATGGATACTAGTATGTCCACCAGTTCATGCAGAGATCTTTCATAGAAAGGTTTTGTAAACTGTGGAAAAAGGTGCATGACTTTCAGAGACAGAATATACATGTGTTAATTCTTCCTAATGAGAATTTTTCTAATTTGCTAACACTAAAACTAGTATTAAATAGGAATACCCTGCTGGTTCCCTCCGCAAGGGGAGGCTTTTGCACGCACTAAAAGTACTTAAAATAAACAAGAAAGAAGTAACGGACACACTGTGTTCTCTCCACGGATGCAGGATGGGGTAGATGGGATGACAGAAGATGCCCGATGCTTCCAAAACCCATGGCGGGGACATTCGAGATGTTCTTTGCCCTCAATCCTTCTTTTTCAAATTCAAAGGTTAATGGAGACTAGGTCTTCCAACCTTCTCTTCTGTCCCCTACCTCTTCAGACCCCACTGCTAAATGCTGTTCAAAGCCAAGGAGACCTCTGGTAAAGCAGAGGGCATGGAGAGAACGGAATGTTCAGTTTTCTTTTGCTTGACTGTGTGTGTGTGTGTGTGTGTGTGTGTGTGTGTGTGTGTGCATGGGTACTCGGGCACCAGCTCTCGCTATTGGTGGAGAAAACCATGAAACGGCCAAGACAAGATGCAGGTCATAGGGGATGTGCTGAAGGAAGTCTCTGGGCTTTTCGATCTCAATGTACTGCTCCCATCTGACCCAATCCATACACCAGGGTAGGCAAATTCACAGAAATTTGGTAAGGAATTGCCCATTCCCCAAACGGTCTTCAGTGTCCATGGACACACAGTAGGGATGCTAATACATCGCAGCTGATTGCATGTTTTATTTTTTACAACTACCAACTCTCGTTTTTCTAGAACATGACTAACAGCCTACGTTGCTTCAGAAATCACAAGAGCGACAGCGCGAATCTGGTCAATTTGCTCTCTGGTCCTTTCGGAGTCAGGATGTCACAGCCATCATTTTAGTTGCCCTGAACAAAATCCTACAGAAAGTAGCTTTACTGATTAAAGAATAAGTGTCCTTATTTTGTTTAGCAACTTCTATGAGTATTAAGGATACACTGAGCACTTGTGTTGTTGACCCAACTAAAACATTAGATGTAGAGACACTGTTCTTATAAAAATGATTTGTTCATATTGGATTAATTAAGACATTCTAATGCATGGAAAATGGTGCTAGTTTTACATAAGTGAAAGCCAGCCCACACTGAATACAACAGACAGTGGACCACTATATACATTTATGGAGAAAGCTAAGTAATAATCTCAAAAACATAATTTATTTTAAAACTTTATTTCTTAAAGTAGAAACGTATCCAACAATCAATCAGCAAATAGTTTTGCAACATTTAAATCAGAACATGGCAAATAAAATTGATTAAATATGGTTTTGTCACTTACTAATTTAAAGTACATATGCTACAAAAACATTCTATAAAAAGTAAGTTTTAAAAGGAAAACTCGGGAGTTTTAAACATTATTTTTTTAATGCTGTTTCAAGTTACATTTGCTTTTATAATATCTCTCAAATCTTTCTCAGTGGTTGCACAATCCCATTATTATAATTACATATATCGATCTTATCTTGCACAATTAGGATATAAAACCACTGGCCTGTTGGTTCATACGCAAGCATTTCCGTCATAACCCAGCTAAAACTCATTACTCTTTATGTATCAACGTTATTTTCCTCCAGCTATAAAATAAGGGTGGTGAATAAAATGATACCAAAGCATCTTCCGTTTGCAACATTCCTTAAAATAGTAAGGTAAAGACGCACTCACATGCTGTAGGGGATGGGTTTTACCAATACTGACACGGCCTTGGCGTACATACTAAAATGCAACAAAGTGCATTCATTGTGAGAATGTGAGTTCAAAGTATTTGATTCCCCTAAAATAAACAACCTTAAGAACCTGAACAGATACTACAGTTGGAGAGCTCCTTCCATCCAAGAGGAATATCCGTTTCAGTGAAGTACAATGTCCTGTTTGTTCCCTTAGATCTGTTGTTGAATGTCCACCCTTCCACACAGCCTGGCACTACATAAATCCCCTCCCCATCTGTTCAGGGTGGCCCCCGTTAGGTCTTTGCCAAGTAAACAGAAGGTGCTCTGGGTACCGCAAGGAAGAAAGGTTTTCCGGCAGAAAGAGCAGCTCACATCACTCACAAGGGAAGGGAGAATCTCACTCAGAAGCAAAGGCAGCCTTTGCATATGTCCTCGGAAGCTCCTGGGAGCACCTTCTTCCGCACCATCAACACCTCTCACCTGGAACTTTATCTGGAGAAGGCAGTGCCTACTGTTGTGTGTGTGACGAGGATAGAATACAGGGCGAGAAGGACATTGAGGGGACAGTCGAGAACCAGCACCAAGACGCTCAAGCTACTGGACTAATAGGATAGAAAAATCTGTTGATTTCCCAACAATGCACCCTTGGGAGTTTGAATGTTCTATGCAAAGACTGACTACCAAGCTTGGAGACCCATGTCCTGCACACACTGTGAATCTCGCTCCAGGCAACAGAGAAGGGCTTCCGTGTCGTGAAGGGCACTGCAGCAAGTACCAGCAGATAAACTGGGCTGTATGTAAAGGGAAGGGGGACAGGCTCTCAGAGCCGACCAGAAGCCCATGGAGATGGGAATGAAGCAGTCCGTAGACACAGGCCACATAGAGACCATCTGCCCTGCCTGCCCCACAGGACCCCTCCCCAACAATACCATCTGTTTCTATGTTCCCAGCTCTGGAAGCTCTAGCCCACGCCCCTACAAAACTAGGGATTTTTTTTTTTTTTTTTTTTTTAGAATTTTATTTATTTATTTGAGAGAGAAAGAGCAGGAAGGTGGAGCAGAGGGACAGGGAGAAGCATGCTCCCTGATAAGCAGGGAGTCTGATGCAGGACTTGATCCCAGGACCCCGGGCTCATGACCTGAGCCAAAGGCAGGCGCTTAACCGACTGAGCCATCCAGGTGTCCACAACTGGAGAACTTTAAATACCTAATAAACACACGATTACCCTAAAAATAATTATTTATTTCAGGGCACCTGGCTGGCTCAGTCAGTTAATAGTCAGTCTGACTCTTGATTTCAGCTCAGGTCATGATCTCAGGGTTGTGAGATCAAGCCCTGTGTGAGATTCTCTCTCTCTCCCTCTCTCTTCCTTTGCCGCTTCCATGCTTGCTCTCTAAAACAAATAAATAAAATTTAAAACAAAATGAAAAATATTTAACAAAATAATAAGTTATTCACTTCAACCATTAATTCTGTATAGAGAAACAAACCTTTCAGAGAACACTTAAACACTGACTTAACATATGTCACCTTTTAAACTTAATTTTCAAAGTTTTAAACATTTGCAAGTCACATTTTTATATTCTACGTGAAATACTGCACTTTTTTTCTGATTGAAAAGTCTTACATATCCATTGTGGAAATGCTGGACAGGTGGCATAATTTAATTAGGAAGGTAACATGTAACCAAAATCTTTATGCGGAAGTAGAATTGGTATCAGCGGTATATTCCAATGTCTGCTCTCCGAATGGTAACAATGTATATGGAGTGTTTCACCTCATTACTGCTCCGTATGTTAACAACAGAGCAAAACTGAAATGGCAATCACGTGCTATCCTGCATAGATTCCCTAATTGACACTGTTACTGTATTTTTAAATCACCGTTTTCCTTTATGGTTCGTAAGTGTTTTATCTTGTTAAAGAATGCCTTTTTTTTTTTTTTAAGATTTTATTTATTTATTTGACAGAGAGAGACAGCCAGAGAAAGACGGAACACAAGCAGGGGGAGTGGGAGAGGAAGAAACAGGCTCCTAGCGGAGGAGCCTGATGTGGGACTCGATCCCAGAACACCGGGATCACGCCCTGAGCCAAAGGCAGACGCTTAACGACTGCGCCACCCAGGCTCCCCTAAAGAATGCCTTTCTTTTCCTACATCCTGTGTCTCTTATTCAGACATTCTTCCACACATCTTAATTTTGCTCATCACGTTTATGTTACTAACGTACCGGCATTTATTGTAACGTATGACATGCTACACGGTTGCCATATGGAAGGCCAACGGAGACAGTGTTACTTCCTATACAGTGTCTAACGTGATGCAGGAGTGGAAATACCGCACAGGTACCTCTTCCAAAATGGCAGCCACATTGGTCTCCTGGGTATGCACACTATAGCTCATGTGAGTAAATACTCTGAATTTTTGAAAACGCGTTTATTTTTAATGACTTTTCATTAGCTTCTGAACGTTTATTCACACAGTCTGCACCCGAATGATCTGACAATGGTCTTCCTCTGCCTGTGTGCTGTGACTCAGACCATGATTAAATGCGTGGTCTGCTTTAAAAACTGGAAATCAGTATAAACCAATGCATCGCCCACATCAGTGATGTTCGTCCTTCCCTGGCAAGTAAAAGCATGTATTTGTTCAACTTGAGGCTCACTCTGATAATTGCCTGACATATTGTAGGGACCTGATGACTGACCCAGGGCCAACGGTTTTACGGAAAGAGAATTCTGGGAAAAGCAGAGAGCCCTGTTTTAGGAAATAAATCCTGTTCCTTCACAACAGAACAGCGACTGTTACTCAGCTCAATTAATTTGCTAAGTTATTTTTTTTCTTTCCTCTGTTGAGTGACTCAAGCTGATTCTTAAATATAGCACTTTCACTTAAAAATGTCTTTTTGGGCAAAAGCGACTTCTTCATTCTTAATGTTTTTAGAGATAAATGCCATTTAAAATGATAATTAGTGTCTGATGCCACATAATACCATCTCTTAAAATATTAGAATTCTCCTCTTTAATTGTGTCTACATGTACTGAAAAAGAGCTATATTAAAATGTTTTTACAAAAACAGCTTTGTGTGTGCAGATATATATGTATGTGAATATAAATATAAATATACATATATGTGTATATATGTGTATATATATATGCAGAAATGTATACTTTTTTCCTGTTCACGAACATTATACTTCTAGCAAATGAATGGAAGTTGCTCACGCCTTTGGTGACAGGGAGTTTTCAACTCAATATATAAACAGGTAAAATGGGAATGCTACTGATCACTTTCAGGCATGGAAAATGTATGTTTCAGAAACGCCCCTCTGATAAACGTTTGATGCATAAAGACGTGTGGAAAAACTAAAAGGGATCCCAAAGCGAAACATTCTAAGACCCCGGGCATAAGCAAGCCAGAAGGCAGGACGGCACGAGAACGCTCTATGTATCACAGAGGGCGATGTGGTTGAATGTCCCGAGGTGTGGACGGTCAGCTGTCACCCAAGGGACCCACAGCGCGGGTCTGTGATACGGTCACACGATTAGAAATGACTGCTCTTTGGAACTGGATCCACAGATCAACTAAGACACGGCAATGAAAAATCACTCTCATTTAATCAAGAAGCAGGATGACAGGTCAAGAAGGAATTCTGCACGGCTCAGGAACAAGTTCGATTGCCTACCCACAGGGCGTGTAGAAATGCCTGTGAGCTATTTTGTCTAAAACTGTGCTATGTGCTTCAACCCCACTGCTAACGGAATAATACTAACATTTCCAAATACGATAGCTAATTTTAACACATTTATTATTACTATTATTTTAGGAAAGCATGCATTCTCATCACGATGAAATCTCTTTGAGCATTCTGGGTGGGAATGCTACGGAATAGAATCAATCACTGGGGGAAAAATAATCCAAGATGTCCTAATATCCACGTCACATAGCGACAGAACCTAGGGTCCAGAAGTAGCTGGGGACGGGGGCAGCGTGAGCTGAGTGGACTCTGCCGGTGAAAGTGGGCGCAAATATGAAAAGGTCACCTGTGGGGCCATAAAACCTGATTGAAACGTCCCTCTGTAAAGCACACCAGCACATTTTGGGAACAGGCCGCTCCTTGCCCACGATGGTAACTGCATCCCGGCGCTGACTTCAACGCCAGGAGCGTGAAGAGGGTGATTTCACAATCTTCACCACCTTCCCAGTACCCAGACCTCATCACTTTCCTTCCACATTGCTCTATTTTTTTATTTTTATTATTTTTACATTTTTTTAGGGGTCACCTACGAATTTTGGGTTACTTTGGGAAAACAGAGTATTATTTATAGCACGGTAAACACATCAGCACTGTGAGCATGCGGGAGTTCTGTAAGGCTCGGGGCGGGGAGTGCTGACCCACGTGCGTCTGCTTTCTTGCGCTCAGGAAAGCGGATCTTCCCTCGGAGCAGGTGACAGACAGACAGCGCTGAGTATGGGACAGTCATCGTCCCCGCGTGCGTGCCCAGCCAGGAAGGAGCGGGGAAGATGCTGTGAGGACTGGCTTGCAGGGGGCTGCGTGATGGGAGCTCAGAGGACTTTTCTTCCACAAGGAACAAAGGGATTGTTTCCTGCCCTTGTGAGAACCTGGGCCTGGGGAAATTGCTCAAGGGCAGAAGGGCTGCTCTCTTCACCGTCTGTCATTGCACAGGCTAAAGGCTTCCCTTGCAAGACAGACAGGGTTTGGTTGGGGCTGCGTGTTTGCTTGCAATCCCACTACCGGACGCCAGTGACCAAACTCCATCTTGACTACTCGAAGCCATTCACATGTCCTGGTGAGTAAAACGGAGACACTGAAGGCGTGCACGGGAAAGCAACCTCAACTGCGCTTACACAGCTATCTGGGGTATGCTCTGTGTGGACGAGGGGGAAACAAACAAGATGGTTCACACGCCAGTTTTTCCCCCCGGAAGGCAAGTGCACGGGAGTCACAGAGCCTCGGTTCCTTGTGCTATCAGCCGAATAGAGATGTTCTGCAACCCCAATTCATCGTCAAGTGAAATACACTTGTGCACACGTTTCAAGTGGTCTGCGTGCATGACACACACTCTTGGTCATTCTCACAGTAAAGCACCATTTCATTGATTCAGTTCAGGAAGGAGCCCTGCGCGATGTGGTTATAAAGTATTTCTAATACAGCTTTACAGAGGGATGCATTCAATTCGTGTATTTGTCAGACGGCCGGAAAAAGGAATGCCATATCCACGTCCCCGCCAAAAACAAACAAACGAAGCTGCTTAGTTATAAGGCTTTGGGCATGTGGCCTTTTTCATGTAAAAACTATCTCCCATAACCGATCATATGCATTTTATTTTAAACCCAAATGGAGAGACAGCCGTAGCTCAAACATGAAGGGCTCAGTCCCACAGGACCGCCCCCATCTCAGACACCAACCCCAAGTCCCAGATTTCCATGTGTCCTTGTGGACGATGGGCTGTAACTCGAGCTTCCCACCACGCCCTATCTAGGGTTTGACCGTTGGCTGGAATAGCTCATAGATCTCAGAGAAACTTGTATGTACTGGTTTACTGTGTAACCAAAGACGTGATCAAGGACACAGATGAACAGCCAGATGAAGAGGTACAAGGCATGAGTCTGGAAAGATTGCAAACACAGGAGCTCCCCGTGGAGTTGGGGGGCACTGGCTTCCTGGTATACGGAGGTGTTCACCCACCAGGAAACTCCCAACCCCAAACCAGTGGGCTTTGTATGGAGGCCTGCTTTCCCAGGCATGATCAATTATTAACTCCCTTTCCAGCCCCTATCCCCTCCCTGGAGGATGGCAGGGGACGTAGGGGGCTGAAAGTTCCAAGCTTCTAAACATGGCTTGGTCTTTGTGGTGACCTCATTAGAATAACAACAACAACAACAACAAAATGCTCCTATGGCCTAGAAACGTCCAAGGGATTTCGGAGCTCCGTGTTAGGAACCCGGGGCAGAGACCAATACATGTATTTTCTATTATTTCACACCAGGTATCTAGAGTTTTGCCAACATCTTTTATAGTGACCTAAGATTTTTTAACAATTATTTATTTATCTGAGAGAGAGAGAGAGAACACGGGGCTCAATCTCAGGACCCCAAGATCATGACCTGAGCCGAAATGAAGAGTCAGACGCTTAACCAACTGAGCCACCCAGGTGCCCCCATAGTGACTTATGATTTTAAAATCCAGATAGAGGGGCGCCTGGGTGGCTCAGTCGGTTAAGCGTCTGCCTTCGGCTCAGGTAATGATCCCAGAGTCCTGGGATCAAGTCCCGCATCAGGTTCCCTGCTCAACAGGAGAAGTCCACCCCCTCTCCCTCTGCATCCCTCCCGGATCGTTCTGTCTCTGTCTCTCAATCTCTCTCAAATAAATAAATAAAATATTTTTAAAAATAAACAGAGACGCCTTACCAAATAGATACTGGCGATGCAGCAACAGTGAAGTGAGAGGAAACAGCAGTGTAACTCGAGCTTGAACGAAGCTTATCTAACCCACATATGTTCTGTGTACAGCACGTCCCAGCCTCCCTGCACCCCGGATCACGACACAGCACTTTCGCACTATGCCTGGGGGGCGGTTTTGCACAGTGACGTCCGCTCCCCACCACCCCCAAAAAGCAGAGCAGCAGGAACTACGTGGTACCATAGAGACCTCGAAAAAGACACCCGTTGACAGCAGGAGAGCTGTACAAGAAGACATTGCTCAAGGTCACAGGGCTACAATGTTTCACCGCTCTGTCCAAGAAGGACCGAGAAACTGCAGTATTGCTTTGGGGTCACAAGGAAATGTGAGCAAGTGAGCAAATGCCCAAACCTGGAATCTGCAAAGAAGAAGGACCGATGATATAACGTGGCCTCCAAACCATTTTGCAGCAGAGACAGAAGTCTACAAGTGTATCCCTACGCCTATGTCCAGTCTTATCTCCATATTTTTGTTACAAAATGGTTTGGAGGCCCAAAGATTCAAAAACTGTATACTGAAATTTAACGATTTCTGAACAGGACAAGCTTCCCCTTTGAAACGTCTAGATTTCCGCGTATACCAAAATGACCCATAACTTTCTGCTGAAATCGGGCTGTTTTTGGTACCACTGGATCGGAGAACACACTCTGGTAAAGACGTCCACTGACACAGAGAAGACCACCTGAAGAGCACGCACTGACTTGGGGCCGTCACTTCCCCAGCTCAGCTATGGAAGATGGGAGGCATTGTTTTTCTCCTTCAGGATGCATTCTTACCGTCTAAATAGGGTAAGAATACTACCACTATTAGTAGTAATAATAATACATGCGTGACCTAGAGAGTGACTTTTTTGCACCTTAAGAAAGAGCGGTGTCCTTTTCAACAAATGTTTCCCCTTGTTTTCCTTTAGAGGATAGAGGCATTCACCAGCTGGGCACCGTATCCAGTAGGTTCCAAACAAAACTGAGAGTAGAAATCAGTGGCTTGCTTTTCTGAACGTCTTTGGAAAGACTCAGGCATGCATGTATGTTTGGACTTTCAGATGGTTAGAACCTCTGAACAGAGCTCTTGGAAATATCGGGGTGTTGTGATATGCCGTCACTAATAACACGACAGAAGGGGGTTAATACGCTGCAGACCATTCCCAGTCGCACTGCATTCTGGGAGATGTGTAACGTGCGGCATTAGAGAAATAAGAAATGCAACAAAAGCTGCTTCACCCAAAGAGTGGACCTTCAACGGCAACAACAGGAATTCAGGTTACTCACATCTGCTGGGATATAATGATGCACCAACCTTTCTTGGGAACGGTGCTCTCCTAAGCCACCCTCCTCCAGAAATGCGGCTCATCAATGAAACCAGAGTTCTTCTCTTGAAGAGTAGAAACCCCAAAAGTTAGACCCATGGGCCCCAGGATGCCCTTAACCCAACACCACACATTGGGGACAGTATCATCCATGCACGGTATCAGAGTGAGCACATAGGAGGCACAGACCACAGGAACACATACTGGCCCCCTTGGCAAGGGGACAAGACAAGCAAGTTCATATTAATATGCATATTTTCCCATCCACTCTTCCTTCCTCTCCCTATCCATTATCCTCCATTTTATTTTATTTTATTATTTTTTTGAGAGAGCGCATGAGTGGGAGGAGTGGGGGAAGAAAGAGAGGGAGAGACAGAATCCCAAGCAAGTTCTACGCTCATTTCTCACGACCCTGAGATCATGACCTTGAGCTGAAATCAAGAGTCAGACACTCAACCGACTGAGCCACCCGGGCGCCCCCATTATCCTGCTTTTCATTTATTTTTTTAAAGATTTTATTTATTGGTCAGGTAGAGAGCACAAGCAGGGGGAGCAGCAGGCAGAGGGAGAAGCAGACTCCCCATGAGCAAGGAGCCCGACATGGGACTCGATCCCAGGACCCTGGGATCGTGACCTGAGCCCAAGGCAGATGCTTCACCGACCGAGCCACCCAGATGTCTCAGATCCTGCATTGTAATTACATCTCCAAATCCATTTGACAATAATGCTGTGCCTTAGCCAATACAAACAAAGACTTTACTGGCAACATGGCAACATTAAAATCATATCTCTCAGTAATCAGTCTTAATGTAAATGGTTTAAACCATCCCATAAACGCCACAGGGTTGCAGATTGGATAAAAAGAAATGACCCATCCATTTGCTGTCTACAAGAGACTCATTTCAAGCCCAAAGATGCATTCAGACTGAGAGTAAGGGGATGGAGTACCATCTTTCACGCAAATGGACCTCAAAAGAAAGCTGGGGTAGCAATTCTCATATCAGATAAACTGGATTTTAAACTACAGACTATAGTTAGAGACGCAGAAGGGCACTATATTATTCTTAAGGGAAGTATTCAACAAGTGGATATGACAATTATAAATATATATGCCCCCAACAGGGGAGCAGCAAGATACACAAGCCAACTCTTAACCAGAATAAAGAGACATATAAATAAAAATACATTAATAGTAGGGGACCTCAACACTCCACTATCAGAAATAGACAGAACACCCTGGCAAAGACTAAGCAAAGAATCAAAGGCTTTGAATGCCATACTCGACGAGTTGGACCTCATAGATATATATAGAACACTACACCCCAGAACCAAAGAATACTCATTCTATTCTAATGCCCATGGAACATTCTCAAGAATAGACCATGTTCTGGGACACAAAACAGGTCTCAACCGATACCAAAAGATTGAAATTATCCCCTGCATATTCTCAGACCACAACGCTCTGAAATTGGAACTCAACCACAAGGAAAAATTTGGAAGAAACTCAAACACTTGGAGACTAAGAACCATACTGCTCAGGAATGACTCGATAAACCAGGAAATCAAAAATCAAATTAAACAATTTATGGAGACCAATGAGAATGAAAATACAACAGTCCAAAACCTATGGGATACTGCAAAGGCAGTCCTAAGGGGGAAATACATAGCCATCCAAGCCTCACTCAAAAGAATAGAAAAATCTAAAATGCAGTTTTTATATTCTCACCTCAAGAAGCTGGAACAGCAACAGAGGGACAGGCCTAATCCACGCACGAGGAAGCAGTTGACCAAAATTAGAGCTGAAATCAATCAAGCAGAAACCAGAAGTACAGTAGAGCAGATCAACAGGACTAGAAGCTGGTTCTTTGAGAGAATCAATAAAATTGACAGACCACTGGCAAGACTTATCCAAAAGAAAAGAGAAAGGACCCAGATTATTAAAATTATGAATGAAAAAGGAGAGGTCACGACGAACACCATTGAAATTGGAAGGATTATTAGAAATTTTTATCAACAGCTATATGCCAATAAACTAAGCAATCTGGAAGAGATGGAATCCTTCCTGGAAACCTATAAACTACCAAGATTGAAACCGGAAGAAATTGATTCCTTAAACAGGCCAATTAATTATGAAGAAATTGAGTCAGTGATAAACAACCTTCCAAATAACAAAACTCCAGGCCCGGACGGTTTTCCTGGGGAATTCTACCAAACATTCAAAGAAGAAATAATACCTATTCTCCTAAAGCTATTTCAAAAAATAGAAACAGAAGGAAAGCTACCAAACTCATTCTATGAGGCCAATATTACCTTGATCCCCAAACCAGGCAAAGACCCCATCAAAAAGGAGAATTACAGACCGATTTCCCTAATGAATATGGACGCCAAAATCCTCAACAAGATACTTGCTAATAGAATCCAACAGTACATTAAAAGGATTATCCATCACGATCAAGTGGGATTCATACCTGGGATGCAAGCGTGGTTCAATATTCGCAAATCAATCAGCGTGATACATCATATCAACAAGAAAAGACTCAGGAACCATATGATCCTCTCAATCGATGCCGAAAAAGCATTTGACAAAATACAGCATCCTTTCCTGATTAAAACCCTTCAGAGTGTAGGAATAGAAGGTACATTTCTCAATCTCATAAAAGCCATCTATGAAAAGCCTACTGCAAATATTATTCTCAATGGGGAAAAGCTGGAAGCCTTTCCCTTAAGATCAGGAACTCGACAAGGATGCCCACTCTCGCCACTATTATTCAACATAGTACTAGAAGTCCTTGCAACAGCAATCAGACGACAAAAAGGGATCAAAGGTATTCAAATTGGCAAAGAAGAAGTCAAAATGTCTCTCTTTGCAGATGACATGATACTCTATATGGAAAACCCAAAAGAAGCCACTCCCAAACTATTAGAAGTTATAGAGCAATTCAGTAACGTGGCGGGATACAAAATCAATGCTCAGAAATCAGTTGCATTTCTATACACGAATAACGAGACCGAAGAAAGAGAAATTAGGGAATCCATCCCATTTACAATAGCACCAAAAACCATACGTTACCTTGGAATTAACTTAACCAGAGACGTAAAGGACCTATATTCTAGAAACTATAAATCACTCTTGAAAGACATTGAGGAAGACATAAAAAGATGGAAAGATATTCCATGCTCATGGATCGGAAGAATTAACATAGTTAAAATGTCCATGCTACCCAGAGCAATCTACACTTTCAATGCTATCCCGATCAAAATACCAAGGACATTTTTCAAAGAACTGGAACAAACAGTCCTTAAATTTGTATGGAAACAGAAAAGGCCCCGAATCTCCAAGGAACTGTTGAAAAGGAAAAACAAAGCTGGGGGCATCACAATGCCGGATTTCGAGCTGTACTACAAAGCTGTGATCACAAAGACAGCATGGTACTGGCACAAAAACAGACACATAGACCAATGGAACAGAATAGAGAGCCCAGAAATGGACCCTCGGCTCTTTGGGCAACTAATATTTGATAAAGCAGGAAAAAACATCCGGTGGGAAAAAGACAGTCTCTTCAATAAATGGTGCTGGGAAAATTGGACAGCTACATGCAAAAGAATGAAACTTGACCACTCTCTCACACCATACACAAAAATAAACTCCAAATGGATGAAAGACCTCGATGTGAGACAGGAATCCATCAAAATTCTAGAGGAGAACATAGGCAGCAACCTCTACGACATCGGCCAAAGCAACCTTTTTCATGACACATCCCCAAAGGCAAGAGAAACAAAAGATAAAATGAATTTATGGGACTTCATCAAGATTAAAAGTTTCTGCACATCCAAGGAAACAGTCAGAAAAACTAAGAGGCAGCCCACGGAATGGGAGAAGATATTTGCAAATGACACTACAGATAAAGGACTGGTATCCAAGATCTACAAAGAACTTCTCAAACTCAATACACGAGAAACAAATAAACAAATCAAAAAATGGGCAGAAGATATGAACAGACACTTTTCCAATGAAGACATACAAATGGCTAACAGACACATGAAAAAATGTTCAAAATCATTAGCCATCAAGGAAATTCAAATCAAAACCACACTGAGATACCACCTTACGCCAGTTAGAATGGCAAAAATAGACAAGGCAAGAAACAACAATTGTTGGAGAGGATGTGGAGAAAGGGGATCCCTCCTACATTGTTGGTGGGAATGCAAGTTGGTACAGCTACTCTGGAAAACAGTGTGGAGGTCCCTTAAAAAGTTAAAAATTGAGCTACCCTATGATCCAGCCATTGCACTACTGGGTATTTACCCCAAAGATACAGACGTAGTGAAGAGAAGGGCCATATGCACCCCAATGTTTATAGCAGCAATGTCCACAATAGCTAAATTGTGGAAGGAGCCGAGATGCCCTTCAACAGATGACTGGATTAAGAAGTTGTGGTCCATATATACAATGGAATATTACTCAGCTATCAGAAAGAACGAGTTCTCAACATTTGCTACAACATGGACGGCACTGGAGGAGATAATGCTAAGTGAAATAAGTCAAGCAGAGAAAGACAACTATCATATGATTTCTCTCATCTATGGAACATAAGAACTAGGATGATCGGTAGGGGAAGAAAGGGATAAAGAAAGGGGGGGTAATCAGAAGGGGGAATGAAACATGAGAGACTATGGACTATGAGAAACAAACTGAGGACTTCAGAGGGGAGGGGGGTGGGGGAATGGGATAGACCGGTGATGGGTAGTAAGGAGGGCACGTATTGCATGGTGCACTGGGTGTTATACACAACTACTGAATCATCGAGCCTTGTATCGGAAACCGGGGATGTACTGTATGGTGACTAACATAATATAATAAAAAATCATTAAAAAAAAAAAATAATGCTGTGCCTTACCTTGCCACATAAACTAATTTGGAAATTCCATAACCCATTACCCTATTCATGTTCCTGTTACTGACCAACTTCCAAGCTTTATGATTTTTGTGAAACTCTACATACTAAATATATTTGGTCACGTATGTGTGGTCAGCAGCTTATTTGGTCATCAAATGCTAGCAGTAAAAAACAGTAACAACATGTCAAAATGGCTTGCCAAAAGGATGAGCTCCTTTTTATATGCTTTGATCTAAGTTGATTCAGTAGCCTCACTCACAGACCTAAGTTTTGAAAACCCGTGAGTAGTTTAAAAAATCCTTCCCCAGATCCTACTATTTTACGAGTGGGCCTGTGCCCTAGTTTTTACTTGAAACGTTCTGTCTGAGGTTCGTATTATTCATGAGATTGGAGTCCTCACTACAGATCATTGTAATAACGAGGCAGGAGGGAACAGAGATTTCCTAGTATGTGCTTTTACAGGACACATTTAAACTCCCTTACCTTTACCTTATTTAAAATAGAGCAGCAAGAGGGATTCTGAAACACAATCCATCTATTGTGACAACGACACCAAGTGACATTTAAATCCGCGGAGGTTCTGCAGAAAGCGGAAAGGGTGCAACAATGAGTCATTGTTCGTTTCAGAATGTTCATTAGGGGCTGTCCGGCCAGGAAGCTGAGGGCCGGGCTGATGCGCATGCAGAGAAGGAAACGGGAGCCCGTTAATTACCAGGTTCAGTAATGACACCACAGCACGGTGGCAGGGGACAACTCTCTCTCCTCCTATCTTTGGTCGTAAAGATTTTTGGGGCCTCCTCGTGTCAACTTTTAATGGGGCAAGTCATGGGAAGTTGTAATAACAGGAAAAAAAATTTTTTTTTTAAAAGAACAATTTTTTTTCCCTCGGATGAGTGAAAGTGTCACCTGGTTAAAATGTGAGTGACGCTGCACATGTTACTGGAAATTCCCTGCAGAGGGTCTCATACTTGGCTCTACTGGTATTTTTGACGGGGGTGGGGGTAGGGGTGCTGTTCTGTACCTGTGGGATTTCTAGAAGCATCCCTGGCCTCAACCCACTCGGTGCCACTCCAGGTGTCAGCAATACCCACTCCCCCAATTCTCCAACTTTCTCCAGAATGGCAAAATAACCCCGGTCGAGAACCACTACTGATGATAAGACATAGGATGGAGCTTTCAATCTATAGCATACATAATAATTCATCATTCTACACCATCAACAGGCTCCCGTTCTAGCTACACTGGATATTCTGTGTGTTTCTATGTGGGTCTTTATCTAGTATAATTGTTACACTAATGGACTACTATACATACTGTATACTTGGATAACACTAGACTAGGACAACAGGTATACTAACATACCCAATAACATTTTGATAGATACGTAGATAGTAACATGGTTTCCAACAGGATTAATCTAGAAGCTATTCTGCTTATATCGTTTCCTATTCAAGGGTCTAAAGTAATGTCACTTCTGATGCAATTCTCACTCAAAACCCAATTTCCTTTCTCTAATTTTGTAGAGTATCTTAATAAAACATGTCGAGACGTCATCCTCCCTCCTACAGCTTTACATATATATGTAAATATATAAGTATATACACAAACTTATATACACAAATATTTATATTTATATGAGATATTTATATACATAAAATTTATTTACGTAAAATATATATATATATATTAATTCCACAGGCAATTTTTAAATTTCGATGGAAAACCATGGATATTTTTCCCACAATACCCTATGTGTGAGAAAAGTGTTAGTAACTTCTGAAATGAGAACATATAGGATTTATCCATTTTTATGGACTGAACTGTGTCTCTTCTCCCCAAAATTCACATGTAGAGGCCCTAATATCCTCGGGACCTCAGAATATGACTGTATTTGGAGATGGGGTTTTTAAAGAGGTGATTAAGGTAAAATGGGGTCCTAAGGGTGGGCCCTCAATCTGACCAGTGTCCTTATAAGAAGAGGACATGACGACACAGACACGCACAGAGGGACGTCCACATGAGGACACAGGGAGAACACGCGGTCTACACGCCAAGGAGAGAGGACTCAGGAGGCACCAGCCTCGGCCCAGCTTCCAGGACGGCGAAAAAAATAAATTTCTGTTCTTTAAGACACTCAATCAGTGTTGTTGTGTTATGGCAGTCCAAGCAGACTAACATACCCATGTTCCAGATTAACAGTGCTTTTTGATAAATTATCTTGGCTTAATTTGAAATAAAACAGAAAAAAGAGAATATAACATTTTTTTAACAGAAACATCTATTTCCTGTCCATCACTGATTCTTACGAAATGGAAAAAACACAGGAATAAGGAATTATTCTTGTTTGTGTTATGTTAAATTTAAATATATCTAAATTAATTCACGGTCTCGATAGATAGTTCAAAATACTTTCTGTTCAAATTCACAACTGAAGGCAGCGTTCTCTCCAATGATTATTGTGTTTTTAAAAGTAAAGCTGTTCCCATTCCCTTAACACCCTTTATTAATCATGTTTAGATTTGGTCCTGTCTCTAGTTAGCGATTATAACATCTCGCTGACAGAATGCCAGACAATCGTATTTCAACATCCTAATAGAAAAAGACTTGGGCTAAATATTGAAATAAAACTTTCATTGACTTCAGCTCTCCTTGTGTTTATGAATTCTGCCTGTAAACAGTTTAGAAAACAAATGTCTATACGTGTTATGGATTTCATTTATACACATCATGTGCTTGCCGTGGTTTAAGTCAATAGAGAGTTCTTTTCACCTTGAAACATGGAAATGAGTGTCAGTTTAGACTTTCCTAGATGAGGGCCATTACGGGCTCAGGTAAACAGGGAGAGTTAAAGGATGTTAATGCCATGTTTATTAGAGGATATTTATCAGGCAGGCAAAATTTTAAAAAATCAAACATTTTCCAAAATTTTCGTGTAGCACTAAAAATTAGGATAAACTCCATAAAGTAATGTATTGCCAGAAAGGAGGGACAGAACAGAGAAAAATAATGCCCAAGTCATCATCCTAGAGATTCTCCATTTTGGAACCATAAGCTATGCAAGGAGAGGCTCACTCCCTTATCATTATAGAAATAAAACGCTTTGTGAATGCCTATTGGACTTTCTGGCAAAGAGTGCTTTATATTAATTAAAAAGGAGAAATTATACTCAAGCCAACGGATTTGATCAAGACGTAGAATGTCTTCTATGTCCTAGCACACCAGGCCAAATAACACACCTACTCTATCCAATAAATTGGTAATTAAGATAAATGAGTATGGAAAATAACTTAGTTTATGCATGACACGAATGCTATGACATACGATGATGGAGTTTCTACTTTGTGAAGGGAGATTCCTTCCAGGTTGTAAATATACGTGTTAACATGAGTTTGCCAACGAGTCAATGAACACGAACCATCCTGCCCCCACTATCACAGGAGAAATATTCAAAGGGAACACCACAGTACCGTCTGTCCATCATTTGAATGCATGCCAGAAGACAGTCATTGATGTTTCCTCGAAATCAGTGTTTGGTTTTACTTGAGATCATTAGAAATTTTAGTGAACTCCAAAGTGGTGAGCTGACTGTTACGTTTTAGAGACCGCCCTCAAGTTTGATGATTTGCCAGGACTCAGGGACCAGAAAAGCTGTTATAGGCATGGTTATGATTGATTACAGTGGAAGGATACAGATTAAATGATTAGCATCAGATTAATAATTAAGTAGAATCAGATTAACAGGTTAATGATTAGAATCAGCAGAGTTCGGAGGCCAGGAGAAATCAGGTGCACGTTGCCCCCTTTCAGGAGAGTTGTATGGATAGTGCTCAGTGCTTCCAGCAGCCATGTGTTAACTAGACTACGGTGGACTGCAACTAGGGTGGCTCACCCAAACTCTTGGTGTTGAGGGTTTTGTTGGGAGGCCAGTCATGTAAGCAGGGAGAACCTACCATGAGCTGTCCCACTGGTTCTCTGGCCTCATTTCCTGTGCCCCCTGCCCCCCAGCCTTCCTGAACATCCAGCATTTGCCAGGGGGCATGTCTCGTCTGCACATCTCCTCACGTGTACACCATTCCCTCTGCTAGGATGTTATTAAAGTGGACTCTCCAGCATCCCTTCCACGTTATTCCCTTCTGAGAAAAAGTTCTTTGGTGCTTTCTAGAGAAACCATGGTTCCACGAGCTCCTTGAAGGAACCTCTAATGCAGCTGTTGTCAACTCTTAATTTACTCTCCACCCCATCCCTATCACCAGACGCAAATAATTGGGAGATGAGATTATGCTTGACTGGGGCTTTGCCCCACACGTGTTTGCTGAATCAATCAGTACAATCAGAAACCTTCCCATGTTTTTTGCTTTTCAGTCCTAATCTGTGTTCATATGTAAAACAAATGTCTTTCTGAACATTTTTGTCAAAGAGATCACAGTAGACCGCCATGGTGGTTTTTCTCAAGTTTGGGGTTCCCCCTCTTCAGAAGACCTCTTCCTCAGCATCGGCACCAAAAGCAGTACTTTTGGGTGAGTCTCTTGAATATACAGCACGGGTAAATTTTCAAACACATGGTATGATGTGATCCCCCCCCTTGACACTCACGGTTTCTCTCATGATCAGAATCGCAATATGAGTACCAAACATGGGGTTGGGTGATTCTTCCACATCGGTGACACCCTGCCACGGAATATCTTTACCCAACACTTTTGATCCTGGAGCATAGTTTTATTATTCTTTCACACACTCTCCCTGTAAACAAGCTTCAGTCTCTGTTCGCTTCAGTCTTTGTGATTAAGGCAATTTGCATTGGCGCCTTCCTTGACCACAGCTGGCGTGTCTCTCCACATCTGCCATCCATGGACCACAGCTGGGCTTCCCAAACTTGAGAGTGCACCAGAGTGGCCGGGGCGGCATGGTAAACCACAGGCTGCAGGACCCACCCCCAAAGTTTCTGAGCGGCAGCTTTGCAGGAGGGCCGCGAATTTACGTGTCACAGGTTGCCAGGTGATGCTGGGGATGCTGACATGGGAGGTCACAAGACTGCTCCATAAACGTGCTTGACCAACGTGGCAAGCGCCTTCCGCCAACTCGCACAGCTACAGCCACTTAATTCACATGCCGTCAGGGAGGCCTGGAAGGGTGTTGCTTGCTGGCTCAGCACCGCGTAACTTGTAACTTTACGGCTGGTGTGACGTGGGTGGGTCGCAGACCTGGGTGTCGGCCGTGCTCCAGCGGCCACGCTCTGTCCCTGCCTGGCCGCCGTTTCCTCTGCAGCTAGGATACTTTTTCCCTTGCTCCGTTTCCTCGGGAAGCTGCATGCTCATGGGAAGGTAAATTCGCTTCCCACGTCTGGGAATGTGTCTGCACTTCTCGCTTTGTTTGTGACCTTGTGCTCACCCTGGTGGTGCTGGCTTGCCTGCCTGTGCGGATCTCCTCCCGTGCCTTGTGAACGCTGCGGGGTTTGCCGGCTCTGTGCCCGTGAGTGTGGCGTCCTGGCTCTGGCGTTCCTCGGTGCCCACGGGGGTCTGACTTCAGCAGGTGTCACTGGCTGCATCCTTCTCTGATTCTCAAACATGGACTCTCTATGCAATTGAATGGCTTTGTTGCCACGCCTGTGCCTGAGGCTCATTCTTTCCCCTCCTTGGTTTCTATAGGTATCTCGAGCCCCCTCCACCCCAGCCCCCATTTCCGTCCTGCCCCGAGACTCGGTGCGGCTTTGTCACATTACCTATAGGATTCCTTTTCTGGTAAGCTCGTGCAGCTGGGCTGTAAGGTTCCAGTGCCATCTACGTCTGTAGTTTGGAACAAATAAGTAAACTGTGGTCTCTACTGGAAGCCTGGGTCACTGAGGTCTCTGGGCTTGTGACTCAAAATGTACCCTGAGGAGCCCTGCCGTTCAGCCTGTTAGGGGAGCGTCTTAGAAAAGCAGAGCCTCAGGCCCCCCTCACATTTATTAGAATTGGTTGTAACAGGAGCCCCAGGCAATTTGCAGGAATGCAGGCAAGAACTCACGGAGGGTACAGCTCCTATGGGATGAATTGCCATCACCTCAGAAGCCTCCCGCCTCGGGATCCTAGCATGTCCCTACTTTTTGCAACTTAGAACTGCTGATAATCACTACGACGCTGTGTCAGGTGCATTTCCAACCTAGACCATGAACGATGATTCCGCAGGGAACCAGAGCCTGTGTGTGTGTGTGTTCTTGAGGTCTGTCGTTTCCTGGAAGAGTTCTCTGGCCAGGTGTTTTCAACTATGTCAACGTGCCAAAGAAATCTTTGGTGCGTGCTTTCCACCATGATCTTCTGTGGGCTTGGAGGAGAGACACCCTGAGGGTCCAGGGTAGGTGAACGCCAGGCTCCATACGGTATTCCAGGTGCTTGCTACAATGCTGGCCCACAGTAGGGCTGTTCAAACATCTATCCCCACCGTTCATCACGGGTCAAGTGGACCCAGCTGGGTGAGCTAACTCCACCCGGGGCCTGTGGGGTGCCTGGGGCCAGCAGCAGTGGTGTGGACCATCACAGGTCAATGGCCTTGTTGCCAGAAACCTCTATCTCAGGAAACAGAACACCAACCAGGGGCTCAGTCCAGAAGTCAGGTACAGGCATTGCAGGGAGACTGCCAAGGCTCGGGGTGGGGCTGTAACCCCCAAAGGGAGTAAACTGGAACCCACAAGCTGGCAACTCGGGTGGAAAAGCCCTTCTTCGTAAGCACGGCAACAGAAAGAACCTGGGTTCTAGAATGCACCCTGGGTCTGCATGACTGCCTGCCTCCTGCCAGCTGTGTGACCATGAGTAGCTTAACCTCAGGTGGTCTTCCTAGTCAAACAGGAATGCATGTCACGGGCCTAACAGAGGGCCTCAAAGAGCAGTTGTTCTGCTGCTAGCTGCTGTTGTGCTCGCTAGTATAATTAGAGGGAGTCCTATTCTTATGCATTCATACACAGCTCAGGGCTGTTCAAGGTTCTCTGCAGTCCCAAGCTTAGCGGCAAAGCGCACTGTGACCTGATTGGCTGGGGTGTCAGGCGGCTAGTATGCTTTCTTGCTGGCCAGGGTGTGGGCGGAACAGGGCATGAGTGCTCAACGCACAAGTGTGTGTGGTTAGGTCACGGAAAGGATCATTAATGCCAGCCGGACAGCAGTAAAAATCACCGACATGCTGTGTGGAGCTGCTGGTTGTTGGGAAGGCTGCATTCTACCTGCGGGCTGCTGTTGACGTCTGTGGCTGTTTGACAAGTGTGTATTACTCTGTGTCTCAGGCTCTGCGTCTGTAAGTAGGAACGGTGAATGTGATGCCCCCGCCAAAAACAGCTCAAATTCTTGGTGGTCTTTCTAGTGTAGGAAGGCATTCCGTGGGAGTCCTGTGTGTTGCCAGGTGAAGCCATATATGTTTCAGGATTGTGTGTATTCTTTGTAAGTGTGGCTATTTAGAGACGTATGTCAAAAGTCAGGTGCAGCCCAGCCTATGACCTCAGATCTTTAGGCAATCGGCAAGTGGGGCCACGGCCACGTCAGAGACAAATAGGAGCTGAGTCACATCCCTGGTCCGGAACAGGCCCTTCAGATGTCAGGAGCAACCAAGCTGAAAGGGACGGCTGATCCCTTTGCGAACAGATTCTACTGCTGAGGGTTTCAGCCTGAAAGCAGATCAAAGTACTCAGCTTTGTGGGGGTTTTTTTGGTTTTTTTGGTGTTTTTTTTTTTTTTTTTTAACCATCAATTCTTAGATGTGGAACAGCTGTCTTCACAAGCAGGCTCTGCCTGTAAGGAATGTGCTTTGCTAGTGAAGTTCCCTGTGTGAGCAGCAGAACCGTGGGCCAATGACAGGGGACCACATGTTCCTTGAGGACCAGCTGGAGGCCCTTCAGGTCTTCTGGGGCCCAGATGGCTCTTCACCTAGAGACACAGCTGGCTGTGCCCCAGTGAGAGCTCCCGGGTGCTGTGGGATTCAAGGCTAAGGAATATTCCATGGTGAGGCAAATGCTCTCCGTAAGTGTAAGCCATGAGCCCTTGGAGAAGCCACCTCCTGAGGCTCCTAATGCATCACTCTGGGAGATTCCGCACCGCCTCTTGGTCCTCTGTGGTTAGCAGATTCCAAAAGCAAAAACATGGCCCTAGTTCGGGCACAGCTTTGGATGGTTTGTGGGACCTTGGGCTGATGTGTTCATCTCACAGGCCCCGTTTTTCCTGCACATTCTGAGTCTCTGCACATTCCGAGCCTGGCTGTTAGATGCCTCATCCCAAGCAGACACGGAGGAGGTGAGGTACTGGGAGATCAGCTTCCTACCTGTAAACCGTGTACCCCAGGGCCAAGGTATTGTCCAGCACCACTGTCAGGGACAGAAGTTGGGCTAAGGGTCTCCTTGTCTTGGAGAAGCAGAAAGCCTGAAACCTTGTCTAGCACAGGGGGAGGCTGTGGACCACGTGTCCTGTGTCAAGAGGACAGCAGCTGAGGAGACCCAGCCAACTGGGGGCAAGTAAAGAGCCTAGAAGCTCTGCGATGCTCTTTCAGGAGCCAGACCTCTAGGGGGTTCTTCCAACCTCTCCCCACCCCTATTGAGATCAATACTTCCAAGAGTTGTCAGATGTTTTAAATCCTTCTTTAGGTTGGATCTGGCTCCCAAGACCCTATTTTGATGTCTAGATGATGGCAAATTGAGCAAGGAATTAAAAATCCAGCCTACCGGCTAGAGATAACCACTTATCAATACAGATCTGTCTGTTTCAGAGGCTTTCAATTCAATTCCCCAGACTGGGTTTACGTGTGTCTTAAGTAACAAATATTGAACAGATGTTTTAAACAGTTTTTAAACTTAAAATATTAACAGGGTGATTTAAATATAGGAGTATATTCAAAAGAGGACTCGATTCTGTTTCAAGTGTGGTGCAGAAATGGATCTATACATGTATATTACGATTTTGATTCGGGGCAAGACCTAGGAGAACTCTAAGGATGCTTTCTCTGCCCACCCACTGCCTTCTTCCCTTGCCCATGGTTGCTCCATGGCTTGTGCAAGATAGACAAGCATGTGGACACGGGTGTGAGAATACCGTCGTATGGAAATCTCTCCACATTATGAAGCGAAGTCATGGTCAAGCCACGTAATTCTTTATATGATTCTTCATAAATTATTTGCTCAAAATGTGAAGACTTCTCCTTGAGGACTCTACGACCAAAACCCACACATGTGCACGTGAAGTGGTCCTATCACAGATTTTTCTTAAATCAAAGGCTAACTTGTATTGGTTTCAACAACTCTCAATGCCACGCTCGGAATCTTCTTAGGATCTAGATCATACGCTCTGTGGGGGTGACATACCCAGTTTACAAAGTTTAGAAGAAAATAAGAGATCCCATTTTTAAAAAGCTGTATTGAATACTTCAGAGTGGGAGAGGCATGGGGACTTTAAGATATTCTCAGCCAGGTGGAACCTCCACCTGGGAGGAGCCACCTGGGTCTGTAGGTTCTGACTGTCTTGATGCCACGTGGCCTGGGTTAGGGGATCTACAGGATTGCCTCTCTGATCTTGGAAGGCTTCTGGTGGTCTTGAGCCTGCCTTGCTATAGAATACTGCATAACTGCATGTGATCGCTAGACTGATTCCAAGGCCTTCTGAGTCCACCAGAAGGCTGTTTATTTCTTTTCCCAGAGTTTACCATCTTTCTTAAGCTGTATCCCTGCATTTTAGGTATTGGGTTCCTTCTTATTCCCAAAGCTCAGACATTAGCTAAGTAGCTGCTAATACTTTCTCCCGGGTCATGGTATCAAGCCCCGTGTTGGGCTCTGCACTTGCCAGGGAGTTTGCTTGAGAGTCCCTCCCTAAGCCCCTCCCCCCACTCATGCTCGCGCATTCGTGCTCTCTCTCTCAAATCTTTAAAAAAAAAAAAAGGCCTTTCCTAACTAAAATCACATGTTGCTTGTCATTCTATGCGGTTCTATATTCTGATCTTCAAACAAATCTGCATCTGTTCCCTTGTACCTCGTTGGTTACATCCAAGGCATCAGTAGGTGCCTAAAATGTACCTGCTGTTTTTCTGGGGTGGGGGGAGAAGAAAGAGTTTCCTCTATGACCAGACTATGGATTTTTGCTACTTTCATTCACTCATGCTGGTCTCCAGCAATGCTCTTGAACCTTCAGCTCCCTGAGTTGCATGCTGCTCCTGTTTACCCATAGCCCACCTTCCAGTGGACAGAGCCCACTGTGAATGGCCCACCTCACGATCTACGGCTGGAACTCCAGATCTGAGCATGCAGCGTGGCTACCCACCCACTGCCCTCTAGAAATCTCAGTATCTTGCTGGCCATACTCCTCCTCCTGAGGAGTTGTCTGCTTCTAACTTCAGGGAGTGAATCCAATAATTCTGTAAAAGTTGTATTTGACATCTACAGAATTCTTCAGGCTGCCAGAGGCTGGATGGCAGACCTTTGCCTCCTACTTGTGAACTCATGGTGGTCTCTCCCTTCAAGCTATTTTGTGAAGACCAACCCATCCTGGGGACTGGGGTGGAGAGAAGTCTGTATTCTTATGCTCTCAACCATAAATTTCTTCCTCTTAGTACTGGAAAAAGTCTTTAGGAGGGAGATGTAGGACTTATGAAAGTAGGGCTCATACATATTCTCAGCACAAGTGGGCATATAAACTAGTACAATGTTATCTGGAAAGAAATGTGGCAATCACCCTATCTAGTACTTCCTTTTATTTTGGTATTTTTTTTCATAAAATCCATATGAATAAAGTTATCTGTACAAGACTGAGTGTATAAATAGTACACAGTCTAGCAAGAAACAATTTGTTGCTTAAGAGGAAGTAGAGTCCTGACTCTTATCAGTTCTCATGATTTTGCTGTAAAGAAAATACTCTTGGAAGGTCTACACTGAAGCAGCATGCATGAGGCTCAATGGGACGAGCAGAAACCAACTTTAGTCTGTGTGTGTTACAAGGTGTGCTGCGTATGTTCACTTTCCCTACCCTGCTCTGTGTCCACAAAGCAGACTTGTGTGTATGCACACGATCCTTCAGTTTGAGTTCTATGTGCACTCAATGGAGGAGATCTAAGAGGAGTTTAAAGGGTGTAGGAGTTGAAGGGTAGGCATCTGCTTCACTGGCTGGGCTAGCAGTGTCCCTCAACCACCTTCTCAAGGTGACCATTACAACCTAGCCTCTTAATTATGGCTTGTTGGTAGATGACTCATCTTGGGTCACTCATGTGTTTGCATGTCTTCTAAGCAAGGCAGTAGCTCTTGTGTTCATTCTTCTAAAAGGATATTTGTACAGAGAACACTTTTGGAAGGCAGAAGGGTACCTCCCTGTGGAGAAGAGTACAGATCTGTCTGCTGTCCAGGACAGTGAGCATAACCTCTCCTCTAGGGCAGAGATACAGAAGTGTCCCTGGGAGTTATCTTGTAAGAATGGACATTTCCTAAGCTCGGTTCCTGACTTGTAATTCAACCCAACTCTGCAGTATCCACCTGGACCTGTCCCCTCATGGCCACCAAGGGATGTGGGACTTGGGCCATGCAGAGCATAACCAACTGCTGTGATAAAGTCTTTGGTATCTCAAGCCTTCGGTCTTCTGCCATCATCTATGAAACTGGATGGCTGACACGTGAGCTTGCAAGGAGGGTAAAAATGTCACTCCCTTCACATTCCTCCAACATAATTACTGCCTCCCCTCATTGCGTTGAGCCTGAGAATGGTTTCGTCTTGACCGTTCAGAAAACCCAGGATTCCTGGCAGGTCTTGGAGTTTCCATGCAGCTGTGTAAATGAACCCTGTGTGAAATATTCTGACTGTAAGATTTCTCCGTCTCTGGATGTACTAGCTGGCAGTACAGCTGTAAGACTGCATGGGCCTTTAGCATCCTGATAGAGAGCATGGTGCAGAAGGAGCAGATATAGGGGTGGTAAGGAGGCAAAAACAAATGAAGAGTAACAAGAGATGAGGTATGAGATCTGTCAGACAGGGTCACAGAGCCTGTGGGACTCTGACCGGGGAAAAAGGTCACACCATTGACTGGGTTCAGAATGTCAGAAAGGCCATGCAGGTTGAGGAGCAATCCAAGTGTAGGTTTGGGGCACAGAATATACGTCATGTGGGCACAACGTGGTGTAACTCCAAAAGCATTCACGTTACACTGCCATGCGCGTGTTTTGTTCAAACTCTGTTCCTCAAAACGTAATTTCAGTGATAAGTGTTTTAATCCTTTTGATGGGCTAGAGACTAAGAGAATCCTTTCTATAATTTTCTAAATACCTTACGTATTATATGGTTTATTTCCTATGTGGTTTATACAATTGAGAGGTCTCTCAAATATGTCAAACCACAACAAAAACTGGCATGATGGTTTCCTGACCTAAGTTTACTTTATTTTTTAAAGCCCCAATGTGGGTCTTAACTCATGACATTGAGATCAAGATTTGGACGCTTAACCAGCTGAGCCACCCAAGTGCCCCCATAAATTTATTTTAAATGAAACCTAAATAGATAAGGACACAAATATCCCTCAAGCTGTCTTTCCACTATAGGAAAGGGGAAGGCAATAACTATATTTTGAATTTGTGTTCATGTGGCGCCGTTTTTAAAAGTCTGGTTGACAACCTTTAGAAATAAGAACAGATACCACCCTGATAACTCTGGACACTTAAAGCAGCATACCAAGTATCTAACTTGCACTATTTTAGTAAAAGTCATTAAAGATGAACCAAATAAATTGAGAGAGTCCATTTTTGGGGAAAAAATAAAATAAAAATTACTTCTTCTAAAAATCGTAAGGATCTTTTAGTAAATGGAACAGAGCAAAAGAAATTTCCACCAGTGGTATCTATTTACAATGGGTTAATTCCAACAAATGATAAACAGCAATAAAGATCCCTCCATTGAGACGACAATCAGATATCACTGCACACATTTCTAGGCCAAAATCTAGAAACCAAGACCAAGTGGAAGTGGAGCAACAGGAATTCTCACCCACTGTTGGTGGAAATGCAAAATGGTGCAGCCACTTTGGAAAACAATTTGGTGGTTTCTTACAAAACTAAACATCCTACCACAAGATCCAGCAATAGCGCTCCCTGGTATTTACCCAAAGGAGTCCAAAATGTATGTCCACACAAAAACCTGCACACAAATGTTCATAGCAGCTTTATTCCTCACTGCCACCACCTGAACCCAACCAAGCTGAGGTGTCCATCAGTAGGGGAATGGATACATAAATGGGGGTCCGTCCAGACAACGGAATATTATTGAGTACTAGAAAGAAGTGAGCTACCAAGCCTTGAGGAGACACGGAGGAAACTTCCATGCACACTACTAAGTGAAAAGCCAATCTGACAATACTACACCCGGTAGGATTCCAACTCTGTCACATTCCGGAAAGGACAAAGTTACAGAGACAGTAGAAAGATGGGTGGTTGCTGAGGGTTAGGGGAAGGTGGGGATGGACAGGTGGAGCACAGACGATTCTTAGGGCAGTGAAACTACAGTGTGATAATTATAATGATGAATACACGTCATTGTACATTTGTCCAAACCCAGAGAATGGAGAACGTGGACAGTGAACCATCACATAAACCACGTATTCCGGCTGATGATATATCCGTGTAGGTTTGTCAGAGCAAATGTGCGACTCCCATGGGATAATGATGGGGGATCATGCATGAGTGAGGGACAAGGCATATGTGGGAAATCTCTTTCAAGTTTGCTGTGAACCTAAAACAGTTGTAAAAGAGTCCTTACAAAAAAAAAAAAGACCTCCACAAATATGCCTCAAAACTTGGAAATCATGAACATCCTATTTAAATACTACTGTCTTTTTTTGTTTGTTTTGTTTTTGATAATTTTTTATTGTTACGTTAGTCACCATACAGTATATACTTAGTTTTTGATGTAATGTTCCATGATTCATTATTTGCGTATAACACCCAGTGCACCATGGTGTAAATATTGTCTTAAAAGACAAAAGATGATCAAAACAGGTAATGATTTATGGTGTGGTTTTGGGCACCCACCACAGCAAGACGTGGAAACCTTAAATCCCTAAGCATGTTGTGTGTGTTGAAGCCTAAAGAAATGTGGGCAGAGTGAGCTTCCTTACTCAAAAAGCTAAAGATGGAGTCACAATGTAATCCAGAAATTTATCTGAAGGTATGCACCCAAAAGAATGGAAAATAGGGACTGAACAGGTATTTGCACACCCACGTTCATAGCAGGATTTACAGCAGCCAAAAAATAAGAGTGTCCACGATGGCTGAATAAAGAAACAAATTGTGGTTCGGGCATACCAATGGGATGTCGTTTGGCCTTAAAAAATAGGGACGTTCTGACACCCGCTACAACGTGCAGGAACGTGGAGGACAGGATGCGTGGAGGACAGGATGCTGAGTGAAATCAGCCAGTCACAAAAAGACCTCCGCTGGAAGATTCACCTTAGAGGTACTTGAAGGAGTCAAATTCCCAAAGACAGTAGAGGGTGGGTGCTGGGAGCTGAGGGGAGTAGGCAGCGGG
This sequence comes from Ursus maritimus, assembly GCF_017311325.1. Classification (NCBI taxonomy): domain Eukaryota; kingdom Metazoa; phylum Chordata; class Mammalia; order Carnivora; family Ursidae; genus Ursus; species Ursus maritimus. The sequence goes on along the minus strand of NW_024423319.1, from coordinate 122,140,470 downwards.
GAGTCCCTGATTAGGGAGGACAGGGTTTTCATTCTGCAGGATGAAATACTTCTGGAGTTGGATGGTGCTGATGGCTGCACACGATATCAGTGCGCTTAACGCTCTTGAACTATACACCTTGAAGTGCTTAAAATGACCAATTTGAGGTTCTATGTTACAATTTTTTTTTGAACGTGAGCTGCCCCCAGGGATCCAGAAGTCTGAGACTGTCAGCCCCATACAGTTCCCCTGTCTGGGGACGGGTATATGAGAAATAACTAGCCTTCCAATCAAACACTCACAGAAGGTGTTTCAGACACAGGCGGACTTAAAAATAGGTATGCTGAAAGAGATATATTTTTACATCGGAGGTTGGCTAAAAAAAGACTCGCTATAAAAGCTTCATACCTTGCTCTCCATTAGGCACGAAAAAGGTCAGGCATTTAGAAAGAGAAAATGCCTCATTAGCATTTCACTGGGACTACCCTGATTATAATTGCCTCAGCACCGGTTCTTTTGAGCAGTATATTTTATTTAATGTTATTTAACTTGCTAAAGTTTCACCAAACCTGTGGTCACTGACCTACAAAAAAATTGCTTAATTAGAGAGTTAACCTAAAACAAATGTTAAGGAAACTGCATGAGAAGAACATAAAAACATTTCCTGTTGTATTCTAACCGAAGCAGATGAGCCCATTAGCCAAGTGTTGTAATCTTTCACCCGCGGTATTTGTGCAGAGAATGAGTTGTTGTGTGCACTGCATGCTTGTCCACGTGGAGATTTTGCCGGTGGGACAGGGACTAAATTAAGCCTCTTAAACAGCCTTGTCCTCTCCCGCAATGTTAACAGGTCCCCTCCTTAGCATGCAGGCAAGCCTGGGGTCTTCACACAAAGCGGAGATGACCAACATCGGACGTTTGCAGAAAGCTCATTTCAGACCGCCTTCTGGAGGAAGGGTAAACCAACTGCTGTGTGTTCCAAAGGCTGCTAGAACAAGTCACACATGCTGAGTCGCTTTCAACAACACAAATGCTGGTTCTAGACGCCAGGAGTCCAAAATCGAGGTGTTGGCAGGGATCCGCTCCCTCTGAAATGTGGAGGATGGGGCGCTTCCTTGCCGCTTCCTTGCTGCAGTCCTTGCTGTTCCTTGGCTTGGTAGCTATGTGGTTCCAATCTCTGCCTCCACTGTCTTTCACAAAGCTGTCCTCTCCCCTGGGGCAGCAGGCAGTCTTCCCTCTGGGCAAGTCTCGGTCCTCGTGGTACAAGAACACTGGCCCTATTGGAGTAGGGCCCCACCCTGATAAGCTCATTTTGCTTACATCAGCAAAGACCCTATTTCCAAACATCAGAATCCTAAGTATGAGGAGTTCAGATTTCAACATCTTTTTGGAGGACACAACTCCACCTGTAACACCAGGCACTGGCAGCTTGGGAGGGACCTGGTATACTAACTGGGGATCCTGCTGCCCTAGAACCAGTGAGTTGATTCAGTGGGTGTGATGCTATTCCAGGCTCATCCATGAGGAAATTGCGGTACATCCTTCAGAATGTCATCCATACAAGAAAGGGCAGCACTGAAGGGTAAGGTGTGATTAATGGAGAACACTGTCCCTTGATTTCCATGACTCTTATCATTTCCTTACTCTCATCCCATCCCCAGTAAATGCTCGTCTTACCTATAATTTTGATGCTTTGCTCACCATGCATTTCTCTACATTGATTTTTGCTTCTTGCAAACATTGCTTTAAGATACTCATCCTGACAACAGAGTATGGAGAACCCCCTTGAACTTTGCATCCCAGAGGATGCCTCCTACCCCTTCACCCTACCCTAGCCCTGCATATGATTGGCAAATGTCTCCCCTGATGTAAAACAGTAGCTCTGCCAATGCAGTAACTGACCCGGCGTGGTACATTCTCTTCTCTTAGAATATATAAGTCCTCTCAAGGCTCAAATCTATTGGCTGTCTTCTACCCACAGCAATTAACAATCTGCTTCCACACATTTTATTATTTCAAATAGATATTTAAATAGGCATTTAAATAATTTAAATCGGCATCTCAATAATTCATTGAGAATCAGATCACTGATAAGGGGCAAAGCAGAAAAATCAGACTTAGATCCACCTCTGTCTGATTTCATTTTTCTTCCCACCTCAGCATGTTGAGCTTCTAATAAAACAAGAGGGTGAGGAGTTGGAGGTCAGCTTATGAGAATGTTTTCCTGAACGCACAGGGGTTGGGAAATTGACATTTCATGTTTAAAATTCGTAGTCTGTCTTCACGGCACAACTGTTACCTCAGTCCTAATTCCTTTCCTATCTCTGGAAGAACTCTACCAGTCGTGTCTGTATCATGAGAGTTTGGTTGTTCCCCAACACTGACAGAATACAAGAAAGCCTCCTTCAATGCAGGGCCTCCACAAGCTGGAAGATGCTCTATTCTACAAAAACTAATGGGCCTTAGGGAGGACATACTGTTCAACAAATCCCAAAACATGTATTTCCCATGTGAACTAACACAGTAGTTAACAAGGAGCAATGCTCAATAAATAATCGATAGATGAACCATCAGTTTATGAAATACTGGCCCCACAATTAACCAGAACCTCTTCCTGTCCAGCAATGAAGGGTTTTGTTCAGTTGTGGACTGTAAGTATGTGAACAGGAATGGTGATGCATATCAGAGGAGGGGACACGGAGGAAGCATTTTTAGCAGCTTTGAGGATCCATTCCACACCCTTGTTTCTCCAAAGTGCAGCCCACACCAAAAGGGAAAATAAGATTTGGATGGTCTTTGGCTAGCTTCAGGTGTTCTGCGGTTTGAGTTCAGAATTCAACACATTTGTTTCCTACCCATCAGATGCTTTTGAAGGACAATTTGGAAACTTGTGCACTGGGACCTGCTACATGACTCACTTCTGTGACTTTGTAAGGTCACACAGAAGCAAGCAGAATGATTAAATATAATTATGCCTCCATACAGTAGAATGGAAAAAGAGCAATCATTGTAACAAGTTTATGGTTTTCAGAGAGGGTTTTCTATTGTCATATAAAATGCATCTTATTTGTATTGCAATGAGTTGAGATGTTTTTCATAATATAAAGGTAATACAAGGGCATTCTGTAGCCCTCAAAGACGCATCCCAAACTGAATATGATATGTCATTTACCCAAGTGGTGAAAGAAGAAGTGTTTGGGGGTTCATGGCACCATTTTAACTAGAAACAGCCTGAAACCTACAAGAGGAAAAGGAAAACTGGAATGGTATTGTTTGGAAAAGTAAAGACTTAAACAAAAAAAAAACAAAAAACCTATACCATAAAAGAATACTTGCAAAATTTATCTAAACCCATTATTTTTAGGACCATGGAAATCAAAGCTAGCAATAATCCATGGAGCTTCTATTCAAGAAAAATAGATGAATCTTAATAGGAACAGTAAACTTGCAAGGTCTCAAATTGCCTATTCTCATCCCAAGTTCCATGATCACCTTGATGACCAAGATCCCACAATCACGGGGAAAACCAGCAGCCTAACAGCCACTTTAGAGGCCAGAAGCCCCGTCTGCAGGTATTACATGATTGTCGGGAAGTTCCCTGGAAAACCGCATTCAAAAAGTTGTCTTTATTTGACCTGACAGAGCTCACCCACTGGGCAGTCCCTTTCCCTGGGAGAATTAGTACAAACACAATCAGAGGCAACTGTTTAATAGTGCAGCTGCCTGATGCAGTGATAAAAGCTGGAGCAAATGATCTACTGAAAACTTCTTAAAAGCTGGAAAATCAGATGTCCTTGGCAAAATGCAACAATGCCAACTAGCCCTGGAAATTCACAAAGGTTTTAAGAATAGAAAAAGGATGTGTTCAATTAAAAAAAAAAAAAGAAGAAGAAGAAAAAAAAGGCTGAGAACTCTGCCTGAATATACAGGTATATGCCAACAGGTGCTGGGAGCCCCTTGCCTCCCTGGGAGTTTCCAGTCATTTAATCAAATCTGTCTGTCCAATCACTGGCTGAACACCAAGCTAACAGAGCAGAGACTTCAGTGGAAAAACACAACAGGGAATACAGGCTTTACAGAATTAGTTCAGGAAATTCATTAAACAAATGGCAGCAGAAATGACAAAGAGCAAGCCCCGGGGAGCTGGGAGAATCTGATTTTCACAGTAGCTGTGTCACACAAATTGCCCAGTTTTCAACTACAAAAAATACTCAGGACCTACAAAGACAAAAATAGGATCATAAATGTCATCCAATCAAAAGTCAGAGATTGGAAGAATGGATTTTAAAAAACCAATAATAGGCTATTAACAAGAGATTCTTTTTAGTTCCAAAGATACAAAGGATAGCTATAATCAGAATGACAATACAAGTGTTGGTGAGGATGCAGAAAAACTGGAACTTGGACAACACTGGTGGCAATATAAAACTGTGCAGTCATTTTGCAATAAAGGCTGGCAGTTCCTCAAAAGGTTAAAGATTGAGTTACCAGATGACCTAGCAACTCCATTTTTAGATATAGATGTAAGAAAACTGAAAACATGTCCACAGAAAGTCTGTACATGAATTTTTATAATAGTATTATTCATAATAGGGACTGCTAACAGTCCAGATCTCAATCAAATCAATAAACAAAATATGATGAAATATTATTTTACCCATAAAAAGAATATTAATCTATGCCACAATATGGACGAAACTTCAAAACCTGCTAAGTGAACATATCTAGACACAAAGTCCACACATATGATAAAAGTCGGTTTCTATGCAGGGTCTGGAAAGATAAATCCATAGAGACAGAAGGCAGATCAATGGTTGCCAGAGATTGATGACAAAAGTGGGGAGTGATGGGTATGGGTATCCCTTTTTGCAGTGACAAAATATTGTGGGAATTACACATTGACAATGATTGTAAAATGTGAGTATATGAAAAGCCACGGAACTATATACTTTAAAACTATCTGCATTATACATTAATAAGAATAAATTTTAAAAATTCCATGATGAACAAAATCAGCAAGAGTGTAACAGGACATCTTGAGACAAAAAAAATAATGGTGATCCTGTCATTATTTGAAATGTCCATAATTTGTTCATTGTGGATTTTTTTTCCAATAACTGATTTTTTAAAATATTAAAACTAAATGTTTTATTCAAGTATAATTAACATTCAGGTGATTCAACAATTCTATACATTTCTCAGTGCCCATCAAGATTAAGTGTATGCTGGGTACACTTGGGTGGCTCAGTTGGTTAAGTTTCCAACTCGATTTCGGCTCAGGTCAGGAGCCCCACGTCAGGCTCCACATTCAGCGTGGAGTCTGCCTGAGATTCTCTCTCTGCCTCCTTGTGCATGCTCTCTCTCTCTCAAAATAAGTAAATCTTTAAAAGAAAAACATAAGAGTGCCTTCAATCCCCTTTATTTCACCTATCCATCCACCTCCTCTTTGGCAACCACTGGTTCTCTGTATTCAAGAGTCTGTTTTTTTTTTCTTCTCTATTTTCATTGTTCATCTGTTCTGTTTCTTAAATTCCACATAAAAGTAAATTCATATGGTATTTCTCAGCTGTGGAAAAGAATAAAATCTTGCCATTTGCAACCACATGAATGGACCTAGAGTGTATAAGGCTAAGTGAAATAAGAGACAAATACTTTACATTATCATTTATATTGAAATACAAAATTGTGTCGTGAATGTCAGGACAGTGCCTCAGTGATCCTAAAGTTACTGTAATGTATAGGTAAATATATGCAATGGCTGTTTTTGGTTCATGATTACATAGAACCCAGGATATTAATAGTAAGAAGGGTATAAAAGTGTAAAGTCAAAAGAAGGACCCCTTCAGTTTCTATCCTGCTTCATTAATTAAGGAAGTGACTATCTGAATGGTTCCCTCCTTTCTCCTTTTTCTCCTCTGTTTTTTTTTTTTTCTTTGAATAAAGTCCTACTTAGGTGCCAGGTGCTCTCTTGTACAGTAAATCCCAGAGTGCTTCTCACCAGAAGGGGATCGTTGCCATATCTGGCACTCAATGGGGGGAAGAAATCTAAGTTCACCTGCTATTGGCATTAGCAACTAAGAACTGATACAGACACAACTCATTCTACGAATGATATATATGGTTTTCTTTTCCACTGAAGACAAGTATGGCAATAATAAACATGAGACAGTAATGCTCCTGTCCACGTCTATCGGACACAGCTTCTCTGGCTCTCGTGTGGCCCCTGCTGACTCATGGAAGAAGAACACGACAATCTATGGTGGGCCAACCACTGGGTGCGACAAAAGTAATGTTAGTGGCTATAAGTCCACAAGGGATTCTTTCAAACTTTTTTTTTTTTTAAGATTTTATATATGTATGTACATATTTAGAGCATGAGCCGGGGTGAGAGAGAGAGACAAGCAGACTCCATGCTGAGCCCGGCATGGCACTTGATCCCACGACCCCGAGATCATGGCCTGAGCTGAAACCAACAGTTGGATGCTTAACTGACTGAGCCACCCAGACACCCCCTTTCAAAACTCTTACATCCAAAAACACTGGAAGATTCAGGAGAAATCTTAAGTGTATTCTATTGGGCTCCTAGTCTCAATAGCTATGTAGTTTTGTGCTGGAGAATGAACATCTTCACCAATGTATTAACTCTTCTTTAAATGTTTGGTAGAATTCTCCTGTGAATCCATCTGGTCCTGGACTTTTGTTTGCTGGGACTTTTTTGAAAACCAATACAATTTCCTTACTAAAAATGGGTATGTTCAGGGGCACCTGGGTGGCGCAGTTGGTTAAGTGTCTGACTTTAGTTCAGGCCATGATCTCAGGGTCCTGGGATTGAGCCCTGTATCCAGCTCCCTGCTCAGTGAGGAGTCTGCTTCTTCCTCTCCCTCTGATCCTCCCTCTTGCTCATGCTTACTTGCTCTCTGGCTCTCTCTCTCATAAATAAATAAAATCTTTTAAAAAAGGTATGTTAGGATTTTTTTTCTCTATTCCTGATGCAGTTTTGGAAGACTATATGTTCCTAGGAATGTATCCATTTCTTCTAGGTTTTCCAATTTGTTGCCATATAATTTTTCATAGTAGTCCCTTATAATCCTTTGTATTTCTGTGGTGATTACCTCTCTTTTATATTTGATATCCACTTGGGTCCTCTTTTTCTTTTTAAAAATTTTTATTTAAATTTTAGTTAACACACAGTGCAGTATTGCTTTCTGGAGTAGAATTCGGTAATTCATCACTTACATACAACACCCAGTGCTCATTACGAGTGCCCTCTTTAATACCTGTCCCCCATCTAGCTGATCCCCCACCCACCTCCCTTGATCAACCCTCAGTTTGTTCTCTATCCTTAAGAGTCTCTTGTCACTGCCCAGGTGGCATAGTCGGTTAAGTGCCCGACTCTTGGTTTCAGCTCAGGTTGAGATCTCAGGGTCGTGAGACTGACCCCTGCATGGGGCTCTGTGCTCAGCATGGAGTCTGCTTAAGACTCTCTCCCCGTCCCTCTGCTCCTCCCCTCCAGAATAAATAAATCTTTAAAAAAAAAAATAGAGTCTCTAATGGTTTGTTTCCTCCTCTCCTTTCTTTTCCCCTCCCCATATGTTCATCTGCTTTGTTTCTTAAATTCCACATATGAGTGAAATCATATGGTATTTGTCTTTCTCCAATGACTTATTTTGTTTAGCATAATACATTCTAGCTCCATCCATATCATTGCAAATGGCAAGATTTCATTCTTTTTGATGGCTGAATGATAATCCATTGACTAAAAACAGAACTACCGTATGATCCAGCAACTGCACTACTAGATATTTACCCAAAGGATACAAAAATACAGATTTGAAGGGGTACATGTTTATAGCAGCATTATCAACAATAGCCAAACTATGGAGAGAAACCAAATGTCCATCAATTAAAGAATGGAAAAAGAAGAGGGGGTCCTCTCTTTTTCTTGAATCTGGCTAAAGGTTTACCAATTTTATCTTTTCAAAGAACCACCTCTTAGTTTCACTTATCTTTTTCACTATTTAATTTCAGCTTCTATTTCATTTATTCTTTCCTTCCAACTTTTTTTTATTTCCAGTATAATTACAGTGTTATGTTAGTTTCAGGTGTACAATATAGTGATTCAACATTTCCATACATTACTCACTGCTAATTATAAGTGTACTCTTACTCCCCTTCACCTGTTTCACCCATCCACCTACCCATCTCCTCTCTGGTAACCGTGAGTTTCTTTTCTATATTCAAGACTTAGTTTTTTGTCTCTTCTTAAATTTGTTTTGCTTCTTAAATTCCACATCAGTGAAATTATATGTTGCCTTTCTCTGACTTATTTCACTTAGTCTTATTCCCTCTAGATCCATCTATGTTGTTACAAATGGCAAGATTTCATTCTTTTTGATGGCTGAGTGATGTTTAATTATATATATATCCATACATATGTATATGTGTGTACCGTACCTGCATTTTTACATATATCCATATATATGTATACCACATCTTCACTCATCTATGGATGGACACTTAGGCTGCCTGCATAATCTGGCTATTATAAATAATGTGGCAACAACACAGGTGTGCATGTATCATTTTGAATTACTACATTTGTATTGTTTGGCAAATACCCAGGAGTGGAATTACTGGATCATATGATATTTCTATTTTAAATATTTTGAGGAACCTCCATACTGTTTTCCACAGTGACTGCACCAGTTTGCATTCTCACCAACAGTGCAAGAGGGTTCCTTTTTCTGCACATCCTGGTCAACACTTGTTTCTTTTGTTTTTTATTTTATTCTGACAGATTTGAGGTGATATCTCATTGTAGTTTTTTTTTTTTTTAATTCAAATTAGTTAACATATAGTGTGGCATTGGTTTCAGGAGTAATATTTAGTGATTCATCTCATTGTCATTTTGATTTACAATTTCCTGATGATGAGTAATGGCGAGCATATTTTCATGTGTCTGTTGGCCATCTCTGACATCTTTAAGGAAATATCTGTGCATACCTTCTGCCCAATTTAGTTGGATGTTTTTATAGTGTTGAGTTGTATAAATTCTTTATGTATTTTGCACATTAATCCTTTATTGGGTATACCATTTGCTAGTATTTCCTTCCATTTAATAGCTTATCTTTTCGTTTTGTTGATCATTCCCATGGCTCCAGAGACATATCTAGAAAAATGTTGCTATAACCGATGTCAGAGAAATTACTTCCTGTGCTCCGTTCTGGGATTTTTATGGTTTCAGGTTTCACATTTAGGTTTTTAATCCATTTTGAGTTTATTTTTGTGTATGGTGTAAGAAAGTGTCCAGTTTCCCAACACCGTTTGTTAAAAAGACTGTCTTTTCCCATTGCATATTCCTGTCCCCTTTGTTGAAAATTAAGTGACCATATGATCATGAATTAATATCTGTGTTCTCTATTCTGTTCCATTGATCTGGTGGTGATTTTTGTGCCAGTACTATACTATTTTGATTACTACAGTTTTGTAGTATATTATTAAGTCTGGATTATAATACCTCTAGTTTTGTTCTTTTTCAAGATTTCAGTGGCTATTTGGGGGTTTGTAGATCCATACAAATTTTAGAATTATTTGTTCTACTTGTGTGAAAAATACTGTTGGTATTTTTGAGACATTGCATTAAATCTGTGATTGCTTTGGGTAGTATGGATAATTTAACAATATTGGTTCTCCCAATCCATGAGCATGAACTATCTTTTCCATTATTTTGTGTCATTTTCAATTTCTGTCATCAATACTTTATACTTTTCAGAGTACAGGTCTTTTACCTCCTGAGTTAAGTTTATTCCTAGGTATTTTATTTTTGGTGCAATTGTAAATGGGACTGTTTACTTAATTTCTCTTTCTGCTACTTCATTAATGTATAGAAATGCAACGGATTTCTGTATATTGACTTTGTATCCTGCAACCTTACTGAATTCATTTATTAGTTCTAGTAGTTTTTTGATGAAGTCTTTGGCATTTTCTGTATACAGTATAATGTCATCTGCAAAAAAGTGAAAGTTTTACTTCTTCCTTACCAATTTGGATACCTTTTATTTCTTGTCTGATTGCTGTGGCTAGGACTTATAGTACTATGTGGAATAAAAGTGGGTGAAAGTGACCATCCGTGTCTTGTTCCTGATCTTACAAATGAAAAGCTCTCAGTTTTTCACCATTAAGTATGATGTTAGCTCTGAGTTTTTCATATATGGCCTTTATTATGTTGAGGTATGTCCCCTCTAAATCTACTTTGTTGACAGTTTTTATCATGAATGGATGTTGTACTTTGTTCACATGTTATTTTTGCATCTACTGAAATGATCGTATAAATTTTATCTTTTCTCTTGATATATCACATTGATTTGCAAATATCAAACCACCCTTACGATCCAGAAATAAATCCTACTTGATAGTGCTGAATTATTTTTTTTATGGTTTATTGGATTTTGTTAATATTTGGCTGAGAATTTTCCCATCTAGGTTCATCAGAGATACTGGCCTATATTTTTTTTTTTCTTTTTCTTCTTCTTCTTTTTTTTTTTTTTTTTTGGTAGGGTCTTCATCTGGTTTTGCTATCAGGGTAATGCTAGCCTCATAGAATTAATTTGGAAGCTTTCCTTCTCTTCTATTTTTTTAATCATTTGAGAAGAATAGCTATTAATTCTTTAAATGTTTCATAGAATTCAACTGTAAAACCATCCAGTCCTGGACCTTGTTTGTTGGGACTTAATTGACTAATTCAATTTCATTGCTGATAAGCCATCTGTTCAAATTTTCTATTCCTGATGGAGTTTTGGGAAGGTATTTTTCTAGGAATGTATCAATTGCTTCTAGGTTTTTCAATTTGTTAGCATATAATTTTTCATAATATTCTCTTATAACCCTTTGTACTTCTCTGGTATCAGTTATTTCTCCTCTTTCATGTCTGATTTTGAGTCCTTTTTACTTTTTCTTTTCAAGTCTAGTTAAAAGTTTATGAATTTTGCTGACGTTTTAACAGAACGGGCTCCTGGTTTCATTGATCTCTGCTTACGTTTTCAGTTTTTATTTTATTTCTGCTCAAATCGTTACTATTTCCTTACTTCTGCTAGTTTTGGGTTTTCTTTGTTCGCTTTCTAGCTTCTTTAGGTGCAAAATTAGATTGTTTAAAGTTTTTCTTCTTAAAGTAGGCCTGCACTGCTATATGCTTTCCTCTTAGAATAGTTTCTGCTGCATCCCAAAGATTTGGGACCATTGTGTTTTCATTTGTCACTATGCATTTTTTTTTTAAATTTCCTCTTTGATTTCTTGTTTGACCCATTCATTGTTTACTAGCATGTTATTTAACCTCCACATATCTGTGCTATTTCCAGATTTTTCCTTGTGGTTAATTACGAGTTTCACAGTTGGGATCAGAAAAGATGCATGGTATGACTTCAGTCTTTTTCAATTTGTTGAGATGAGTTTTGTGATCTATTATGTGATCTCTCCTGGAGAATGTTCTATGTGAACTTGAAAAGAACATGCCTTCTGCTGTTTTAGGGTGGAATGTTCTGAATATATCTGTTAAATCCATCTGGTCTAATGTCAACCGAAGCCACTGTTTTCTTGTTGATTTTCTGTCTGATCTATCCATTGAGGTAAGTGGGATGTTAAAGTACCCTACTATTATTGTACTACTATCAACTACTTCCTTTATCTTTGTTATTAGCTGCTTTATGTATTAAAGTGCTCCTATGTTTGGTGCATAAATATTTAAAATTGTTATAACTTGTTAGGTTATTCCCTTTACAATTATATAGTGTCCTTTTCTGTCTCCTATTACCATCTTTGTTTTATAGTCTATTTTGTCCAATATAAGTATTGCTACTCCGCTTTCTTTTCACTTCCATTTGCATGATAAAAGCTTCTCCATCCCTTCATTTTCAATCTGCAATGTATCTTTAGGTCTGAAATGAGTTTTGTAAGCAACAAATAGATGGGTCTTGGTTTTTCATCCATTCCTTCACCCTATGTCTTGTGATTGGAGTGTTCAGGCCATTTACATGCAAAGTAATTATGGACAGATCTATATTTATTGTCATTTTGTTCCTTATTTTATAGTTTTTATAATTCTTCTGTGTCCATTTCTTCTCTTTTGTCTTACGATATGCTGGTTTTCTTTAGTGATATACTTGGATTCCATATACTAATCTGTATTTAGTTGATGGCCACTTAAGTTTAACCCATTCTAAAAGCACTTTTTTTTTTCACTCCTCCCAATGTTTTAGGTATATGGTGTCATAATTTATATGCTTTTATTTTGTGAATCCCTCAACTGATTTCTACAGATCTACTTAATTTTAGTGCTTCTTACTACTTAATTTTCTTTCTCCTGCTATTGGTCTTTCCCTTTCATGCAAATAATTCTTGTAAAGCTGATTTAGTGATGATGAATTCCTTTAACTTTTGTTTGTCTGGGAAACGTTACCTCTCCTTCTGAATGACAGCCTTGCTGGATAGAGTATTCTTGGCTGCAGGTTTTTTCCTTTCAGCACTTTGAACATATCATGCACTCCCTTCTGGACTGCAAAATTTCTGCTGAAAAATCCACTGATGGCCTTATAGGATTTCCCTTGTATGCAACAGTTTTCTTTTCTCTTACTGCTTTTAAAGTTCTTTATCACTACTTCTTGCCATTTTAATTATTATGTGTCCTGGTGCGGACCTCCTTGGATTGATTTTGGTGGGGACTCTCTGTGCCTCCTGAATCTCACTGCTGTTTCCTTCCCCAGATTTGGGAAGTTTTCAGCGATTATTTCTTCAAATACATTTTCTACCCCCTTTTCTCCCTCTTCTCCTTTTGGATCCCTCTAATATGAATGTTACTATGCTTGACGGTGTTGTTGAATTCCCTTAGTCTATTTTCATTTTTGGCTACTTTTCTCTCTGTCCTTTTCAGCTTGATTACTTTCCATTATTCTGTCCTCCAGGTTGCTAATCTTTTCTTTCACTTTCTCTAGTCTACTATTTATTCCATGTAGTGTATTTTTAATTTCCGTTATTGAGGTGGTTTTTTTTTTAATCTCTACTTGGTTTTTATCTCTTTGTTGAGGGTCTCACTGAAGCCTTCCACTCTTTTCTCAAGTCCGGTATGTTGATGACCATTGCTTTAAATTCTGTATCAGGCATATTACTTACCTTTGTTTTATTTAGCTCTCTTGCTATGACTTTGTCCTGTTCTTTCACTTGGGACATATTCCTCTATATCCTCATTTTGTCTAAGTCTCTGTGTGCTAGAAACATCAGCCACATCTCCTGCTCTTGAAAGCAGTGGCTTTATGAAGAAGAGTTTCTGTAGTGTCCCCTGTTCATGAGAACCTGGAGCTTCAGAGGTGTCTCATGTGCATTGCGTGTGCCCTACTATTGTGGCTGAGCTATATTTGCCTCAGTCCTGTTGTCTGCAATGGCTCCCTTTGCCTGTTGTGGGCAGAATTTGGTCCCTGTGCTCCTAGTGGACCAGTCTGGAGCCACCATGGCCTTGAGTTTGGTCAGATCGGGTGTTTACAATAGCACTGACCTACTGGATGCTTTGCCTGTATTGTCCTCTGAGAAGGTTTTGTTGGTGGATGGGGCTTGCAGTCTGACCATATGTCTGCCCCAGCCCATTGCTGGGACCTCAGTTGAACTGGTGTGTGCAATTATCTTCCTCTCTTCCTGGGGCATGAGCCAACTTGGGGTGGTGCTGACCTGTCGGGGCTGTTTGCACACTGCCATGCTGTAGCACCAATTTGGATAAGACTCCTACCGAGGGCATGCTGAAGGGGGCAAAAATGCAGGGACAGGATGGTCAGTGTTTGCAAGGTCTGCAGTAGGAAGGGGTCAGGTTGGAAGGGGCAGGTCCACAGAAGAGTGAAGGAGGAAGACACTGTTAGCAAGGGAGGTGAAGAATGTTGGTGCTGCACTGGTTCTTGGAGACGTCCACGTATTGGGGGGGGGGTCAGGGGAGAAAAGTGGTACCTGCCAGCTCTTTTGTTCTTGAGGAAGTCTTTCAAGGATCCCTGCCACGCCAGCCCATGTTCTGAGAACAGTACACAAATCCCCTCCTGTACACCTCAGGTGTCTCTCAAACTGCTGTTTCTGTGCTATCTCTTTAAGGGTGGGGACTCAGTTTCCCATTGCCCTCAGGTTCTTTCAGAACTGAGCCTGCTGATTTTTAAAGTTCCAGGACTTTAAATCCCATTGATTTTTAAGAACTTGAGAGTTAAGCCACTCTGGTTTTCAAAGCCAAATGTTACAGGGACTCATCTTCACAGTGCAGGTTCCCCATGCCTGGGGTATGGTTTGCTCCTTTCCCTTCTCTGCACCACTGGCATCCCTCCCTCCCATGAACAGTCCCATGGGGTCCATTTCACTCCCTACCACATCTCCACCCTTCCCTCTCTCTTTGATGTGGCCTCCTCCCCACACGTAGCTGTGGTGAGTCTGTTCTGCCAGTCTTTAGGTCATTTTCTGGAGTACTTACACTCCTGTGGGTGTTATCTAGGTATATCCATGGTGCAAGATGAGCCTAGGATCTTCTTAACTCTGCCATCTTCCCTGGAAGATTCCCTTTCATTATATTGAAAGAAATGTTGGAACCAGAAACAATTTAAAAAGCAGAAGAATAACACCCAAAGAGACCCTCAAACACACAAGTCCTAAAGTCTTCCTTTTTCTAACTTTGGACTTTGTTTGTTCTTTTCTGCCTCCTTTTTATAAGAACCACTTGAATTACATGGGTCCACCTAGTTAATCCACGACAATACCCCCAACCCCAGGGTCCTTCATTTAATGCCATCTGCCCAATTTCCTTTGTCATGGTTTCAGGGATTATGATGTGGACATCTTTGGGGAATCATTATTCTGCCTACCGATTGTGAATTAGGGTATGAAACTCTTCGCCATTATTGTACCAACCACAGCCACCATGTGAAAATATCAATCAATAAAAATGCTGCCCAGTGAGTCAGATTCAACTGGATAATGTAAAAATTGCTGAATCTTACTTAATTCCAAAGCATTTTTTAGAGAGTCCATTGTTTTATAGTAAATATTTTGTTTTTATTTGTAAGCAGTCAGATTCTACAATAACTGACTTCCTTTCTGATCTATATCATAAAATCTTAAGTAAACATTTCCTTTCATTCTTTTATCATATAAATGATCTTTCGTATGTGGTATGACATTCAACTATTTGATTGCCAGCATCCAATACACATAAGTTATTTTTAAAGGCTTAGTTCTGAATCGTTTTCTTTTTTTCCTAAGGGCCTTCTCTCCATAAAAGAAAATCTTCCGAAGTTCTCCTTTAGCAATTGAATTTCAGGAGAGGGTAGTTTTAAACTGCACTTATTTATACAGCCAGTGAATCATTTTCAGTGAAATAACCAAGTTCTCTGATCTTGATATGTGTAACTCAGAGTCTTGTTCAAGCTCTGCGTCTAAGTAGCCATCTCTTTCTACAGATGTTCTCACCTGTAAAATAACGGCATCGACCGGAATACCGTGTACCACCTTCTCCATCTCTCATTTTCTTATGAAGTCATATTCAGATGATTCAATGACTTTCTGTCATCTTCATCTGTCCTATCATATTTCACAAAAGGGAAACTTTAAGGATGAGAAAACTGAATCATGTAATGCCTATGCCTTTCAAGGTCCCCGGAGAATCTGGATCATAAATGCAAATCAAGACCACCCATGTTTTACTGTTAACTAAAGGATCAGTCAAATGAACTTTCCTTCCAACAGTTTATGACCTTCCAGTGTTTCCCTGACAAATGCCAGTAGTTCCTTAAAGGCATTCTTTAGAATGACTGCCTGAATATAGGCCTCAGTATTTTTCAGTTTGCTCTTTGTGTGACTTACTTATTTATGTGGTTTCCTGTTCAAGTCATTGAGATGAGACATTTGGGATCATGCCTAGGGTTTCAAGTTTACCACACCCGACACGGTGCAAGTGTTCACACAAACTGCTCTGGGTCTCCTGGATATAGGGTGTGGTTTAGAGGTGGGATGGATTTATAGGTCAATGTGCTGAGCCTACTGTTAGTGTTAACAGGGACAAACTCAGGTTCTGCTCCTGTTGTGTGCTATTGCCATTTCAGGACAGATGGCTGATTTATTCTGCCTCGATGATGGCTTTTGGGAAGCAGTTGTGCAATCCTTTTCTTAGGACCTTTTGTCCAAAGTGTCTCACAGAACCGGCAGAAGCACAGGCTTTATTTAATTATTGTGAAATTGGGGAGCAACACAGAGCTTTTTCATATAGAAAAGGAAATGCTTCTGAGCAGACAGGCATCAATTCTGCAAAGGTCAGGGTGGCAGGTAGCAAAAGATCCATTGTATTTTCACCATCCTCTTGGCCATGGAATTTAGAAATCTTAAATAAATCTCCCCATCCTGGGGCAGCCATGTCCATTTCTAATTTAGCTGCATTGAGGGGGCTGACAGCTCTGATAGGATAGCAGAGGGACCTGAGATTCATTATATTGAAAGAAATGTTGGAACCAGAAACAATTTAAAAAGCAGAAGAATAACACCCAAAGAGACCCTCAAACACACAGAGAAATCCACAGATAGTCATGTCATAAAAACACAGTATCAGACTTTTCAGATCAATCTATATTTGTCAGATGAGAAAAAAAGGTGGATACACATGTCTGATACACATATAGGATTAAATAGATACTTCTATACATATATATTAAATAGCCTGATAACTCGGGAGGAGGAGATCAACCCTATTTTTCTTGAGCAGGCAGATGAAAGCACCAGATAATTTTTTATGAGTTACCTAGATAATTCTCACTCACGTTTATTTCTTCCCTCTGTGTGGACACAGCATGACGATGACAGCAGTAGAACCAAGAGTGGAAGAAATAAAAGGATATCGTTTCTGTAACATTGAGTATTCTTGTTTTAAATAACAGGTGAGATCAGCTCTCAGACTATTCCCTATGTGAAATTCACTTGCCTTCAATAATAAATGGTACATGGGATTTCTTTTGTGTTTGTCTGAAAGATGATGAAACATTTCATCTGATGAGTTACGAGTCCTAAGTTTTACAGAATAATTCTCATGCTAGCACTACTGCCAATTCTCTGCTTTTCGTCAAGAACTGTATCCGTTCAGTGGGATCATCACAATAATGTCACACCGGCTAGGGTTTTTATCTTCTGTTTTATATACTTTCCATAAATAAAATGGAACACTAGTGTTTTTGTTTTGTATCTCATCACTATGAAACACTGAGCACAATGAATAGAATATAAATAAGTGACCTTGAGGAAATATTTTAGTGCAAGCAACATAGGACATTTTACAGTCAGTCTGAAAATATCATCTATCAACACAAGAGTTTATAGTTGTGTGCATATTCTCAAATAATTATTGCCAGGCAGAATTTATGTATTAGTCCACTGAACCAGTAAGTGTAAAAAAAATTATTTTGAGTCCAACTTAATTTCGCATGTTATATAAAACATGCTTCTGGATAATGGGTAAGTTTTCAAAAAATCCTGAAACAGACACATAGAAGAAATCCTGTTTCAAAATCTGATGCTTTGAGATTCTTTAACATGAAATGGAACGTATTCTATTAAGAACCAGACTTAAATGAACGACAACAACAAATGCTTTTGTTAACGTATTGATAAAGTATTCATAAAGACTGATAAATATCACAAACGACAATAGGAATGAGTAATAACAACAAGCAACATGATTTAAAGGTTTACCCTGTGTCTAGCAGTTTACAGCATCATGCAGGAGATTAATCATCACAATTAGCTTATTAGGGAGAAACCTTTTTTTAATTGTACACTTTACATGGTTATTGTGGCATAACTGACATATAACGTTAGCTTCAGGTGTACAACGTAATGATGTGATATTTATGTCTTATGAAACAATCATCACCACAAGTGTAGTTCACGTCCATCACCACAGTTACAGAAAAAATTATTTTCTCATGATAAGAAGTTTAAGATATACTCTCTAGCAACTTTCAAATATGCAAAAGAGCATTATTAACTACAGTCAGCATGCTGTGACTTAATTATCCCGTGACTTAATTATTTTATAACAGGAAGTTTGTACCTTGTGACCCCTTTCACTCATTTACCCCACCAGCCCACCACCTGCCTCTGGCAACTACCAATCTGTTCTCTGTTTCTTTGAGTTCATTTATTTTTGTTTTGTTTTAAATTCCATATATAAGAAAGATCATATGGTATTTGTTTTTCTGTGTCTAACTTACTTCACTTAGCATAATATCTTTAAGTTCCAACCATGTTGTCAAAAATGGCAAGATTTAATTCTTACAGCTGAACAATACTGTGAATATATACACCACATACTCATTACTCATTTAACCATCAATGGACGGTTGGGTTGTTTCTGTATCTTTGCTGTCATAAATAATGTTGCAATGTACATTGTGTGCACGTATCTTTTCAAATTAGTGTTTCTCCTCAAATACACAGAAGTGGAATTGCTGGATCATAGGATAGTTCTATTTTTAATTTTTTGAGGAACCTCTATACTGTTTCCCACAGTGGCTGCAACAATCTACATTCCCACCAACAGTGCAAGAGGGTTCTTTACATCCTCGCCAATGCTTATTTTTTATCTTTTTGATACTAGCTGTTCTACCAGGTGTAATGTGGTATCATTGATTTTGATTTGCATTTCCCTGGTGATGAGTGATGTTGAGCATCTCTTCATGTGTCTTTTGGCTGATATGTCTTCTATGGAAAAACGTCCATTCAGATCCTCTGCCCATTTTTTAATTGCACTGATTTTTGCTACTCACTTGTATGAGTTCTTTATATAGTTCAGATATTAACCCTTTGTCAGATACATGATTTGCAAATATTTTCTCGCATTCAGTGAGTTCCCTTTCATTTTTTTTTTTTGATGGTTTTCTTTGCAGTGCAAAAGCTTTTTAGTTTGATGTAGTCCCATTCATTTTTGTCTTTTGTACCCTGTGCTCTTCAGTCCGATCCAAAATAATCATAACCAAGACCGATGGCAAAGAGCCTACCACCAATATTTCCTTCTAGGAGTTTTATGGTTTCAAGCATAACATTCAAGTCTTTAATCCATTTTGAGTTAACTTTTGTGTATGGCCTAATATAGTAAAAAAGTTTCATTGTTTTTTGCATGTGGTTATCTAGTTCTCCCAGTACCATTTATTGAAGAAACTGTCCTTTCCCAAGTATATTCTTGCCTTTCTTGTTAATTAATTAACCATGTGAATATGGGTTTATGTTTGGGCTCTGTATTCCGTTCCATTGATCTATGTGTCTACTTTTATGCCAATATTCTACTGTTGTGATTACTATAGCTTTAAAGCATAGTTTCAAATCAGAGAGCATACCTCAAGCTTTATTCTTTATTTCTCAAAATTGCATTGGCTATTTGGGATTGTTTGTGGTTCCATAAGAATCTTAAAACTATTTGCTCTAGACCTGTAAAAACTGTGATTGCAATTTTGATTGGGATTGCATTGAACCTATAGATTGCCTGGGGTAGTATGGACATTTAACAATATTAATGAGCACAGAATATATTTTCATTTATTTGTGTCTTCAATTTCTTTCATTGATATCCAAAGTTTTCAGTGTACAGGTCTTTTGCCTCCTTGGTTAAATTTATTACCAACTATTCTGTTTTGGTGTAATTGTGAATGGTATTATTTTCTTAATTCCTTTTTCTGATGGCTCATTGTTAATGTATAGAAACAACAGATTTTTGTGTATTGATTTTTATACTCTAACTTTGGTGCATTCTTTAATAGTTCTAAGTTTTTTGGTTAAGTCTTTAGGATTTCCTGTAATGTCATGTCATCTGCAAATAGTGACAAATTTTACTTCTTCCTTTTCAATATGGGTGCCTTTTATTTCTTTTTCTTGCCTAACTTCTCTGGATAAGGACTCATAATACAATGCCAAATAGAAGTGGTGAGAGTGGATGTCCTTTTCTTGCTCCTGATCTTAAAGGAAAAGCTCTGTTTTTCCCCACTGAGGATGATGTTAGCTATGTTTTCATAGACAGCCTTTACTATGTTGAGGTATGTTCCCTCTAAACCAATTTGAGAGGGTTTTTTGGTTTGTTTTTCTTTTTATCATAAATGGATGTTGAATCTTGTCAAATGCTTTTTTTGCATCTCCTGAGATAATCATATGATTTTTATTCATTTTGTTAATGTGATGTATCATGTTGACTGATTTGCAGATGTCAAACTATGCTTGCATCCTTGGAATGAATCCCCCTTGACTGTGATGTATGATTCTTCTCAAGTTTCATTGAATTCAGTTTGGTAATATTTTGTTGAGGATTTCTGCATCGAGCTACATCACAGGTACTGGCCTGTACTTTTTTCGTGGTCATCTTGTCTGGTTTTGGTATTCAGGTAATGCTGGCTTCATAAAGTCAGTCTCAAATTTTTCCCTTCTCTTCTATTTTTTTTTTTTTTTTTTTTTTGGAACAGTTTGGTCCTGGACTTTTGTTGAGAGGTTTACTATTACTGGTTCAGTCAGGGAGTACCTGATTCTGCTAAATGTAGAGAGGAGGAAATGGAGGAGATTGTGAACTCACCCCACCTGGGCAGCAAGGGGAGAGCTGGAAATAGATCTCTGTATTCAAGCTTCAGCTCCTCCCCCATCATCCACCACCACACCACCTCTTAACTGGATACTAAATCCATGAACAGCTTTTCCCAGATGGAAGAATTAGAAGAGTGACATCAAAGAGTTGGGTTTTAGCAAATAAAAGTGAGGTTCGACCAAGAAAGTGAGACAACAGACATGGCCAAATTCACTCTTCTGCCTAGACCCAACCTATTTCCCATTCAGTGGGTTGCTCCAAAAATGTCTGCATCGGAGATCATGTTTTCCATATACCTTAGACGCTGTTTTCTTATCTTTGGTTTCCATAATTACACTATGTATTTATGTCTCCCTTTTCCACAGTAAGATCAACAACATCTTTAATCACCAATGCAATACTATAAAACCCACAAAAAAAGGGTCTTGCCCATGTTGGTTCGCTATCTTTTTTCAACAACTTTCTATTTTTTGATAAATGATCATCGTTGACATAATTCTTCTACATATTTGACATTTGCAGAGAGCACTTGTTGTTTTTTTGTTTCTGGGTTTTTTTTTTTTTTTTGGATAAATGCTGATGCTGCTTCTAGGTTAGGCAAAAAGCATCCTCCACGAAAAAGAAAATCAGTGTTCATCGCTTATCTTTTCCTTACATTTTTTCATTATGAAAATGTCACTGACCATTTTCTCCCTGAGATAACATTTCATTGTTATTTCATATTATCTCATTAAGATCAATTCCTGAGTTTGGTGTTAAGAATTGGCAATAGTCTACTGAGGCAAACGTATCATGGAATGGAGAAATTTCTTTAATGTAAGTTTCACCTGTGGGCTACATAAAAATACAATATAATAAATCTTGGGTAGGCCCAAGGTTTGTATCATGATATCCTTTGCTGGAAGAAATTTTGATATAATATGAAAAATGCCCACTGTTTCATAGTTGTATAGATTATTTATTCATGCAAATTTTTTTCCTGAGCAGAATATGAGGTACAGCAATGGGGAACTTGAATACTTAAATCACTTGCATGTCCCAAGGGAATCAATCAGTTTTTTTGAAACTACACACACATATGCAGTACCAACTGTCTTTGTCAAGGATGTCCACAGCAATTTCTCCCATCTCATAGCGCCTTGTTACACAGTGACCTTAAGATGCCTCCCAGACAGAAAAGATCCCTATAATCCCCACTCTTGAATCTGGGCAAAGTTGTGGAAAGAAAAGTAAGACTCTATGTCCATGCTGAGCTGGATCTGAGAAGGTTAAACAATGCCCCCCTGGCTTTCTTGGGTAGGTGGCTCTTGGAACTCAGCCACCATGCAGTGAAGAAGTATAAAGAGCTACATGGAGGTGCCACGTATAACTATTCCATCTGAGAGCCCAGACAGGTCTCAGAGGACTGCTGGCTTTCATCCAGAGGCAGAGGAGTGGGCAAACATTCAGCGCATTCTAGCCCTGGCCAGAGAGTGATCCCCAGCCTGTGTAAATTCCCACTGGAATCCCCAACCATTTTGAGAAAAGACAAGCCACACCCAGTGAATCCTTTTAGAATTCCTGACCCACAGAATCCATTAGCATAATAAAATGATTGCTGTTTTCCAAGATTAAATTAAAAGTGACTTGCTACACGCAGCAGATAGGCACCCAGGGCACACACACAGACCAATGCTAAATTCAACTGAAGCCAAGATTAAATAAGGTATCCAATGTATGAGCAATTGTTTGCAAAACTATTTTAATAGCATATTACCAAAAGTACTTTTCCTGTTTCTTAATACACGTATTTTTTTTTGAAGATTTTATTTGAGAGAGAGAAGG
Organism: Ursus maritimus; assembly: GCF_017311325.1. Taxonomy (NCBI): domain Eukaryota; kingdom Metazoa; phylum Chordata; class Mammalia; order Carnivora; family Ursidae; genus Ursus; species Ursus maritimus. The sequence goes on along the minus strand of NW_024423319.1, from coordinate 122,118,053 downwards.
AATGACAGCGTGTGTGTGCAGAGACAGGGGCAGTAGGGGAGGGAGAGGACGGGGGGAAGAATCTCCAGCAGACTCCGCACTCAGCACAGAGCCTGATGCAGGGCTCATATCTCAGGACCGTGAGATCATGACCTGAGCTGAAACCAAGAGCTGGAAGTGTTACCAACTGAGCCACCCAGGCGCCCCTTAATACATGTGTTTTTATATAGACTCTGTGAATCAACATTCCTAGATACCATTTATGTTTATGGTGTAAACTGATCAAATTCACGCTTTCTAAAAAGAGAAGATTTTTTAAAACTATGTAAGTGATTATACCTTATGTCATTCAAATTGTGTAGGTGGTAATCCAAGCGGCGTCCTCACAGTTACAAGGCTTTTCCTCCTGTGGTGTGAATACTCCGTATAATACTGAGCAACCGACTTTAGAACAAGTCTGGCTCCTTCAGAAATGACATCCTCCAGCGAGGAACTTTTCAAGCATAAAAGACATTTCTTACTGACAACCATGAGCGGAATTAAAGAGTAGGTACCATGTCATAGCAGCACTCAACTAAGCTAAATGAGACTTTTCAGGGCCTTGCTCCCACATTTTTGCAAATATTTACTACTTCTTCTGTGAATCAAGCTAAGTATCAAGTGGAATATCAACATTTAATTAGAAAATAGAAGTGTGCATCAGTGTCAATTTGCTTCTTGATTCCAATACCCCGTCTGAAAAAAGACAAAAGCAGTAAATTGAGGTGGATGCCCCTTGGTCTTAAACAAAGAAGCCTAATTCCCCCAAATGAGGAAAATCTGAACAATCAATCAGTAAACCCACATATATTCTAATCCTGTAGAAATGAAAAAACAATGAAATGGAACTTCACAGCCAGTAGCTTAACATAAGTTTAAACATCTACGAAATGCATTGTGGGGAAATGGTAGCAAAGGGGAATACTACACTTTTTTTTTGAGAAGCAATTTTGCATTTTCTGAAGTGGAAAACCTCTCGTCATGGTACTCAGCGATACTCTTCAGCATTAAAGCAGGACATGGTTAAGTGCTGTGTTTTTTGGACACACTGAATTTGATCTCCACTTTTCTGCTTGCTAGCTGTGGAACCGAGAACTCCACTCCTGGGCCTTCGATTGCAATGTACACATCAGGGAGACTGGAGTTTTGCTGAGGACATCTGAGTGTCCTCAGTATTTACAAAGAGCACAAAGAAACTAAATATTCCAAAGAAATGCTTCCCTAACGGATGACCTGGATGGCTCAGGTCACGGTCCCGGGGTCCGGGGATCGAGCTGGAATTGGACTCCTTGCTCAGCCCAGAGTGTTTCTCTGTCTCCCTCTGCCCCTTCCCCCTGCTCTCCTGTAAGCATTCTCTCATATAAATAAAATCTTTAAAAAAAGAAATGGTTTCATATGTACACAAAAAGGAACTGAGAGTGTGTTCCTTTCCATATCAGTGTAAACAATGAAAACGGGAGAAGGACTTAGATCCATCAGAGGAGTGAATACAATCCAGTGTTTGCACACACGGTGTGCTCCACAGTTTAGAAGAATTGGCTGGATCTACACCTAACAAAAACACAACTAGAGTAATTTGCAAAAACATGCAAACGTTAACATACTTCCAATGTGAATTTTAAACATATTCACTACATACTGTCTAGTGACAATATAAAACTGTATTAAAGACTCCATGAGAAATTATTTTCTCTACCTATCTACATATTTTATTAAAACTGCTCATTCCTGTGGGTATTTATTACAAACCCAAAATGATGTAAACATTGCGCCATTACAAATCATTTGTTTTTGGTATAGTTGACACACAGTGTTACATTCAGGTGTACAACACAGTGATTCAACTGGTCTGATTGTTGTGCTATGGTCACCCCACTTGTAGCTACCATCTGTTACCACACAACCCTACTGTAATACCCTTAACTATATTCCCCATGCGGTGCCTCACGTTCCGGGATTTATTCCATAACTGGAGGCCTCTGCCCATCCCCCATGTTACCCATCTTCTACCTCCCTCCCCTCCAGCAACCATCAGTTCTATTTATGGGTCTGTTTCTGGGGTGTTTTTGTTTTTGTTCTTCTGTGTTTAGGAATCCACTTGTAAGTGAAACCCTACGGCGTTGGTCTTTGTCTGACTTATTTCACTGGGCATAAACACCCTCTAGGTCCATCCATGCTGTTGCAAATGGCAACATCTCATTGTTGTCACGGTTGAGCAATAGCCCATTCTGTGTAGACAGATCCACACACATATACACATATACGTACATATAACATCTCTATCCATTCACTGTCCTTGGGCTCTTGGGCTGCTTCCGTATCTTCGTTATTGTAAATAATGCTGCTATAAACATAGGGGTGCTGATATCTTTTCAAATTAGTGTTTTTGTTTTCTTTGGATAAATACCCAGGAGTGGAATTGCAGAATCAGCTGGTAATTCTACTTTTAATTTCCTGAGGAACCGCCATCCTGTTGTCCACAGTGGCTGCCAGCTGGCATTCCCATCAACAGCGCATGAGGGTTCCCCCTTCTCCGCATCCTCGCCAACACTTGTTGTTTCTTGTGTTGTTGATCTGAGCCATTCTGACAGGTGTTAGGTGATGTCTCACTGTGGTTTTGATTTGCATGTCCCTGATGATGAGTGACATTGAGCATGTATTCATGGCTCTGTTGGCCATCGGGATGTCTTCTTTGGAGAAATGTCTACTTCTTCAAGCATCACACAAACATCACCTCTGCAGATGGACAAAGTTGGATGGCACTGAGCAAACTTCACTTTCATCAATAATCTGAGTGAATGAGAAGATCTAAAGCATATTTGATCTTTTAAAAATTCTGAGCAGGGTACATAACTTAAAAAAAAAACCCACTAACAGTGTATATCTTTTAAACGTTTTCCAAATTAAAATCTGTTCTCTATCCTATCCACCTATTTTCATTCCACCCTGTTTAGCTTCCATGACATTCAGTTGCAAAAGGAAATAGTTTCACTTAAGTTAAATATCAATTAGTGATTTGAAACTAACCTATTACATCTTTTGAAATTGCAAACCTGTAAAATGTGTCTTGTGTCGCTGGTGGTTTAGAAATTTCCAAGACAAGACTGCCTAGATGCGGATACCCTATACAGAATGCTGCACCCATTTTCCAGAATTCTAAAATAGAAATGAGGTTTTGTGGCTTGAAAACTTGAAATACAGACATGACGTGTAAACATGAAAACAGAATTAAGATCGTACCACAAGTAATTTTACTAAACACAGTTACATACAAATGCAAAGATATAATTTACAAATGGTTGCATGCATATATACTTAACATACATATTTATATATGTGCTCTTATGTTTTAAATGTACATTTTAAAATCATAATTATGTTAGAACTTGTTTTCGTATTTCTATTGAGCTTAATAATGTTATAATCTTTGCACTGAAAAAATCATGTGTGGGAATCCAAAAAAGGAAATCTATCCTAGACAGCCACATCTAGCCACAAGTATATTAAGAGTTTATGGGCACTTTTGGCAATTTCAGCGTCTTTAAGATTTTATTTATTTGGCAGAGAAAGAGTACAAGCAGGGCGAGCAGCAGAGGGAGAGGGAGAAGCAGGCTCCCTGCTGAGCAGGGAGTCCAATATGGGACTTGATCCCAGGACCCTGGGGTTATGACTTGAGCTAAAGGCAGAGGCTTAACCCACTGAGCCACGCAGATGCCCCAATTTCAATGTCTTTTTAAAACATTCCAGCAAGTGTTGGAATTTCGTTCTGCTACAGGCTTCCCAACTGCTGGAATGGGCCACCATTAAATCCCCTTGCAGATGACACAGCTTCCTTTTGAATATGTTGCCCCAACAAAGCTTTCTTGGAAAAAGAGATCTACTGCTTAGAAAAATTCATGCTGTAACACCAAAGAGCTCGCAGAGAAATTTTTGGTTCAACTAGAAATTTCCTTGTAGAACCAGAAACCTTTAGGAAAGAAATAATTGGCAGGTACTGTCAGAAGAAATGTTCTGTCATCCTGCGGGGAACCAGAACATAATTCTTCCATTGACACTTCCATCAGGGCTAAACTCCTAAAGAAAGAAAAAAAAAAAATCTGATGCCCCCTACGGGTGGGAATTTTACACATCCATATGTTTTCCTCTTGCCTGTAGCAAGAGAGAAACGCTGCGCTAGGCGCGGAGATTTATTATCCCGAATCCTCTCCATGCATCAAGTATTCATGGAACACCATGCTATTTCTATTCAGCCAAAGTGACAAGAGGAGGAAATGCCCAGATTCTGTAGTTGGAGGCCATGAAACATTTATGCCACTGGCAAGAACTCCGGGTGGCTTTCTCAGATCTGTTTAAGGATCCCAATTCTTGGAGAGTGTAACCCATACCGATTAGAAACAGAAGTGCTGTATGGTGACTAACATAATATAATAAAAAATAATTAAAAAAAAAAAACAGAAGGGGGAATGAGCCACGAGAGACTGTAGACTCTGGGAAACAAACTGAGGGCTTCAGAGGGGAGGGGGTGGGGGATTGGTATAGGCCGGTGATGGGCAGTAAGGAGGGCACATATTGCATGGTGCACTGGGTGTTATACGCAAATGACGAATCATGGAACATTGCATCAAAAACTGGGGATGTACTGTATGGTGACTAATATAACAAAATAAAAATTGTAAAAAAAAAAAAAAAAGAAAAAAGAAAAAAAAAGAAACAGAAGTGCTACCTTGCTATGGTCTTGGTGTTTACTCCGGGACTGGCCAATTGGCAGCCTTTGAAGACGGACGGAATGATCCACTCTAGAGCTACCTGAGTCAATCTTCATCTGTAACTACTTAAAATGTGGGCGTAAACGACGTCTACAATTACTACCAAACTTTGTGCAAATGCTCTGTGTCCCCGCGGAGCACGGAGACCCATGTGGGACTCAATCTCAGGACCCTGGGATCATGACCTGAGTCGAAGGCAGACGCTCAACAGACTGAGCCACCCAGGCATTCCCACACTTTACCTTAGCATATCCAGGAGCTAACCTGGACCAAATCCTGCCCATCATCTGTTTTTATAAATAAAGTTTTATGGAAACACAGCCACACCCATTCATTTTTGTATTCTGAGTGGCTGCTTTTGTGGTACAATGACTGACTGCAATAGAATCTTTATAAGTCACAGGGCTGAAAGCATTTACTATTTGACACCTTCCAAGAAGGGGCTGCCAATGCTGTTAGTACTATTAACACGACTGAAACAGAAAGCTTTTTCCATTCTTCTCTCAGCTTCCACTGTTTTTTAATTTGCTGTTTAATGTTCTAATTAAAGTACTTTATCATTGACATTTTTATCTATACATTGTGCAACACTACCTTTCAATTCCAGGATCAGATCATTTATATTGTACTCAGCATCACTGGAATTACGCAATCTGGATTTTCTAGCACATGCCTATGATACATATTTCACTCTTACAAAAACCATGGAAACGTGGTATAAGACTGGCTCAGCTGACTGTGTGTCACTTCTTGATACAGAAATGTTCTACCAACACTCCTCATTCAGCTCACTGGTGAGTAAGGAAAGATGAAGTAAGAAAGAATTGTGGGTTGCTTGGTGTTTGTCTTTCCTTCCACATCATCATCTTTAGCACGAGCAGATGCCGGCCATGAGGAGTCACACAAGTATGGAGATATGACTGTCTTTAATGGTTGTTTGGATTTCTTGCAATCAAATCTGGTTCCAACAGAAAGCACAGCCACTCTGGACTGCTAGAGTACCCCTCAGCCACAGATCTAACACGCTTACCCTGTTTTCACTTTGATTCTCGCCAAAATCCACACATGTAGGGTCCCAGACAACTGTGCTCATTCACAGGGCACCATGACCCATAGATTCTAATGCGAGACCTAGCAAGGATCTTGCTGGAAATGCATGTAGTATATAGCTCCTCTGATCATGGTTCATTTCCCCATTCAACTCCCCTTACAAAACATTAGCTCAAAGTTTGAATTTTCCAGTGTTTTTAAGACAGACACAGCAGAACGTTCGGTCTGAGGAGCTTCTGAGAAAAAGACCTGTATACCCATGCCATGACAAAAGTCCTGACTTAAGAAACGCAACAAGTTACTGAATGCCAACAACTTCTTGTTTTCTTTTGTTGTTTCCTCATTCCAGTTATAGTTACATTATTTTCAGGTGTATAATTCCGTAATTCCATATGTAACTCAGTGCTGATCATAAGTATCCTCTAAATCCCCTTCACCTATTCTACTCATCCCCCCTTCCCCCTCCCCTCTGCATTATAACCATCAGTTCTCTATATTTTAGAGCCTGGTTTTCTCTCTTCTTTGTTCATTTGTTTTGTTTCTTAAACTCCACACCCCAGCGAAATCATATGGTATTTGTCTTTCTCTGACTTATTTCACTTAGCATAATACCCTGTGAAGCCATCCATGTTGTTGCAAATGGCAAGATTTCATTTTTTTATGACTGAGTAATATTCCATAGTGAATTTTTTTAAAAATGTATTGTTGGGATTTGGTTTGCTAATATTCTGCTGGGAATTTTTGCATTCATGTTCAAAAAGATATTTTGCATTCATGTTCATAAAAGATAGTTTTCATTTTCCATACTGTCTTTATCTGGTTTTAGTATCAGGGTAATGCTGGCCTCCCAGAATAAATTTGGAAGCTTTCCTCCTTTTTCTAGTTTTTGCAATAGTTTGAGAAGAATAGGCATTAACTCTTTACATCTTTGGTAGAATTTAACTGTGAAGCCATCTGGTCCTGGACTTTTGTTCATTGAAAGTTTTCAAATACTGGTTCTATTTTATTGCTAATAATGATCTATACAAATTTTCTCTTTCTTCCTGATTTGGTTTTGGGTGTTATATGTTTCTAGAAATATATCCATTTCTTCTAGGTCATCCATTTTGTCTGATTAATTGTTCAGCATCTCTTATAATTCCTTGTATTTCTATGGTTTTGGTTGTTATATTTCTCTCTCATTTCTGATTTTGAGTCCCCTTTTTCTTTTTCTTTTTTTTTTTTTTTTTTTTTTTTTTTTTTTTTTTTTTTTGATGAGTCTGGCTAAAGGTTTATCAATTTTGTTGATCTTTTCAAAGAACCAGCTCTGGGTTCATTGACCTGTTCTATTGCTTTTAGTCTCCATTTATTTCTGCTCTAATATTTATTTCTACTGGCTTTGGATTTTGTTCTTTTTCTAGTTTATGTGTGAGATTAGGTTGTTCATTTGAGATGTTTCTTCTTGAAGTAGGCCTGAATTGCTATCATCTTCCCTCTGAGAACAGCTTTTGCTGTACCCCCAAAGATTTTGGACTGTTGTATTTCCATTTTCATTTGTCTCCATAGAGTTTCTGATTTCCTCTTTGACTTGATGGTTGACCCATTCATTGTTTGTTATTGAATCTCCATGTACTTATGTTCTCTCCAGATTTTTTTCTTAGAATTTCTCCTTTCATATTATTGTGACTGGAAGAAGATGCATGAAATGATTTCAGTCTTTTTCCAATTTGCTGAGAATTGTATTGTGGCCCAACATGATCTATTCTGTAGAATATTCTCTGTGCATTGGAAAGGAATATGTATTCACTGCTTTGGGATGGAATTTTCTAAAGATATCTGTTAGGTTCATCTGGTCCAGCATACCATTCAAAGCAACTATTTCCTTGTTCATTTTCTGTCCAGATGATCTCTATCCACTGATTAAGTGGGGTATTAAAGTATTATTGCATTACTACTGGTTTCTTCCTTTATGTCTGTTAATAGTTGCTTTATGTGTTTGGGCGCTCCTATGCCGTGTGCCCAAATCCCTACAATTGTTAATATTCACTTACTGGACTGCACCATTGATAATTATGTACTGTCCATCTTTGTCTCTTTGTTACAGTCTTTTTTAAAAGTCCATTTTCTCTAAGTATTGCTATCCTAGCTTTCTTTTCACTTCTGTTTGCAAAACTGTTTTTCCAGACCTTCACCTTCAATCTGCATGCGTCGTTAGGTCTGAAATGAGTCTCTTGTAGGCAACATATAGATAGGTCTTGCTTTTTTATCCATTCTGTCACCCTGTGTCTATGGATTGGAGTATTTGTTCCATTTACATTAAAAGTGATTATTGATAGGTATGTATGCATTACCTTTTTTTAAATTTATGGTTGTTTTTACAGTTTTCCTCTATTCTCTGGTGGCTTTATGGCTTGCTTTTATGCCATGCTTAGATTCCTTTGTCTTTATTTTTTTCATATCTATTATAGGTTTTTGATTTGTGGTTACCCATTACATTGACATATACTCTGCGTGTAACAGGCTATACTAAGTTGGTGGTTACTAAGCTGAATCTATTCTAAAAGGACAAATTCTTACTATCCCCCACGTTTTGTGTATATGGTATCATACTCTACATCCTTTTATTTTTGCAAATCCCTTGGCTACGAATCCATTTTTATAGATAATTCATTATACTGCTTTTGGGCTTCAACCATTGCACTGGTTTTGTAAGTGATAAAATTACATTTGTTTGTACCTATCTGTGAAATTTTTACTTTTCCTAATTTTCTTACTGCTGATTATGGCCTTTTCTTTTCACTCAGAGACTTTCCTTTAATGTTTCTTGTAAGGCAGGGTGACTAAGAATGAACTCCTTTTTAACTTCTGTCTGGGAAACTCTTTACCTCTCCTATTCTGAATGATAGCCTTACTGGATAATATTCTGAGTTGCAGGTTTTTGGTTTTTTTTTTTCCTTCCAGCACTTTGAATATATCATGCCCTTTCTGTTTGGCCTGCAAAGTTTCTGCTGAAAGATCAGCTGATAGCCTTATGGGGTTTCCCTTATATATAACTGATTTTTTTTTTCTTACTGCTTTTAAATTTTTATCATTATGTTTTGGCATTTTAATTATTTTGTATCTTGATGTGGACATCCTTGGGTTGATTTTGTTGGGGGCTCTCTGTGCCTCCTGGATCTGGATGTCTGTTTCCTTTCCCAGAATTGGGAAGTTTTCAGCTATTATTTCTTCAAATAAACTTTATGCCCCCTTTTCCCTCTTCTCCTGGAATCACTACGATGCCAAAGTTACTAAGCTTGATGGTGTCACCGAGTTCCTTAACCTATTCTGTTTTTATTTTTTCTTTTTGTTATTCAAAGTGGCTGCTTTCCATTACTGTCTTCTAAGTAGCTCTTTCATTACTCTGCTTTCTTTAATCTACTGATGCCCTCTAGTATGCTTTTAATTTCAGTTACTGGGTTTTTTGTCTCTTTTTATATTTTTTCTCATTGTTGAAGGTCTCACTGAGATCATCCATTCTTTTCTCAAGTCCAGTAAGTATCTTTATGACCATTATTTGAATTCTTTATCAGGCACATTGCTTTTGCTGATCTCCATTTCATTCAGCTCTCTTTTGCTATGGTTTTGCCCTTTTCTTTCATTGGGACATAGTTCTCTGCTTATTTTGTCTCTGTGCTTGTTTCTAAGTATTAGGAATCTCAGCTATATTTCTTCTTCTTGGAAACAGTGGCCTTATGAAGAAGAGACTCTGTGTTGCTCTGCAGTGCGGTCTCCCCTGTTCACCAGAACCAGGTGGTCTAGGAGTTTCTCCTATGTTATGTTGTGTGCACCCTATTGTTGTGGTTGAGATGCATTTGTGTTCAATCCACTTGGCTGCAACAGCCCTCTTTGCCTTTTGTGGGCAGGCTTTGGTCCCTGTGCTGTTAAAGGGCCTGAGGCTGCCTTGGGCTTGAGTTGTTCAGACCTGCCCTCTGCCCTTCTGCCAGGACTATAGGGCACCCTCCCTGCATTGTCTTGAGAGGTTCTTCTTGGTGGGTGAGGCCTTCAGTCAGATCACAAGTGTGTCCTCAGTCCATCTGCTAGGGTTGTAGTGACCTGCACTACAGAGCTATCTCCTTGTGCTGCCCTTTGTGAGGTTTCTGTTGTGGGTGGGGCCAGCAGTCAGATCAGGTGTCTGCCAGCAGCCTGCTGCTGGGGCTGTAGTAGAACTGGTGTGTGTGGTTATCTCCCCTTCTACCCAGAACAGTAGTCACTTTTGAGTGGTGCTGGTCCCTATCAGGGCTGCTTGCAGAATGAAATAAGTCAGGCACTGGTTTGTAGAGACCCCACCCTACTGGGGGAGGGTTGGATGGAGCGGATCTGCAGAAGAATGCAGGGGTGGGTTGCATGGTGTTAGCAAAATAGGCACTGGTCCCTGGTCACTACTGGGGCTGCTTGCAGGATGAGACCCGGCCAGAGCCACTTTGGAGGGACTTCTGAGTAGAGCAAGTTGGATGGGTTAGATTCATAGGAGAACATGAAGGCTGGGGTGCTCAGTGCTAGCAAGCTAGGTGGACAGTGGGCTGGTTTATACAGGCGTCTGTGTATTTACCTGGGGGTGTGGAAGCGGGGATGAATAGCACCTACCAGCTCTTTTGTTCTTAGAGAAGTCTCTTAAAGGCTCCCTGCTCCTCAAGCACACATTCTGAGATTAGTAAATCAATCTCCTTCCCATATACCCAGGCAATTTTCAGACTGCTGCTTCTGTGCTGTATCTCTGTGGGGTGGGTTGTTGTGCTGTCTCTTTAAGGGCAGGGACTCTTTCCTGTTGCCCTCTTGACTCTCCTTGAAACAAGCCTGCTGATTTTTTTTAGAGTTAAGCCCCACTGATTGTAACAACATGATGTTAAGCCCCACTGGCTCTCAAAGGCAAATGTCTGGGGACTCATTTTCCCAGTGCTGATCCCCCATGACTAGGGTGCCTGGTGTGTGGTCTACTTTTCTCCCTTCTCTGTGGTTTTGGTGTCCCTCCTGATTGTGGTTATTCTTGCCAGAAGTCTGGTTTTGATGGAGTATCTGCCCCTCCTACCATTCTCCGTGTGACCTCTTCTCTACAATTAACAGTGGACAGCCTGCTCTGCCAGGGATTGGGTTGTTTTCTGAGTTACTCACACTGATGTGGCTGTCATCTAGGTGTATCCATGGGATGAGATGAATTTAAGATCTTCCACTGTGCCATCTTTCCAGGCTTGCCCACCGAATTATTTTAACCAAATTATTTTAACCAAATTATTTTCCACAATCAGGGGATACCACTATCGTGAATTGAGAGCTAGGATTTCTAGTATTCTATGGTTAGGAAACATATTCTTAAGTGTTAACTGATTTTGATAATTATAAAAAAGAACCAGATCATGTATGTCCTCTTTTGGTTTTTTAACATTATGTTTTCAGAGACTCACCCAGGATGATTTATACACATGCAGTTTATTATTCTTCTTTGCTGTAGCATTTCTATTAATAGGACACACTGTTCAGCCATTCTGCTTTACTTTTGCATATTTTTTTCTTCATGGAAATGCAGCTGAGCACCCACTGTTACATTAGTTTTAGGTGTACACCATACTGAATCAAGTTTCTATATTCTGTGCTCACCACAAGTGTAGATACCATCTAAATTTGTACCTTTCAACCCCAAGACTTATTCCATAACTGGAAACCTGTGCCTCCCACTCCCCTCCACCCATTGTACCCAACTCCCATTCCCCTCCACTCTGACAACCACCAGTTCTCTGAATTTATGGATCGGTTTTCTCCTTTTTGTTCATTTATTTTTAAGATCCCACAAATAAGTGAAATCCTCTGTACATCTTCTTTGGGAAAATGTCAGACTTATTTCACTTAGCATAATACCTTCTAGGTCCATCCATGTTAGCACAAATGGCAAGATCTCTTCATTTTTATGACCGAGCAATACTACATCATTTACACACACACACACACACACACACACACACAAATGGCAAGATCTCATTTTTATGACGAGCAATACTACATCTTTACACACACACACACACATATCACCTGCCATCTTATCCATTCATCTATTTCTGTATGGTGCCTACTGTAAATAATGCTGCAGTAAACACAGGGGTGCAGATATCTTTTCAAATCAGTGTTTTTGTTTTACTTTGGGGAAAACACCCAGTGGTGGAATTACTGGACTGTACGGTATTTCTAATTTTTTGTCAAACTTTTTTTTTTTCTTAACCGTGCCCACCACATTTTACATTCCCACCAATGGTACATAAGGGTGCTTTTTCTTCTCCACACCCTCGCCAACAAATTTCTTTAGATACTAACCATTCTGACAGGTGCGAGGTGGTATCTCATGGTGGTTTTGATTTGCATTTCTCTGATGATTACGATGTTGAGAATCTTTTCAAGTGTCTGTTGGCCATCTGTATGTCATCTTTGGAAAAATGTCTAGCAAGCCCTTTTTTTTAAGGGCTTTTTTTTTAAGTAGCTTTTTTTTTTTTTTTTTAAGTAGCTTGTTTGTTTGCTTTTTGGCATAATGAGTTTTTTTTAATATATCTTGGGTATTAAGCCCTTATCAAATACATCATTTGAAAAATATCTTCTCCCACTACCTGGGTCACTTTTTCATTTTGATGGTTTCCTTTTGCTGTTTAAAAATTTTTATTTTGGTGTAGCCCCAAAAGTTTATTATTGCATTTGTTTCCCTTGCCTGAGGAAACCTATCTAGAGTAATGTTTCTAACGCTGATGACAAAAAGATTAGTGCCTTTGTTTTGTTCTAGAATTTTTATGGTTTCAGGTCTCACAGTTAGCTCTTTAACCCATTTTGAGTTTATTTTGTGTATGGTGTAAGAAAGTGGTCCAGTTCCCGACAAGGATGCCCACTCTCGTCACTATTATTCAACATAGTACTAGAAGTCCTTGCAACAGCAATCAGATGACAAAAAGGGATCAAAGGTATTCAAATCGGCAAAGAAGAAGTCAAAATGTCTCTATTCGCAGATGACATGATACTCTACATGGAAAACCCAAAAGAAGCCACTCCCAAACTATTAGAAGTTATAGAGCAATTCAGTAACGTGGCGGGATACAAAATCAATGCTCAGAAATCAGTTGCATTGCTATACACGAATAGCGAGACCGAAGAAAGAGAAATTAGGGAATCCACCCCATTTACAATAGCACCAAAAACCATACGTTACCTTGGAATTAACCAGAGACATAAAGGACCTATGTTTTAGAAACTATAAATCACTCTTGAAAGACACTGAGGAAGACACAAAAAGATGGAAAGATATTCCATGCTCATGGATTGGAAGAATTAACATAGTTAAAATGTCCATGCTACCCAGAGCAATCTACACTTTCAATGCTATCCCGATCAAAATACCGAGGACATTTTTCAAAGAACTGGAACAAACAGTCCTTAAATTTGTATGGAAACAGAAAAGGCCCCGAATCTCCAAGGAACTGTTGAAAAGGAAAAACAAAGCTGGGGGCATCACAATGCCGGATTTCGAGCTGTACTACAAAGCTGTGATCACAAAGACAGCATGGTACTGGCACAAAAACAGACACATAGACCAATGGAACAGAATAGAGAACCCAGAAATGGACCCTCGGCTCTTTGGGCAACTAATATTTGATAAAGCAGGAAAAAACATCCGGTGGGAAAAAGACAGTCTCTTCAATAAATGGTGCTGGGAAAATTGGACAGCTACATGCAAAAGAATGAAACTTGACCACTCTCTCACACCATACACAAAAATAAACTCCAAATGGATGAAAGACCTCGATGTGAGACAGGAATCCATCAAAATTCTAGAGGAGAATATAGGCAGCAACCTCTACGACATCGGCCAAAGCAACCTTTTTCATGATACAACCCCAAAGGCAAGAGAAACAAAAGATAAAATGAATTTATGGGACTTCATCAAGATTAAAAGTTTCTGCACATCCAAGGAAACAGTCAGAAAAACTAAGAGGCAGCCCACGGAATGGGAGAATACATTTGCAAATGACACTACAGATAAAGGACTGGTATCCAAGATCTACAAAGAACTTCTCAAACTCAATACATGAGAAACAAATAAACAAATCAAAAAATGGGCAGAAAATATGAGCAGACACTTTTCCAATGAAGACATACAAATGGCTAACAGACACATGAAAAAATGTTCAAAATCATTAGCCATCAGGGAAATTCAAATCAAAACCACACTGAGATACCACCTTACGCCAGTTAGAATGGCAAAAATTGACAAGGCAAGAAACAACAATTGTTGGAGAGGATGTGGAGAAAGGGGATCCCTCCTACATTGTTGGTGGGAATGCAAGTTGGTACAGCCACTCTGGAAAACAGTGTGGAGGTCCCTTAAAAAGTTAAAAATTGAGCTACCCTATGATCCAGCCATTGCACTACTGGGTGTTTACCCCAAAGATACAGACGTAGTAAAGAGAAGGGCCATATGCACCCCAATGTTCATAGCAGCAATGTCTACAATAGCTAAATTGTGGAAGGAGCCGAGATGCCCTTCAACAGATGACTGGATTAAGAAGTTGTGGTCCATATATGCAATGGAATATTACTCAGCTATCAGACAGACTATGGACTATGAGAAACAAACTGAGGGCCTCAGAGGGGAGGGGGGTGGGGGAATGGGATAGACCAGTGATGGGTAGTAAGGAGGGCACGTATTGCATGGTGCACTGTGTGTTATACGCAACTAATGAATCATCGAGCCTTACATCGGAAACCGGGGATGTACTGTATGGTGACTAACATAATATAATAAAAAATCATTAAAAAAAGAAAAAAAGAAAAAAAAAAAAAAGAAAGTGGTCCAGTTCCATTCTTTTGCATGTTGCTGTCCAGTTATCCCAACACCATTTGTTGAAGAGACTGTCTTTTCCCCATTATATATTCGTGCCTTTGTTATAGGTTAATTGACCATAAAGGTGTGGCTTTATTTCTGGGCTCGCTATTCTGTTACACTGATCTCTGTGTCTGTTTTTGTACCAGTCCCACACTGTTTTGATGATTACAGTTTTGAAGTATGTCTTGAAGTCTGGGATAGTGATATCTCCAGTTTGGTTCCTCTTTCTCAAGATTTCTTGCCTTTGTTATAGGTTAATTGACCATAAAGGTGTGGCTTTATTTCTGGGCTCGCTATTCTGTTACACTGATCTCTGTGTCTGTTTTTGTACCAGTCCCACACTGTTTTGATGATTACAGTTTTGAAGTATGTCTTGAAGTCTGGGATAGTGATATCTCCAGTTTGGTTCCTCTTTCTCAAGATTTCTTTGGCTAATATTTTCAGGATTATTTGTTCTAGTGCTCTAATAAATGCTACTGGTATTTTGATAGGGATTGCACTGAATCTGTAAATTGCTTTGTGCAACATTTTAACAATATTCTTCCAATCCACAAGCATGAAATACCTTTCCCCTGGTGTCATCTTCAATTTCTTTCAACTGTGCTTCATAGTTTTCAGAGTATAGACCTTTCACCCCTTTGGGTAAGTTTATTCCTAGATATTTTATTTTTCTTGGTGTAGTTGTAAATGGGGCTATTTTCTTATTTTCTCTTTCCCTACTTCATTATTAGTGTACAGAAATGTAACTGATCCCTGTATATCAATTTTATATCCTGCAACTTTACTGAATTGATTTCTTCTCATAGTTTTTTGGTGGAGTCTTTAGGGTCTTCCCCCTAGAGTGTCATGTCATCTGGAAATAGTGACAGTTTTACTGCTTCCTCACAGTATGGATGCCTTTTATTTCTTGTCTGTTTGCTGTGGCTAGGACTTTCAGTACTATGTTGGATTAAAGTGGCACAAGTTGACATCCTTTTATGTTCTTGATCTTAGAGGAAAACTTTCTACCACTGAATATGTGTTAGCTTTGGGTCTGTCCTACATGGCCTTTAAAATATTTGAGGTATATTCCCTCTGAATCCACTCTGTTGAAATGATCATATGGTTTTCATCCTTCATTTTGTTAATGTGGTATATCATGGTGACTGATTTGCAAATATTGACCATCCTTCCATCCTCATAATAAATCCCACTTGATCCTGGCAAATGATCCTTTTCATGTATTATTGAATATGATTTGCTAATATACTGTTGAGGATTTTTGCATCTATGTTCATCAGAGATATTGGCCTTGCATCTAGTCTTCTTGGAGAGAAGAGCCAGAGATAGTCTTCTTGGAGTGTCTGTCTGGTTTTGGTATTAAGGGTAATACCGGCCTTATAAAATGCATTTGGTAGCTGGTTCTATTTTTTGGAATATTTTAAGGAGACTAGGTATAACTCTTCTTTAAACATTTGGTAGAATTCATCTGTGAAGCCACCTGGTTCTGGAATTTTGTTTGGGAGATTTTTTTATTGTCACTTAAGTTTCATTACTAGTAATTAGTATTGAGATTTTCTATTTCTTCCTGATCCAGTTTTGGAAGACTGTATGTTTATAGGAATGTATCCATTTCTTTTAGGTTGTCCAGTTTGTTGCCATATAATTTTTTGTAGTAGTCTCTTCTAGTGCTCTATGGTGGTGGTTACTTCTCCTCTTCCATTTCTGATTTATCTGGATCCTCTCTTTTCCTTGATGAGTCAGTCTAAGGCTTCATCAGTTTTATCTTTGCAAAGAACCAGCTCTTTGAACCTTTCTATTGTTTTTTACTATTTCCTTTATTTCAGCTCTGATCTTTATTATCTTCTTCCTTCTATTAACTTTGGGCTTTGTTCTTTTTGTAGTGCTTCTCAATGGAAGGTTACGTTGTGTTTGAGATTTTTCTTGTTTCTTGAGGTGGGTTTGTATCATTATAAATTTCCCTCTTAGGACTGCTTTTGCTGCATTGTAAAGATTGGAGTCTTTTTCTTTTTTTTTTTCATTTTCTTTCGTGTCCATTTATTTCCTCTGATTTATTTCATTGACACACTGGTTGTATAATAGCATATTGTTTATCCACCACATGGTTCCCCCCCCTCAACTATTTTTCTTGTAACTGATTTCTACATTCATACTGTTGTGGTTGGAAAACATGCTTTATATGATTTCAATTTTCTTAAATCTACAGAGACTTTTATTGTGGCCTAACGTGATCTATCCCAGAGAATGTTCCATGTGCACCTGGAAAGAATACGTATTCTACTGTTTTCTGGGTGTAATGTTCTGTATACATGTGGTTAAGTCCAACTGGTCTACTGGGTCGTTCAAGGACATGGTTTCCTTGTTGATTTTCTGTCTACATGATCTATCCAGTGATGTAAGTAGGGTGTTATAGTCCCTACTAGTATTGTATTATTGTCAATTTCTCCCTTTATGTCTGTTAATATCTGCTTTCTGCACTTAGGTGCTCCCATGTTGGGCACATATATCTTTATAATTGTTATAGCCTCTTGTTGGACTGACCTGTTTATAATTAGGTAATGCCCTTCTTTGTGTCTTGTTAAAGTCTATTTTTTTCTGATGTAATTGTTGCTACCCTCCTATTGTTTTCCATGTACATTTACATGGAATAACTTTTACCATCCCTTTACTGTCAGTCTGTATTTTTAGGTCCGAAGTGAGTCTTTTGTAAGCAGTGTATAGATGGGTTTTATATTTTTTTTTTTTATCCATTCAGTCACCCTATGTCTTTTATCAAAGTATTTATACCATTTAAATTATTACTTGTAGGTGTGTACTTCTTCCCACTTTGCTTTTGCTGGTTGTTTTTGTACTACTTCTCTGTTTCTTCTCTTCCTCTTTCCTTGTTATTTACCTGTAGTTCCTCTTTCCTTGTTTATTGATGACTTTCTTCAGTGTTATACTTGGCTTTCTTTCTATTTTTTGTGTATCTGCTATAGGTTTTCAGTTTGTGGTTACCATTTGGTTCATATATAACATCTTCCATATATATGAAAGCAGTCAATACATATTTTCATACATATATGCATACCAATCTATATTAAGTTGATGGTCACTCAAGTTCAAACACACTGTACATTCTATGTATATGTTGTCCTACATCTTTTTATTTCTAGTCTACTTAACAAATGTTTTAGGTAGAATTGATTTTACTACTTTTGTGTGAAGCTATTATGAAGGTTAAAACACAAGTGATTGCTGTTATACCTTTACTGTATGTTTGGTTTTACACATGACATTTTTCCTTTCATAATTTTCTTCTAGTTATGGCCTTTTCCAGTTAATATCCACCGTTAGCATTTGTTGTAATGCTGTTTAGTGTTGATGAACACCTTTAACTGGGAAACTCTTTCTTTCTCCTTCAATTCTGAATGATAACCTTGCTGGGTAGAGGATCCTTGGTTGGGGACTTGACTGTATCATGCTACTTCCTCTGGCCTGCAAAGTTTCTGCTGAAAAATCAGCTGATAATCTTATAAGGTTTCCCTTGAATATAGCCAATTGCTTCTTTCTTGCTGCTTTTAAAATTCTCTATCTTTAATCTTTGACATTATTATGTGTCTTGCTGTGGTTCTCCTTGGGTTCATATTTTCTAGAACTCTGTGCTTCCTGAACATGGATATCCTTCTCCAGATTTGGGAAGTTTTCAGCCATTATTTCTTCAAATTGAGATCCCTATAATGTGAATGTTTCTTTGCTTATGTTCAAGAGATCCCATAACCTATCTTCATTTTATTTTTTTCTGTTCAGCTGAGGTGCTTTCCATTACTCTCTCTTCCAGATCACTGACCCATTCTTCTCATTCTCTAATCTGTTGATTCCATTTCCATTGCATTTTTCTTTTTAGTTATTGTATTTTCAGCTCTGATTAGTTCATTTTTTATATTTTCTATATTTGTTGAAGTTCTCACCAAGCTCATCCACTCTTCTCTCCAGTCCAGTGAGCATGTTATAATCATTAAACTCTCCATCAGGCATATTGCTGATCTCTGCTTCATTTAGTTCTTTTTCTGAGGTTTTGTCTTGTCTTGTTCTTTCTTTTGGACCATATTTCTCTGTCTCCTCAATTTGCTTGATTTTGTTTCTGTGAATTAGTTGGAATAGCTACTTCTCCTAAGCTGGAAGAAATGTTCTTGTGTATGTTGATTCCCTGTTAGACTATGTGTGCCTGGTGACTTTTCCTGGCTGGAGCTGGCATGGGCTGTGGGTCCTACAGTGCTCTGTGCTAGGGAAACCTTGGTGGGACATATGGAGCTAGAGGAGGTGCAGGGCAGTCCTATGGCTCTCCATGTAGACGCTGCCCTGGCAGGAAATCTGAAGCTGAAGTAAGTACAAGCTGAGGGATCCTGGAGCTCCCCCATGCAGAGGGCATCCTGGCAGGACAGCTGAAACTGAAGTGGGCCTAGGCTGGGGCAACCCTAGGGCTCTCCACACAGAGAATTTCCTGATAGGACAGCCAAGGCTGAAGTGAGTGCAAGCCAGGGCATCCCAGGTCTCTCTGTGCAGAGGGCATCTTGGCAGGACAGCTGAAGAGGGTGCAAGCTGGGAATCCGAGAGGCCCTCTGCAGGAGCTGCCCTGGCAGGGCAGCTGGGGCTAAGGCAGATGTGGGGCAGAGAGGGCTTCTGGGAATACTCTGCACAGGAGGTGCCCTAGTGGGGCAGCTGGAGCCAAAGTTGTGCATGTGTGGAGTGTTCTGTGGTGCTTTGTACCTGTCACCTTGGTGGGACAGCTGGAGCTATAGTGAGCACTGCCCAGGGGTGTCCTGGTGTGCACCATCCTTTGGTTACCTTGGTGGCACAGGTGGAGCTTGCACAGAATAGGGGCCTGGGGCTCACTGAGGTGGCAGGCTGGATAGGGTTGCCTGGAACTTGTCCACACTACAAAGGTGGAGGGGGAACCTAATCTGTGGTGCTTGCAAACCCCGCTGACCTGGAAAGAGTGCCAGCAGCTGTCCCACAGTTTGTAAAAGGGCCAGCCCTAGAACCCTGCCAAATGAGTTGCCCATTTACACCACGGCTTTCTTTCTGGGTCCCAGATGAATCTGCTCATGGTCCCTCCATTCTGCCCCTCCCCACTGCAGTTCACAACACTGGGGTAGGGGTTCCCTTCATCACCATGTCTCTGCCCCCGTTGCCATTCTTTGTGATCTTTGTGCAGAAGTTGTGCAGGCAGCTCTCAGGTCGTCTTTAAGGGGAAATGGATTTGGTGTGTCCCCGAGGAGGTGAGGTCAGGGTCTTACTACATCACCATCCTGCACCAGAACTATCTATCCTATTTTTGTTAGATGTATGTGTGTTCCACAATTTTGCTCTTAGAAAAGCTGCTATAAATTTCCCTACAGGTGCCTCATGGTCTCCATATACCTGAGATAGCTATGCTGTACGCATTCAAGCAGAACTGTTGGTTCATGAGTAATTCTTACACTAGATTTTCTGCAGTAACACCAAACTGTATTCTCAAAGCACAGTGACAATTCATAATCCAAGCAGACGTGGGCAGAGTTTACAGGGACTCAGAGCCTGACCTTCAGTCACTATTTTAAGTACATTGCTTTGACCAACTTTATGGGTAAGATAGGATGTCTCTTTAAATTGTTAATTAAATTTATATTTTACTTAATTTTAAGTTCAAGCATAAAATGTATCTCTGAACTATGCCATTTATAATTTTGCCCATTTATCTACTGGGGTGTACGCATGCATGTGTGTATTATGTTTTTTTATTTGCTGGTTAAATAGATTGAAAATTCTCCAAATTAGATGCTTCATTTAACTACCTTTAGCATTGAACAGACAGAACATTTTAGTTAAATGAAACTTTTTATCATTCATTTTAATTTTTGATGCATTTCAGAATCCTGTCTCAAAAGTTCAAGAGTTTTGATATTTGGCCTTAAGTTCTTAAGGCTGTAACTATTTTTAACAGGTTCGTAAGTTTACAGGTATAATTTGCACACAGTCTGTTCAAGCATAAATGTGAATTTTATTGAGTTGGTGGGTTAATTAGGAGAGAACTGGCATCCTTATTTATAGAGTCTTATACATACTATGACAAGGAAACAGCTATTGGTATTGCTGATATTGACCAGCTATCTGTAGAATCCCATAGGTTTGCTTTGTAGTATCACGTCACTGATCTGACAATTCTCCCTCTATTCAATTCATAAAACTTATTTTTCCTTTTGTAACCAGCAGAATAGAGAGCAGAGATGATGATAGAAGGAATCGGGATTTTTCCCTTCCTAAGTATCCCAGGTATATTAGTAGCTGCAGGTTTTCCCATTGCTCCTTTCCCTTGTTAAGAAAGCTCCTTGGAATTCCAATTTCCTGGGAGAATCTGTTCATGAACATTTGTAGAATTTTGATTTTTTTTTTTTGCCACTTACTGATAAAAGCATCAATTCAGATGACCATTTATTACTGTGGGAGAATTATATAAAATAGTCTAGCATTTGAGAATATTATGCTTTCCTACAGTGAATCCTGATTGATCATGACACATATTTTATGCAATCAATCTTTGTGTATGTTAATTGGACATCTATGCTGATACGTGAGACTGGTTTGGAATAAGCTATTTGGCCACGCTCTTTCTGAGTGATCCTGAATTTCACAAACGGTATCTCAAACCCGCACTGCAAACTCTCAGAACACACAGCTGGGGCAGGTATTAAATGTAATTGAAATTCTAAGTTGGTGTCAGAATAAACCATTTCTAAGGTTTCCCCTTTAGTTTCTCTGATTCTTGATACATTTTAAAAATCATTCAGGTTTATTATTGTCATCTTGACTGAATTTGTGCATTTTGTAAAATAATCCATTTTGAGACCAAACATTTAACAGTGCAAGTTGGTTCATTTCAATTAGACTTCAAAGAACCCTTTATCATACTTAAGAAATCACTACATAGGGAGATTGTTGATCAATATTCAGCTGACCTTGTAAGATTTTCTATTAAAAAAAAAATTATTGGTGCTTTGATTTACCTTCATTCCAGTGATGACCTTTTGATGACGTAACAGGTGGTGTTCTAATTATTACAGTCAGATCCAGGGATGGGTCAGCCAGTGAAGGTGAAAAACTCATTTATCTTTTAGTGATTAGGGCAGTTTTAGGCACAGAATGTAGAATACAGACTACATAAAATCCTCTTGAACTGAATTCAACAGAAAACCTTTTATGTGTGATTTGATACTGGAATCTGGGTGTTTCCCAATACAGAGGCCCCATGATTGTGGGTTATGAATTATACCCCACATAGTTAATACTGTCTTATTTCCATCAGCCAGAAGAATATACAAAGGTTAATAAACAGCTCTGTGTAACTGCTCTACATGGAGAGAAAAGGAACACTTCAATCTCAAAATATTCCTGTCCGCTGCTCTCTATGTTCTCCCATTTTTTTGTCCTGCATGTGGGTATAGCTCTTCTCCCTCTGAAGGTTCCGGCGACCAACGTAATTCTCATGACTCAGTGCTCACATAGAGTAAACCATGTCATTTAATTAAAGAAATGACTAATACTGATGAGAAATGCACTGAGATGTAGAGAAGAAAACATTAAAATCTAGCTCTAAATTATAGAATTAACGGACTACACCTAGCTCTAAATTATAGAATTAACGGACTACACTTACTTCATCATTCATGTAAACGTGTCAAAGTACTGACAAATGTCACATACTGAAGTTAAATTTCTGGAGAAGTGAGTCAAACTTCATATTAAGCTTTATGTATGAAGCCTCTATACGTACATAAATGTTCAAATCATGCTTACATGTATCTGTAAATAGATTTGCGTCACATAATTTGGTGATTCCGGTTCACTTTGTAGTCACAATAGCAATGTGTTTATGTCAGATGGTTAAGTGGTTTGAAACGTGCTCATGATCTCAACTGCTAAGCAACTTTTCGTGGTAAAAACAAACCTGGAACAGTAGCCTTATGAAATAGCCCAATACGGGGTGTGCCTGGGGGGCTCCATCAGTGAGGCTCTGCCTTGGGCTCAGGTTGTGATCCCAGAGTCCAGGGATCGAGTCCCGTATTGGACTCCCTGCTCAACAGGGATTCTGCTTCTCCCTCACCCTCTGCTCCTCGCACTGCTTGTGCCCTTTCAAATGAACAAATTAAAAAAAAAAAATTCCGAAAAAAAAATAGCCCAATATGAAACCATGGGATACCATCTCAAGTCCTCAATGTCACCCTTAGATTTTTTAACTTAGTAAAGGTAAACATCACTGGGTCTCAGTTTCCTCAATCTTAATGATTAAGCAGACAAAATTACCAAAGTACAGAGCTGTTTTTAAGATAATGTTCTTTGTAAACAGATATGGATTATGAATTTCACTTCGGATAGATCTAGTTTACTACTTAAGCCACAAGAACTTTGGATGATGAATAAAGACTGAGACAAGTATTCCCAACAGTAGTGAATCTATGCAATTCTTAAAAGTGTGGAACACACTCCAGTCGACCCTTGAACAACACAGGTCCCCTTATGCATGGATGTTTTTCGACAAATAAAGTACTATCAATGTATTTTCTCAATACCCTTTCTGTAGCTGACTTTAAGAGCACAGTATATAGTACATACAAAATACAAAATGTGTTTATTGAACACTATTGGTAAGGCTTCTAGTCAACAGGAGGCTGTTACAAGTTCTGTGTGTTGTATATATAGAATTTCATGTACATATAAAAGTACAGCTAACAGTTACATTAGTTTCAGGTGTACAACATAGCAATTTCACAAGTCTATGTTATGCCATAGTCACCACACGTGTGGCTGCCACCATGCAACACTAACTATATTCCCTATGCTGTACTTTTTTTTTTTTTTAAGATTTTATTTATTTGGGAGAGCATGGAAAAAGGAGAAGCAGACTGCCTGCTGAGCAGGGAGCCCAACATGGGGCTCGATCCAGGGACTCCAGGATCATGTCCTAAGCAGAAGGCAGACACCTAATCAACTGAGCCACCCAGGCAGGTGCTGCTATGCTTTTACCTCATATTCTGTGACTTACTCATCCCGTACCTGGAAGCCTGGTGCCCCTATGCGTTTACCTTGTATTCTGTGACTTACTCACTCCGTACCTTGAAGCCTGTATCACTTACACCCCACCACCTCCCCTCTGGCAACTATCAGATGTCTGTATTTACAGGTCTATCTCCACCTTTTGCTTATACATATATTTTGGTTTTTAGTTTCAGTGAAATCATAGAGTATTTGTCTTTCTCATTTCACTTAGCATTGTACTGTCTAGGCTCTTGAAGATCATAGCAAAGAGCAAGATCTCATTCTTTTTTATGCTTGAGTAACGTTCCATGATGAGTCTGTGTGTGTACCACATCTTTATCCATTGATCTATGGATGAACACTTGGATTGTTTCCATAATCTGACTATCGTAAATATTGCTATCATCAACACAAAGGTGAATATATTTCCTGAAATTAGTGCTTTTGTCTTCTTATGGTAAATAACCAATAGTACAATTACTAGGTCACATGCTACTTCCATTTTTAACTTTTTGAGTCACCTCCATACTGTTTTCCACAGTGGCTGCACCAGCTTGCATTCCCACCAACAGTGTAAGTGGGTTCCCCCTATCTCCACATCCTCACCAACATCTGTTGTTTCTTGTGTTGTTGATTTTAGCCATTCTGACAGGTGTGACATGATCTCTCTTTGTGGTTTTCATTTGCATTTCCCTGATGATGAGATGCTGAGCATCTTTTCAGGTTGGCCATCTGTATGTTTTCTTTGGAGAAATGTCTATTCAAGTCCTCTGCTCATTTTTAATTAGATATTTTTTGGTGTTGTATGAATGTATGTATTTTGAATATTAACCCCTTATCAAGTAGATCATTTACAAATACCTTCTCCCATTCAGGAGCTTGTCTTTTTGGTTTGTTGATGGTTTCTTTCGTTGTGCAAAAACTTCCTATTTTGGTGTAGTAACAAGAGCTTAGTTTTCCTTTTGTTTGCCTTGCCTAAAGAACATATCTAGAAAATGTAACTACAGCCAATTTCAGAGACCTTACTGCCTGTGCTCTTCAGGATTTTTATGATTTCAGGTCTCACATGTAGGTCCTTAATCCATTTTGAGTTTGTATGGTGTTAGAAAGTGGTCCAGTTTTATTCTTTAGCATGTTGCTGGCCGGTTTTCCCAGCACCCCTTGCTGAGGAAACTTTTCTCCATTGCATATTCTTGCCTCTGTCACAGATTCATGGGCCATATAAAAGCATGGGTTTATATCTGGACTCTATTCTATCCCATTGATCTATAAGTCTATTTTTGTAATAGTACCATACTGTTTTGATTATTAGTTTTCTAGTGTATCTTGAAATCTGGGAGTGGTACACGTGCAGCTTTGTTCTTTCTCAAGATTGCTTGGGTTAATTGGGATCTCTCGTGGTTCCATACAAATTTTATGACAGTTCTACTTGTTGGTTTTGATAGGGAATGCACTGAATCTAGATTGCTTTGGGTAGTGTGGACATTTTAATGCTTCCAATCCATGAACATGGAATGTCTTTTCACTTGTGTCATCTTCAATTTCTTTCATCAATGTCTTATACCTTTCAGAGTACAGGTCTTTTTACCTCCCAGTTTATTTCTAAGCATTTTATTCTTGTGTGATCGTAAACTTCTCTTTCTGTACTTCATTATTACTATACAGAAACACAACCAATTTCTGTATATGTTGTATCCTGCAACTTCACTGAATTCATTCATTCGAATAGTTTTTTGGTGGAGTACCTAGGATTCTCTATGGATAGTACCATGTCGTCTGTAAATAGTGACAGTGTAACTTCTACTTTACCAATCTGGAATTCCTCGTCTGAGGACAAGGCTAGGACTTGCTGTGGCTAGGACTTCTGGTACTATATTAAATAAAAGTGGTGAGAGTGGACATCCTTGTCTTGTTCCTGATCTTAAAGGAAAAGCTCTGATTTTCACTGAGTATGTGATACTACCCTGGATTTGTCACATGGCCTTTATTATGGTGAAGTATGTTTCCTCTAAACCATTTAGCTTTTTATCATGAACAAATGTTGAATTTTGTCCAATGCTTTTTCTGATCTACTGAGAAAATCATAGGATTTTTATCCTTCATTGAACCATCCTGCATCCCCAGAATACATCCCACTTGATTGTGGTGAATGATTCTTTTAATGTATTGAATGTGATTTGCTAGTATTTTGTTGAAGATTTTTGCATCTATGTACATCACGGATAGTGGCCTGTTGTTTTCTTTGTAGTGTCCTTGTCTGGTTTTGGTATCTGGGTAGACTCGTAGATGTAGATTGTGTCCGAAAATTTTCCTTCCTCTTCTTTAAACATTTGGTAAAATTCACCTGTGAAGCCATGGGGTGCTGGACTTTTCTCTGGGAGTTTTCTAATTGATATGTTCAGATTTTCTGTATTTTCCTGATTCAGTTTCAGAAGATTGTATGTTTCTAGGAATGTATCCATTTCTTCTAGGCTGTCCAATTTGTTGGCATATAATTTTTCCTAGTGGTCTCTTACAGTATTCTGAATTTCTATGGTGGTAGTTGTTACTTTTCTTCCTTGATGAGTCATCAAGTTCACCTTCAAAGAGCCAGCTCTTGGTGTCATTCATGTTTTTTAAGTGTCTACCTCTGCTCTGATCTTTCATTTCCTTCCTTCTACTAAACTCGGGTTTTGTTTGTACTCCTTAACTGTGCCCCTAATCCCTGCACTATTCAAAGGTCAACTGTACTTATTTACTACCATACAAGTTAATACGGACAAGAGAAACTCCCTTGTATAAGGACAGGATCACTGGGCTCTGAGTCACCTTGCTTTTATGATCTTCTCTGAATTAGTAAGTGAAGACCAGCTGTTATGGGAAGGGAAGCTTAAGACTACATGCCTCACATTTGCAGACTTCATTGATATATTAAAATGCTGGCAGTGAATGTCTTTTCCTGTGCAGAATTTATAATTTTTTCAGAGCCCCACTGGGGTACAAAGCCATTTTCAAGAGGAGCTTTCAGAAAGAAAAGGAGTAACTAAGACCTATTTAGGTAAATAAAATTTAAGAAGTAGAAAAGAATACATCCCATGCTTCAATATAAACAAACAGGTAAGTTTTCTGGACACCACACAAAAAAGCCTATACATTCTAGGAGTGTTCACACAGAAATAAGAATACACAAAACTATTAAACATTAGTTCTATTGAGAATCCATCAAGACAGAGCTTGTGAAAAGACAGTGGAAGTTCAATAGTTAGAATTATATAAGAAGCTAGACTACTCCTGGAAAGTGACAGAAAACACTTAGCTCTACCAACTCCATTATCCCTACTGCTTACATCTCAAGGATATATATGGACAAGAAATTAGGGAAAAGGAAGTGCTCCAAAAGGAGTGATGAACAAATCTTTTAATGTTAAACTCAATGTGTAAGGATAGAATAAGTGGGAGTTCCATAGAGGTCTGGAGAGGTAAATATGAGAAGGCGTACTCACACGTATACCTTCCAAGTCAAGATTAAGAGAGATGCATGCAAACCAAAATAGAACTGATGAACACAAACGAATAATTAGTCTAAGGCTGGGTATTCTCTATAAGAAGACAGATTTCCACAGTTCACTGAAATTTAAATTAAGCTTCTCTTGAACCTAGGCAACAATGCTGTTCCCTGTGTGGCAATCAGGTTTAAGAGAAAGGCTCTGCGTTTTTCCATCATGGGAGAAATTGGAATAGAAGAGAAACAGCCCAAGCTTCTGGAACACCCTTTCCACCTGTAGTATAGATGGGACTGGCTTTCTGCCTTCTCACTGAGTGCAGGAAGAGGCTATGCTTGCAAACAGAAGACTCTCAGAAGAGTTAAGAGTACCCTAAAACAAAATTAGGAAAACGCCAATGTTTTGGATGTAAGTACAAAGTTCAATTATACACTGTTGAGAAAAGAAATCCCCAAATAGCTCTTGAGTGAAAACATGATCCAAGAGACTGTGCTTACCTAGCCTGTGTCAGTGCAGTCCTATTTTCTCTCCGTCCCTCTTACGGTTGGGTGGTGGTGGTCTCTGGGTTCCTGGACACAGAGTAAAGTTCACTGCGTCTTCTCAAGGCAGCTGGCAGACTCAGTCACCTGCCCAAGCACCAAGTAGAAGCTTTGCGCTGTGACTTTGGGTTGTTGCCAGGCTCAAAAGGTTTGAAGACAGCAATGACGCAGGCACAGATATCTTTAAATGGATGGTGGGAGTTCAATGGTAAAACGTTACAGAAAGTAATGAAGTGGACCTATAAATACTTCGAATGCATACATCTCTGACTCAGTTTTACGGAACCAAAACCAGAAACAATGTGTGTCTATCCATGCATGCATGTACAGAGAAGTATATAGTTTATCTCTGTTTATGTATCGCACTTTTTCTATTCATCCATCCGCTATCTACACACAAGCATCTGAGATGTACTGCATGTCCGGAGATTAAGGATTGTCAGGTGAAAGGGCAGGGGCAAAGTTTTCCTAGAAGGACCCTCCCAGGACTTCCCACTACACCCTTTTAAACATAACTGCGTGATATGGCTGTAAGTCAGGGAAGACTAAGAGTTTGCAATAGTTTCATTCAGAAAGGAAGTGAAAAGGGCTGGGGACTAGATTTTGGACAGCCTTTCCACAGTGCCTGCCAAACATACTAGTTTAGCTTATGTAATTTTATTTGAATGGTTTCATCCAATATATTCCCAAGAATTTGCAGAAATGCAGCCTTCTGACTTCACTGGAAGTTCTAGAACATAAATTCAGTAGAGGAAGAATAAAGGAAAGTGTTGCCTTTTTCAGCCCAAGTCTAGGCTACATATTATAGGACAATTTTCAGTAATTTTACTCATTTTCTGAAAGATGCATGAGACAAACTACTACATGCCTTGGTTATCCATCCGTTATTTCACAGTATAAAGATTGTTTTCTTTTAAAGATAAAATTATTGTAATTCTGAGACACGATGGAAAAACTCAGATAAAACCTATTTTCATGAGCAAAGAAAATCAAAACATATAGCCTAAATAATTCATTTTTCTAAAGTAGTTTGATATTTTAGATCAATAAAATTACGCCAATATCTTGATACATGAAAGCTGAAAATATACTGTGAATTTAATGCATTGTTTCAAAAACCCCATACTTAAAGAATTGTACCTTGGGCATATTTTTTCCCCCACACTAAGCGATTGCTTTCACGTACATCCCAGCCAAGTCAATGACTGCCTGTGTATGTTTTCTACACCCATTTTCAAACCTCAGCTACCAAGATTTAAGCACATTGAGAATCATAGGAACTACTACTCCCCTGTATCTGAAGGAGATTTCTCCCCCTCCCTAATTTATTTTTGGAGAATTATTTGAATGGAAGAATTATGTAGGAAAATGAGACAGCTTCGTGGAGTCATTATACTAGGGAGTCACTAACTTTCACATCTTATTTGGAAAAGAGGGTGCCAGAAACTGGTGACCACAACTGTCATTTCAAACATTTTTGTCCTGGTTGTCCACCTATGTATAGTTTGGAGATAGAAGACCATCGTTGAGCAACTGTAGTCTTGACATTTAGATGACTCGGTCCTTAGGATTCCAACAAAGTGCTGGTGGAAAGGGGAAATGAGGATAGAGAAGTGGCCTTAAAGTCTTGGTGCTGTTACTCTAATGGGGTCTAAAAGTTACAAAGTCCTATATATGCTTACCCTACCCAACAAAACTTTAAAATCCTCACCCCTGAATGGCTGACATCAAAATACTGTAAAACTTCTAGCCAACTCTAGAAACAAACAGTGGGGACTTTCACCCGAATTTCCTCGTTATCCTGGAAAGTGATTAAGAAATCTTTCATTATTTTGTGTTCTGGGAAAAGGGTTACTACACAGAAACATCCTTCCTCATAGGACTTAATACAGAGATACCCCCTTTTTCACCTAAAGGCCACATAGTCATTTGAGACAATGGGAATTTGGAGGGTCTCTAACTGAATTGTTTTGTCCCCACTCATCAATGGAAACCAAATGGTTCTTAAACTTTAGTGACGTCTTTGTCCTTCCCACACCCATGAACTCTGGCCCATCATCAGTCTGAGCCAACATACCACCCCTCTTTAACTGCCCAGGCCTAAGAACAGGCTGTTAGTAGTATAAAGCATCCTCTGATCTACTTGTTGGATCAGCCACCACTGCATCTCACAGCTCCCCACACCCAGTTTACTCCTCCATGTAAGAGAAAAATTCTGAGATGCATACAGATGTCGGGGGGACAAATGCTGTTGCAGTACGTAGAACACTAACCCTCTCTCAATAGAGTCCCCCTCCCCTTTCAATCATCCCTCATGAACTAGTTCATCTCCTCCACATTGGCTCCCCCATGTCAACTGTTGGCCTCTCTTGTTCATATACCATCTTGGGGATGAAGAATTTATAAGATGCCCAGTAGCACAGTAATATGCTAGTTAAAGCCCTGCACACTATTTTAGCTGTGTTATGATTCTCCCGTGATAATCGACCCATCTGCCCGAAACAGCTAAAGCAAAGAAGCAGACAAAATACACCAAAGCCTGGATATCAAGACCTAACTAGACAATCCACTGAGATAGACAACCTCTCGGCATTGGGTATAATCTGTAAGAAGATAAATCAGAAAACAGTCAACATTAAGTTTAAGGTCAAAATAAAAGAAGGTAAAGAATGGAAGAGAAGCAAAAGGAGACTGAGTCCACAATTAGCTTGTGTGAGGACACACGAAAAAGTAAACAATGGTCAAAGCTCTCAGGAAAGAAAACAAATTTTTCCAAGTACAGATACATTATTTCCCAAGAAAAAATAAAGCTCAACCTATGTTTAATGTTAAGATTATATATTTGGGCATATATGTGATATATATTTTTAAAATTTATAAATATATGTAAAGCTTAAATACAAGTTTAAATATAAAAACTTAAATGTATATAAATCACATGTATGACTTATAAACATCTCATAGGCTCCTGGATGGCTCAGTTAAGAGTCTGACTTAGGTTCAGGTTATGAGCTCAGGGTCCTAGGGATTGAGCCCCACGTTGGGCTCCCTGCCCCGCAGAGTCTCCTACTCCCTTTGCTCACATGCTCACTCTTTCAAATAAAAAAAATAAACATCTTAGAGACAGGTGAGCATAGTGGCTACCCTCCCTCTGTAAACCATGTAATCAAAACACACAGACACCAACAGGAAAAGTAACTTGTGAAAAATACCATAGCCAGCCAAGAGGTAAAGCAAAATAATTTACAACTGATGAAAATGTCCTCCTTTAAAGAGGCAGTGAGCTCTGAATTCACTGAAATAACAAAATTTAAACAAAGTACACGTAACACACCTTCACATAATTTGGGCGTGTGAGTCGAGAAAGGAGAGGTTTTAAAGGTGCTGATTAGTACTTTTTTTTTCAACTGGAATAGAACAGTCTAGTGTTGAAAAAAAAAATAACCATCGTTCAGCATAAAGTCATATCTGGCAATGTTATTGACATTACTGTGCTTTATAATCACATCTCAAAGATAAGATGTCTCCTGCCTTGGAAAGAGTAGTTTTCAACCACCTCCACTGGTTGAAACACACTTAACCACATGAGCCAAATCCTTACTATGGACATTTCAATTACAAAAGAAAAAAAAATCGCATAAACCCCCCACCACCACTCACACACCAAAGGAGTATCAAATAAAGCTGGGTGTGTGCAAAAGAGTCTCAAAGCTGGCAAATGAGGAAAAGATATTCATGTTTAACCCAAGACTGCATCAAAATTTGACACTTCTCGACTTTAAAGTTACAGACTGAACACATGTAAGTCCTGTCAGAGTTGATAATTAAAGGGCAAAGCCTTTGTGAAAATAGAAACAAAATTAGAACAAACCGGCAAGAGCAGGGAAAACGGAATCCAAGAAAAGTATCACTGAATGGAAACTGCAAAGTGCAAAACCATCAGGGCAACAAAAACACCAAAGGACATAGAGCCAACTTCCCTAGGAATCCAAGATGGTTCCCCATTTCATTAATGTGCTGATGGGACCCTGAATCTGAGAACACACAGTCTGTCTCCTCCTTGGGCACAGCAATTTGTTGAGCTCTTTATTTCCTGCCAAGCAGGTAGGTTTTACGGATAGGGCTCCCATCTTACTCTCAGGTTGGTGCTCTCCATCAGGACTCCTGAGCCCTGGAGTCCTGAACTTGCAAAGTTCAGGCAGAACTTGCAATAGTATGCTTGGTGAATGGTACATGGAATTAGAGTTTGGATGTCAGGGTGTAAGAGATGGGAGCCAACGGCAGAAGGAGGTTTCCGAGCCATGAACGTACGACATGACATAAATACAAGACTACTGTTGGCTCTGCATAGTAGGACGGAGCAAAGACCCCTTTCTCTATGCCTGACATGGATACACAGAATCAGGAGAAACCGGGGTCCTGGGACAATCAGAGTCTGGGAGCCGCGAGGATGGGTGTTGCTACCATCTTGGAAAATAATCCAGATGCCTACATCATAATGAGTGCCGACGGTGGTTTACTTTGGAACACAGCACCGCAAGGCTGGAGAGAAGGCATTTTCTTTCTTCACTGATTTCCTGATTACACCTTTTTAAAATGATCACATGTCTACTAGCATTGAAATAAAGATTTTCATGCTTTGAATAAATGCATATTCTATATCATTGTGTGCCTATCAGCCCATGATTTGCACAGAACCCACAATGAAATTGTTGGAAATATAATTCATGTTGTATAGCCGCTGAGGAATTAGCAGGTTGTAACCTTCTCTCTCAGAAACAGATTTTTTTTTTTTTAATCAAAGCAACAGTGCTTGGAAGTAGTGCCTTCAGAACATGATAAATGTTGTTCAGGAGAGGCCAAGAGTGTGAGCAAATCTAAAGAAAACAGTCAAGCAGGTGCCAGCCCTCACAGAGGTACAAAGGCTAAATTCTGTACATTCTTCAGCGTGAACTCTCGGGAGAGAGGGCACAAACTCTCCATTTTTACTACCTATCATCATGGCACCTGTGGTCTGGGACAGAAATAGTGATTAAGAAGATGACTTTGCAAACAGGTCCCAGGAACAGATCATCGACAGCACGGCAACAACAGTAAGTCCTGTATATTTGAAACTTGCTACATCTTAACAGTTTGCACATCAAGAAAAAATGTAACCCTGTATAATAACCAGTGTCAACCAGGCTTAGGATGACCACTTTGCAAGACGCACTAATGCTGAAGTCTGTTATACACCTGGAAACTAATGCTATGTGTCCACTGGACTTCCATGAAACAATAAAACGTGAGTCTGGCTACGCATCAGCATGGTCTTGCAAACTGGAGAACCAGAAGGGCTGAGGGAGAGGGGCAACACCTTTTGTAGGCGGAGCACACAGTCCATCATTACGCACAGGGGTGAATCCAATCGTCACGACTGCAGATGTGAGCTCATGATCTCTTTCACACAAGAACAGGGAGCCGGACAATCTTTTGCTTCTCTGAGGTCTTATAAATGGCAGGATTGAACCTGTGTGGTAGGTGGGATGATTCGCATTCCCCAGCCCCACCCCAAATGTCCACATCCTAATCCCTGGAGTCTGTGAATACCTAAACTTAAGTGACACAAGGGATCTGGCAGATGTGATTACCTTCAGGGTCCTGGGATGAGCAGACTGACTATCTTGGATCATCCAGGTGGACCCAGTGTAATCACTAGGGTCCTTTACGGTAGAAGAGGGAGGCAGAGGAGGTGAACCACAGGCAAGGGCTTGTGGGAAACACCTGAGCGGCCATGGCTGGCTTTGCAAGTTGAAGGGGTTCACGTGCCAAGGGACAGTTTGCATTGACTCCAATGACACCGTGTCAGATTTCTGACCACCAGAGGAGTAAGAAAATAAGTCTGGGTTGTTTTAAGCCCCCAGGTTTGTGGTACAGGCGTACCTCGGGAGATACTGTGCCGTCGGGTCCAGACCAACACAATAAAGTGGGTGCCTGGGTGGCTCAGTCGCTTGAGCATCTGCATTTGGTTCACACCACGATCTTAGGGTCCTGGGATCAAGTCCTGCATGGGGCTCTCTGCTCACCAGGGTGTCTGCTTCTCCCTCTCCCCCAGCTCGTCTCGCTCACTCTCCCCCAAATACATTTTTAAAAATTGCAATAAAACCAAATTTCCCAGTACATATAAAAGCTTTGTTTATGGCCTATGTACTGTATTAAGTGTGCAACAGCCTCATGTAAAAAATACCATTATCTGAGTTTTCAGTGAGTCCTAATAACAGATCAACACAAAAATATGAGAAAGTCTGAAGAATTGTGAGAATTACCAAGAGGTGACCCCAAAACAGGAAGTGAGCACGTGCTGTTGGAAAAAATGGCACTAAAACCTCTTGACACGGGGTTGTTACAAATGTTTGTAACAAAAAACAAAAAAACACAATTATCTGTGAAGTACCATAAAGCAAAACACAGCTAGACAAAGAGATCCAAATCCCATGCAATTCGTCAGAATAGATAGGCTGGTGTCTCCAACAGACTTTGGTCCAAAAGCGGTCAGAGAGTGGAATCTAGCAATGCCTGCGGAGCCCCGTGTCTGTGGGTAGGCAGACAGCTCACAGCCCCTTTGTATGGCAGAAAGAAGAGCCCCTCCCGACAGCCCAGAGAATGGAGCCATCCCCGTGTCAACTACGATCCTGGAATCCACAGAAATCTAGAACGCCCAGAGTAAGACTCCTTCCGCGCTGGGAATGATGATGATGGACTGTGAAATCCTTCTGGGCCAACGGAGAGCAGGAAAACATCAACTGTTGAGAGCTAAGTCACTGTGCAAGAAGTAGTCCCCCTCCTGCACTTATACACTGGTGGATTTTACCATGAACTAGGCGACAAGATGACCATGAAGCCACTGACCTAACCAAAGAAATGGTGGTCATCCATACCACGGGGTACTGTTCAGTGATGAGGGAGTCATCAAGCCACATGAAGACGTGGAGGAACCCTGCATGCATATTACTCAGTGGAAGAACGCAGTCTGAAAACACGATAGACTATGATTCCACCTATAGGACATTCTGGAATCAGCAGGACTACCGATGGGTAACGAGGTCTGGGGTAGGGGAGTTCTGAATAGGTGAAGCACAGGGGATACACTTAGGGTGGTGTATGTATTTTGCATGACCCTGTAAGGGTAGACACAGGACCCTAGAGGTTTGTTAAAAATCACTGAACTTCACAGCACAAAGACGGATCGTAAGGTATGCAATTCAAACAAGAGGGATTTAGGGGATCCTGGGGTAAGATGCACAGAGCAATGTAATAAGCATGTGCAAATGTGTGAAGCCATGTCAGTGAAGGGAGTGGGTGTGTGGGGCAGTGCTGACCTAATGTCACTTCACAGGGCTGTGCATCTGTGAGACTAGAGACAAAGGAATTGTGCATAACCATGTGCTTTGGTTGAGAACACACTTCCCACAGGGTTCTGAACGGATATGCACATATCCTGCGATGGACCGGTTAAGTACACGGAGACCAGGTGGCTGGTCAGGGCCAGTTCTGGTCACTGCTGCAGTGGCAGTCAGCCCAGAAGCAGCGCAGGATGCTGGAATGATCCCAGTGGTAATGAGTTAGAGCTGGAGACGGCAGCACGCGCTCACAGAGAACTACGTACAGAAACATGTACGTGCAGGTGCATAAACGTGAGTTGGTACATGTATACACACACACACACACACACACACACACACACACATTTCCGTGCTCCCTCAGCTGAGAGGGCCCTAAAGAAATAACACACTGCCCAGAGCCTGGTGTCCAACACCAGTGTCTAGTAACAGGACAACCAGAGCTCCTGGGAGAAACGGCCGGTTTTAGGACTGGGACAGGAAGTAAGTATACACGAGTAGTCTGCACTGAGGTGGAGGGCCTCGCATTCCAGAACAGTGCACACGCATGTGTGCACACACAAGGACGGTCACCGCACACACAACGGTGGGGATGTCACAGCTGGTACCACCACGCAGGAAAGCAATGTGGAAGTACCCAGTTTCAGGCAGGCACACCCCAGGACCCAGAAATGCCATGTCGTATGTGTAACCAATACATCAATTCACAGGACTGTACTAGGAAGATGCTTGGGGACAGTCATCCTTGTACTCGATTTATGAGAAAATACTGCAAAAGAAATCAACTTTTTCTATGAAGGACTGGGAGACTGTTGCTATGCGTACCATGGAATGCTTTACAACAGAGAACGTTGACCCAGGTCCAAGAGTATCTTGTCGTTGACTGAAAATGTGAAATGGAAGATGATGCTTAAGAGAATTCTATCACTACAGGGGAATGTGTGCTCAGTCAGTATATAAAAATACACAGGGGCACCAGGGTGGCTCCACTGGTTAAGCATCTGCCTTGGGCTCAGGTCATGATCTCAGGATCATGGGATCGAGTCCTGAGTCGGGCTCCCTGCTCAGCGGGGAGTCAGCTTCTCCCTCTCCCTCTTTCCCTCCCGCTGTTCATGCTCTCTCTTGCTCTCACTCTCTCTCTCAAATACATACATAAAATCTTTGAAAAAATTTTAAAAATAAAAATGCACACATAAATACGCCTGGGTGTCTCAGTCGGGTGAGCGTCTGACTCTTGGTTTCACCTCAGGTCATGATCTCAGGGTCCTGGGATGGAGCCCTGCAGACAGCCTGCTTGAGATTCTCTCCTCCCTCCCCTTCTACCCCTCCCGCCTGGGCTCACTCTCTCAAATTATAAATCTAAAGAAAATGCACACATAACTATTAGCAACTGCTAGTAAATGGTTACCTCTGGGAGGTGTGGAAACATTTACTTGATTTCTATTTTGTTTCTTAAATGCTTTGGAAAATTTATAACAAAGTGTCTCATTACCTAGTTGCCAGTCAGAGAGGCAGCCTTATATTTCAATATTTGATGTGGTTAAGCTATTTTCTACATTTAAACATTTTAATGCATAGAAAAGGAAGTGCGCACAGGGTGAAGAGGGTGATAAACTGGCAGAAACACAGGGTGCATCTCCGTCAGTCAAGATCTCTCAAGAGGGAAGACAAAATAGTTCAGTTTGGGTTTTCTCTGCTTCAGGAGGCAGTGATTTCTAAATGCTCGTGTGATAGAAGGGGAGAGGGAGTGAAAACACACGCACGGACGCTCTGGGGACAGGATCAGTGTGGATGACACTGATGGCAGGACATTCAAGAGAAGGGCTCCAAACATTCCTACAGATTTCTGGGAGAGACTCAGCCCAGGATCATGAAAAGTTGGTATCTGATGGGGTTGCCTACATTCCCAAAGTCTCGACACATTTGCTCCATGAACACCGGCTAAGTCATCTAACTTTTTTATTAAACAGTGTAATATAGTCTGCTTCTTTTTTAGTTTAAGACTTTCTGTAAGAGTTTATGGGAACATCTAGAAGACATTAGAGATATATATATAAAAATATAAAGAGAGAGAGAAAACCAAATTGTTACTAAGGCCGGAAGGAAGCAAGGTAGTTAGACAGCAAAAAGCCACCTTTTACCATGTTGCACAATTATGTTTTTTCTGCTGTTTTAAAACAGTATTTTAAACTGTCCATGTCCGTCAGAATAATGTCACTTCAAAGTTATCTGGCTGACTGCCTTCCTCTTTTTGTATCTTACAAGACACATACAATAAAGAATATAATTAGCCCAAGACAAAATCTCAGATGAGATTCGCTGTCATGAACTTGACGAAAGTAACATTATCACGTAGACATTTATCAATTAAATGGACGAACTCATTGCCCCCATGTACACTAGCAGAAGTGATTGTTCCAACGGACAACACAATTTCTTTCGCTGCTATTTTTAAATGTTCCTGTTTTGGACCTAAAATTATTTCAAAGCATGAACTTCCCCGAGATAGTGTAGCTCTCTCTCTTTGGATAGACTTGATACACGCACAGCTCGTCTCATGGTGTTTACTGTTTGACAAATTGAAGGTTTATGGTGACGCTGAGTCAAGTGAGTCTACAGGCACCATTTTTCTAACACCAACTGCTTACTGTGGGTCTCTGCATCACGTTTCGGGAATTCTCAGAATATTTCACGCTTTTCCACTATTATATTTGCTGTGGTAATGTGATCACTTGCTAAGAAGCTCACATGACGGTTAGCATTTTTTAGCAAGAAAGCATTTTTAATTAAGGTATGTAAACTGTATTTTTTAGACATAATGCTACTGCACACGTAATGGACTACAGTGCAGGACACGTGTAACCTTGGGAAACCAAAAAATCCATGTGACCGGCCTCATTGCAATATTCGCTGCATCGTGCTGGTCTGGAACCGAGCCCACACTCTCTCCGAGGTACACCTGTATGAATACAGGATGATGGAAATGCACGCTGATTACAATTATTACACCCGGCCTGATCGCCAGAACCACCCTCCTGGAACTGACCTATTAAAGGAAGACTGGAATCTTTTCTTCACAAATGAAAGGGGCTTTACAGAAGCCTTCCTTTTTTTAAACCCTGGTGTTTACTGCTAGTTTCCTTGGGACCCAGGAAATCACTGAAGACGGTATTCACTTTTAAATATAGAAACATCAAAGCCTCAGTTTCTTGGTCTGTGAAATGGGTAACAATGACACCTAGTTCACTGGGTTACTATGAGACACAGACAGGAACACTTAGAGAATGCCCAGAATTCAGTAAGAAGCCATCCATTCATGTTTGACCAGTAATAATTTGCGGCTTAGGGAGGTTTTTTTCTTTTTTTTCTTTTCTTTTTTTTTTTTTTTAATTTATTTATTTGACAGAGATAGAGACAGCCAGCGAGAGAGGGAACACAAGCAGGGGGAATGGGAGAGGAAGAAGCAGGCTCACAGCGGAGGAGCCTGATGTGGGGCTCGATCCCACAACGCCGGGATCACGCCCTGAGCCGAAGGCAGACGCTTAACCGCTGTGCCACCCAGGCGCCCCAGGGAGGTTTTTTCGATAGCTGTATTTCCTATTTCTCTGTTTGTACAGGTTGAATGTGGAATTTCTGTCACCATCAAGGGTCGGAATCGGTGGCATGTCTGTTTCTCTGCCTATGGTCAACCCAAGAGCAGGGGACAGTAAGTAAAGCATGCCTGAGCTGGCCACGGTTGGGGAATATCTGTGTCCCCGTCATTCACCACACTTAAGTATATGCTACACGTACCCCGTCTATTAAAAATCACAAATTCTCTTATGGATTAACTGCCATGAAAATGTTTAATAAAACCAACACACGAGAAAGTCCTAACAGTGTCGGGAACATACAATAAAGCTGCCAACACGGAATGAAGTGTGCTGTGCGTTTGGATGGCTGAACGTTGTTAATAAACCAATTTGAAAATTTTCGACTGCCGTAACAAAATTATTTGGCCTCCCCTTAAGGTGTGAGTCACCTTTAAATGTCCTTATCAATTATCTCAGCAAAATTAAAACTAGGAAGCCGGCTAGATAATATTCTGTCAGAATTGTGTACAGTTATAGTTCTCCGCCTGTCATTCTGTATTTTTGCCCTGACGTGACTACAGTCTCCGGCATATATTTATCTGTGAAACTGGGGCCTTTTCATAACGGAAAACAGTGTCTTCGAGACCCCGTGGGGCAAAACTGGTTACGTTATCTCGGTAACACTCGGTAATTCATTGTGAGGGCAGGAATCGTCATAAAACTGGGGGATGCAGTGCAAAAGTGGAAAAGTCAAGGAATCAGTTACTGTCTTCTAACAAAACATAAAAAGCAGATCCATGGGGTTGAGGAAACTTGTTTCTACGTCTACATCCTGTACGGGGTTACTGTATCTCTTTAGCTCGATTATCGTTACTTATTCTGACTCTGGGCAGTCCTCGTCTGTGTTTTGTTAACATCATCGCTATGTACAAAGACATCTGTGTGAGTGTATTCTTTGAGTCCTTTTCTCATATGTCCTGAATTGTGAATACTTGCTTATGCCAACCGATGGCAAAAACAATATTGAACTAGTTCAAGAGAAGTAATCAAACCGTATTTTAACAGACAGCGGTATGAGTTGATCTGGAGACTACACTTCACGGACAACAGAATCAAGGTGGAGAATTACCATCTTGAGAATCCCCAAAACTAGAACATGTGTATGAGGTTTGACTACACACTAATGTAGCAAAATATCAAAGCTTCCCCCATGTGCAGGCTGCAAAAATCGAAAGAAAGAGTCTGCACGTGATCTTTCACGTTTCTGCCCGGTGTCTAATGCATGGAAGTGCAGGTAAATGCTGCCAATAAGGACATGAGAATTCAAATATTCTCAGACAGTGAGAACACCGTATGGTCAGGAGAATCTGCACACTGAGCTCTTCAGTGAGAATCTGCTATTTATTCCGTTTGCTCTGTTTTAACATCATTTTACTTCTGAGAAAGTGGAGACTTTTGCAAATCTAAATTATAAGGTGCATCAATGGTAAATTACAAGTCAATGCAAATTCTCTATCTGTGCACGCACATACATAAATGCCATATATGCATAGACGCATACAGCATCTGACATATCCCCCTTTCGGGTTGGTAATGAAAATGGTAATCATACCATGTACAGAATCAGTCTCTCTCTGATTTGCATCACCATAAACTCTTGACCTCAAATTCAAGACCCTGTTTTCATGGCCATCAAAGTGATTTGTACAAGGATAACAGGAGGGTACAGGTGCTTTCGGGCCAACTGATCAATGTGACTTTGATGAAGTTTAGACTGCTTTCCACTGGTGGCTGCCCACGGCATTTTGGGAAGCCGCCCCCAGCAAAATCAGTCGCACCTGATGCCAACAGGTGGCAATTCACGTCGGTGCAACATTTCTGGGGGAGAATTCTTTTGGTTTTGTGCCATAAAGAGTTGATTCCGTGTTCTGTTGATGAGTGCCTCCAAAATGTCTGAGATGCCACCCACCTTGGTGTTCGGTTTAATTGAAAAATCAGGGAATCAGCTTATGGGATTCGATATTCCATGCAGAATGGGATTTAATTTTTCTTTCGATGTGTATATACGCATGGCACTCTACACTTTAAATCTTTGCCTGGATAACTGTCCTTTTGTGTTGTATTTATTTACATTTAAAAGTAGGCCGGTGATGGGTAGTAAGGAGGGCACGTATTGCACGGAGCACTGGGTGTTATACGCAAATAATGAATCATGGAACACTACATCAAAAACTGGGGATGTACTGTATGGTGACTAACATAATAAAAAATTATTATAAAAGTAAACTGGACAGTTTCTGACACATAAGAATAAAACTATGTTGACATCATTTATTAAAGGTTTGCGGATCTCACAATAAAAAAGCAGAAATTTTATGCGTGCCAAGAAAAAAAATCAGGCAACCCAATGCAAGAAAGCTATCATCTCATGGGGATAGGCAGAGGTACTAAGGACAAAATCTGAACAATTATTGGGGAAAACCGTCGGGTCCTTGTTAGATATTAAAGCTGTGAGATCCTGCTGCAGTGTTAATTTAACAAATTCAAACTGGGGCTTGTTGCTGACGTCTGACTTTGGTTTATTGTGTTTGCAGACTGTGTTTCACACAATTCTCGCTACCACGTGTGGCCCGAGTCCTCAGCATCCGTGAGTTTTTCAGGCGGTGTGGCAGCCCAGAACCCTAGGCAGGCACTCCCCACCACCTGCACTCCCGTCCTCGAAACACTCTCTATATAGGACCATTCTTTGGACCCATTTCCCTCTTCTTAATTTTTTATATTCTTTTACTACCCAAATTCTGGGATCTTGTCATCACTGCCTGCTCTCCCTTGAGAATTTCCATTCCTCTGAAGCCTTGGATGATGCTGGCTGGGGAGCAAGAGGGGAACACACGGTCTCAAAGAATCTGCACTCCGGGGCTAAAACCAGGTTTGCTGTTAGCCTTGCTCTAGGGCTCCTCAGGCCATCCCCCTGTCTGGTTTCACAGGCTTCCCAGAGGGAGACATCATTTTCCTTCTTGTGTAAGCGAATTTCATTGTATCATTGTGTTTCCCAGACACCCCCAGTCAGTCCCTCTCATTACTCAACACTGTATCTCCTGCTTTATTGCCATGATCTCCGATTCCGAATGCTCTTGAGCTAATTCTGGATATGCACACACACTCAGCTGATCCTTTCAACACACTGACCCCACGGTTGTCTGAAATCTTACGGCCCCTGATTGTTCTCCCTCCCCACTAATTCCCCACACGTTATTATTTCTAATATGCACCAATCCTGCACCAGCTCAGTAACTCCCTCCCAACACATTACCACCAATCATTCACTTCCCCGGCATCTCCAATCCACCGAACCTACCAAATGTTCCCTGAATCACACCTTTTTTCCTGTTTCCCCACTTAAATCCCATGGCAAAATGTCATACTCACTCCCATGCTTACTTCCTGAAGTGCTGGCCTCTCTTGTTTTGTTGTATGATCTTGGAAAATACACAACTCGGACTACATACACCTCAACCTGCATCCCCCTCCCCCCCCCGCAGCTTCCAAGAATATACATAAACACATGAACCGCTCAGACTTCCCATTTTTTGCTGGTGAATTTCAATGGTGGCCTCCAAGCACTCCTAGGATGCTTCTCCAAACCTACCATGCATCCTTCAACTGGATAGAGATTTCTGTAGTTTCTGCCCCTGGAATCGCAGCACTCTCCCCCGGTCAGCTGACCGGTTTGCCTGCAAGCAAGGAGACCAAGGCACCCACGGGATTCCCCCTGCATGTCCACCGCCCTACTCACTTCTGCACGCTCATACTCTGCCTCATGGTTCATGCTGATGGATGACAGATACGGCCCTCTTCCCTCCACACTGTGCAAGGGTTCCCTCGCCTCCTGCGCTCTCAAGGATACAAGCACTGGATTGATCCCCAAGTGGAGCTTTCCCATCCACCAAAATATTGGCCATTTTCCCACCTTCAAAAGAAATCTGCTCTAGACCCACACTCTCAAAACGTTCATGGCCCTTAGCTGCAACTCCCATGTGCAGCTAAATTGCCCTGAAAGATGTCCCTCCTCACCACGCCCCTACTCTCCCACCAGCTCGATCTCGCCGGAAGATACTCCAGGCAGGGCCCTGCTGCTCTCACTTCCCGGAGCTTAATTACCTAAAGGTCACTAATAGCTTCACGGAGCCAAATCCAACGTTCCTTTCTCAGGGTCTGTCCCCAGACAGTTCACCTCCTTTGTAACTGGGCCTTGAGGACAACGGCTCCTTTGTTTGGTCATGGGGGCTGCTGGTGACGCGTGTGCCTGGAGTCCCAAAACGGTGGCTGTTTCTCACACCCCTGTATCACTTCCATCTCTTTTTCCCTGACCCCTTAGTACCCTCAGGTTCCAGGACCCCGTCTTGGGGCATCCGTGCCCTTTGCTGGCCATCATTCCTGGGCGATCACAGTCACTCACACGCCATGCGATGCCACAGATCCCATCTCTGATTCCCCTGCTGCAAACCTTCCTTCCAAAGCTCAGCCTCAGTGAACTCAGCAACGGTATTCAGAACCATTACATTCAGCGCTGTTTTCCCCCACCTCCGAAAAAATGTGCTCTGCTGCATTTTCACTGTTTTCCAGTTGAAATATTTCCTAGCTTCCGTGTTGCTCTATTCTTTGATCAATGAGTCTATGCCAGTTTTATTTCTCAATTCCAAGTATGTAAGATTTCCTAGTTGTCTGTGTGTGCATCCAGAGAAATAAACTCTGTGATTTTATTCCTTTGAAAGGGATTGGGGAATGTGCTTTATAGCCCAGCGTATGGTCTACTCTGGTGAATATTTCATGTGATCTTCTCGAGGATGTGTGTTCTAAAGTGCAGACGTAAGGCTTTCTAAGGGACAATTAAGCTTATTTGGCTAATAGTGTTTTATGATCTTACCTATTTACAGTCTTCTGATTTTGCCTCTGCCTACCAGTAATCGAGAGAGGTTTGTTAAAATCCCCAGCTGTGGTCAGGGACCTCTCTCCTCCTCCTGTGAGCTTCTGCCGCTGAATTCCCAAAGTGCTCTCATCAATTCAGAACTGGGGTAACCTTTGCTGAACTACACAAGGCTGCCGATTCTGATCCTTTCAAAGAAGGGCAGTGGGGTACAAAAAGGGGAACAGGCGGAGAAGAAACCAAGTCCCTGAAGAGACTGCTCCTTTGTGGGGGGATGGCCCGTCCCCAAGCAACCTGGCACATGGAGGTGGTATCGATTCAGGGGATGTGTGTGAAATTGCTGGCATTGAGCATGACACAGGGCACACACTCTTGAGCTAGCTGCATTATGTTTATAACGAGACCGCACTACCTCTGAGTCGTTCCGGTAAGTGACATATCCTTGCAGGAATTTCCCTGCAAAGATTCAGAAGCTGACAAGCTGTACCTTGAAATTCTTTCCACAGCTGGCTGTGATAGATGTATGCTAACGTGTTCTTTCTCCTACATTTCAATGCAACCCATTTCTCCAACCCTTTACTTCTATTTCCCCAGCTAAGATGCCGTTTTAGCAGACACTCCTCTCTCTCAGAATTCCCACCCATAGGGGCAACTGGTCTACTTATATGGTTTAGACTAGGTATTCTTTAAAAAACCAGTCTTCTTTATGGTCATTTTTGTATATTTCTTTTCAAGCAGCCCATCCATATGTGCGCTTGTCAAATAATTGTGTATTTTTACTTTAATCACCTATAATACTCACATTATCATTCTTTTTCTCACACTTTCTGGAACTTTAATAACATTTAAACTCCGTAGGACAGAAACCATATTTCTTCTAGTCAGGAACCCTAGCGTAGCATGATGGCCAGTGAAGGGTGCTTTTACTGGACACGGTTTGGACAACCCCGTGCATAAAGAACATTCTTCTTTACAGACAGCCTCAGGAACGATGCATTTTTCCATTTTGTGGATGTTTACTGAGCTCCCACTACACATCTGCTACCTCCCCAAGTTTCTCTGGCA
Organism: Ursus maritimus; assembly: GCF_017311325.1. Classification (NCBI taxonomy): domain Eukaryota; kingdom Metazoa; phylum Chordata; class Mammalia; order Carnivora; family Ursidae; genus Ursus; species Ursus maritimus. The sequence continues at coordinate 122,073,329 of NW_024423319.1, read as the reverse complement.
CTGACACCGCCCTAAGAAACATAAAGCACGTCAGAGATGGAGGAGGGGTGGGCATAAGGACTGTCAGTACTGTTCAAACACAGGTCAGAGGTTGTCACTGGAACAGTGTGTTACTTGAGCTGATTGGCACTTTTGAGGGTCAGTTTTTAAATTTAAATTCAATTATCACTTCCTCTTACTTACATCTGCAAACCATATCCATAAATATATATGCAAACTTATCCATCACACCGATTATGAATTAACCACTAGGACAGCTACTGGAGAAACAAGGTAATTCTAGAAATGACGCTGCAGGGGTTCAGAGCAAGGAAAACGTAAGCGAAGAGATGAGAATGCCGTTGTATGGAAGGAGGAAATGAGTCCCCGTGTAGAAACAGCTCACCATGGGCGGGGGCCTCCAATCATCTCCCCACCCCTGGGATTGCATCTCCAACAAAGCTGACTGACCTGAGCCAGGGAAGCTGGGTCTTCACCACTGCTGAACATCTGTAATGACTTATGTCTACGTCAGGCTCATTTAAGTGGAGACAATGTAGGATATTAAACATCAGCATCTACAGGTATTTTCATAAATAACCGTGAGATGGGAAATTATGCGCCGTGTGTGGGGGGGGGGGGAAGATGCATGCTCTTGTGTGGACGGGAGCGACAATATTGATTTACCTAAATCCCTAGTCTTACACTTCATCTTCTTTAAGCACTTGGAAACAGATTTGCATTGACAACTCTGTCTACCTCTCAATTATTCAGGAGGCTGTACCAGGACACAGGAGCAGGGAAGATTCTGCATCCAGCTGGAATCCAATATTTCCCGAAGACTAATGACTCTGTGCGTTACTTAGGATACTGTGTAGCAAGCCTTCTGAACAGAGAAGTTTTATGATTTTAAATAATGAAATGTAACCACCTTTCAGGAGGTCTGGGAGCCTGAGGGCTGCCATTTCCCCAGCTGTGTGTTACAAGGCCTATTAGGGTAGGAGCCCTGGCAAGCAAGAAAACTCCCGGTGTTCTGTAATAAAAGGCAAACAAAATTCACCAAAATTCTGACCTTGTTTGCACCTAAGGAAATAGAAATGTAAGCACACAGTGCCGAAAGGAAAAAAATGGGCAAATCCAAAATCAGTGTTAGACTAAAATGTAGATCTGAAATGGTTTGGCAAACAAAAGTATTTAGAAAACAGAGGTGCATACAAACTGTGATATTGAAATGATTACACAGATGGAATTTTATAGAACATTGCATACCAGGAACAACTGCATTTCACACCAACCAGAAAACCCTAACACTACTAACAAAATTATACAAATATGTAATCTGACAACACTGAAGTAAAATTAGAAACTAAGAACAAAAAGTTAGTGAAAAACATGTCATATACTTGGATCTCAAAATACACTTTGAAGCAATGCAGGTGTTCAAAAGAAAAATATCATGGGAATTAGAAAATACGCAGAATTCAAAGACAAACATCATCACACAGCAAGTCAGGTGACTAAAGCAGAATTTTAAGGGAGAAATATGAAAGACAAAGATAAGAAAGAGTCAGAAAACCCATACTAAATGCAAAGACAGTATGAAGAAGGAAGGAAGAGGTAAATATAGCAAAGAAAATAAGTGGGTGGTTTGCAACGGAATGGCAGAGAAAATCAATAGAGCAAATAAAATCTAGACCACTGGCTAATGAGAAAAGTCCTATCATGGAAAACACACCGCAAAGGCTGATGAAGGACATAGCATGACTAGTCAGCAGTATACTAAAACAGGACACAGTATCCCAGAGCAGAGACGATCATAACAGGATAAAAGGAGTAACTGTATCTCACCAGAATAGGTCTTCAGCTAATAACCTAACATATGCAAGAGGACAGTTTAGCTACTGAAGTCTATTCGTTAATGATCTTCAATAATCAGCTAAAATAGATAACACTACCTGAGTGAGGACAGTCGAGGAAGGAAGGCAGAGCCGAGACACCAGCCCTAAGCTGGTGAGAACTGAAGTTGGATGTGAGTACCCCAGTACACTGGGGTTCATTATACTACTCTCTCCCCTTTTGTAAATGCTTAAAAATTCCCATTTTCCAGGGGCACCTGGGAGGCTCAGAGTGCAGCATCCAACCCTTGGTTTTGGCTCAGGTCATGATCTCAGGGTTGTGGGATCAAGTCCTGCATCAGGCTGCACGGTCAGCAGGGAGTGTGCTTGAGATTCTCTCTCTCCCCCTCTCCCTCTGCCCCTCCCCCTGCTCATGTGTGCTCTCTAAAATAAATTTTAAAAAACTCCCATTTTGTAAAAAAAAAAAAAAGAAGAAGAAGAAAAAAGAAAGAAGGAAAGAAAGAAAGAAAAAAATAAATAAATGTGTCCCCAAATGACACCAGTCCATCACCAGTTTATATAGGAACATTTTATGAAACATTATAAGGGGGCTCCTTTTACTTGCAAATTCAGTAAAGTGGCAGATATAAAATTAATATACAGAAATCTGTTACATTCCTAGACGCTAATAACAAGGCAGCACAAAGAGAAATTAAGGAAACAATTCCACTTACAATTCCACCCCAAAAAAGGAAAGAGCTAGAAGTAAATCTAACCAAGGAGGTAAGAGACCTACACCCTGAAACTCTAAGACACTGATGAAAGTGAAGATGACACAAATAAATGGAAAGGTAGTCCATGCTCATGGACTGGAAGAATTAACACTGTTAAAATTCCATACTACCCAAAGCAATCTACAGATTCAATACAAAATCCCTATCAAAACACCAGTCGCAGTTTTCACAGAACTAGAACAAATAATCATAAAATGTTTATGGAACCACAAAAGACCCTGAAGAGCCCAAGGAATCTTGAAAAAGAAAAACAAAGCTGGAGGTATCATGATCCCAGACTTGGAAGATACACGACAAAGCTTTCCTTCATAAAGCAACAGAAGTCAATAATGCAGACTTTTTTTCTACTAGTAAATGCCAGAAAATTACCAAGTGAGCTGTTCAAGCAATGAATGCATTAGACTCTGGGAAACAAAAGGGCAATTCTTTTACAAGTTTGTTACTGTTGTCCGTGTTCTAGACCCTGAGACATTTTCCCTTCTGCGTGGAATGACCTGTTGCTTTGTTTCCTCTCATTGGTACCTGTGCTTTTGTGTTTTAAACAATGTAGTTGATAACCAAGATCTGATAGTACTATCCTCCAGAAATGCCATGCACCTCCCAACATCTTACTTAAAATAGAGGTTGTTCTGATTGCTACATGCTTTTTTCTCTCTACATACTTCCATACTCGGGCATTGTCTTTACTATCACTCTGTTACATTTTAGGCTCCTTGTGTTTTTGTCATTGTAACTGCATTATGCTTCCTATACTGTAAACTCTCCTTGAGCACTGTATCAAGTAATTAGTGCTGACAGCTGAAAGGAGAGAGAAAGAACCAGAGATGGGAGCCCTGGAAAATCAGTGCTTTTTACTTTAATAATTTATCAATTTTTATTTGAGAGAGAGCATGAGTGGGAGGCTCAGAGGTAGAGGGACAGAGACTCTCCAGCAGACTACACTGACTGTGGAGCCCAACGAGGGGCTCGATCCCACGACCCTGAGATCATGACCTGAGCTGAAACCCAGAGTTGACGCTTAGCTAGCCAACTGAGCCAGCCAGGCGCCCCAATAATTTATCAATTTTAACAGAATTCCATTTTAGCCCAGCTCACCGCGTTACAGGGATGTGAATACACCAAACCCACCTTGTTCACTGTTACTTCTACAAATACACACAGACAAGCCCATGAAAGCAGAAGTTTTATATCCACCCCTGACTTTACAGAATTATTTAATAAAACATAACTCACTATGGTTACATACTCATCACTTTAGACACTTACGCAAGAAAAATCCTAGAGCATACAACGAAAAGAAGAGGCTGAAAATCACATTAGTGTCTGCCCCACAGGAACTGAGTAATGAGCCCGTACCGATAATTAGACACAACAGTACTGAATTTCACTAGTGAAAGTACTGAAAAGCATAACTGTGAACATAAAGGACTCTCGCAAAGGTAAAATGAGATCATCGAGGTGTCGGCAGTGTGAAATGAATGAGATCAGTCTTGCTACCAGCAGCCCATCGCTCTAAGATACAAGTGTTGGAAACAGCCCTGGAGGACACTGCTAACATCAGTCTCTGAGATGAAGCCTTTGGAGGAAAAAAGGCTGCCTCAGTCAGAATGTTCTATTGTGGTGTTTCACCACCATTATTCATGTCACTAAGTTCCCAAACGCTGGATCTCCCGTCCCGTTAGGGACTTCGGGGCATGCCTTTCTTTTACTACTAGCGAAGGTTGAGGTGCTCTAGTCTGGTCTTTGTAGGGACGGGGAGGGGGGCTTGGGCACGTACTGACTTCTGAGTGGGGCAAAGTTCACAGAGTACGATTTTCCTTCCGAATAGCAAAGTGGCCAACCGTACAAAGGACACGTAGGCACGGCATAGATGATCTTGCCGTTTCGCTTCGCCTTATGCCCGTCCCAGAGAAATGCCACCTACAGCCGGGAGAACCGAGGCATACGAGGACATCTGCACTCCCAAAGAACGCACGGGAGGAACCCCTGCATCACAATGATGCTGGCCTTTTTTTTTATAGACATTTTTGTTTTTTAACGAAAACGAAAAAGTGATCCCCTCTGTAGTAAGGCACAACGCCGTTCCATCAAGGGAACAAAAGAAACCCTGCTAAAATGCCTAGAGATGATCTCAACAATATACAGAGTTTCAGAGATCCAAAGGAAAATTAATTCTCCAAGGTCAGGGGTTGCTCACAAGCTAGGAATTCAAGTGCACGTCAGGACAGGATGACCTCAGAGGATCAGACACAATTACGGGACACTTGGGGTGTCCTTCATACCATGATGCAAACCATGTCACTTACCTAAAATTTATTCCAGGGAAAGGAAAAACAGTGCATTCAGTTAACTCAGGACGTGGCAACTCAGCTTAGTAGAGGAACGTCTAATTTTAAACTGCATGGAACATTGTTTTGCCACCAACTTAACCAATTGTTATTTCCCCTGACTGACCGGGTCATCAAGCTATGTAAGCCAGCATGTCATACTGATAGCAGGAAACATTTTTTAAAAAGGAAAATGCTTACAATAGGACCATGAACCTGTGAATGGAACAGAGCGCACCCCAGTGCACATAGGACCTGGCTTTGCACGTCGGCCTCATGCACCAGCATCCTTCGTTGTTGTCCAACGAATCTTACAAACCACCACCTTCCCTCCCCCGCTTGCTCGCCCGGAAAAACCATCAGCACGAATGGGAAGCGGCACATAAGTCCTGTTTCCGGTTACTCTGTCTCCCTATGACTTTCATGGAGACCACCGGGCTCTAGAACGAGCTGCCAGTGTTCTAGGCCTATCGATGCTGGAATGGAGGACACCTTCCCTACCTCAACTCCTTGACTCCGGGACCTCTGTCCTTGTGGGGCACACGCAGACCCCTGGTTACTGCTTCTGAGAAACCGCCTTGTTTTCAGGAGTGGAGCACGCATGGTCAACAAAAGAGAGCCTGTATTTTTCAGTGATTTCTAAATATTTTGTATGTTCTATTCCTTCCACCTGCTCTGTTTTGGTTTCTCTCTTTGACTTTTGGATGATGTTTTTCTTTTCCTGTTTTCCCGCTCAAAGATTATTCTGTAGCTTCTTAAAAAAATTTTTTTTCCAGAACATGATTTAAATGAAGTCTGAATGTACACAATATTTTTTTCCTTCTCCTGAAGATCCCAAGGGCCTTCGCTCATAAATCCTGACATTTCCTTTCCAATTTATAAGCAGGTACTGTCATATATACTTAGCTACATCTTATTTTACTTTCATTTCCATAAGACAGTGTTGCTTTCATTTAATAAAGTCAATGTTTGTTCAGATTTACGTATGCATTTTACCACCTGCAATATTCCTTTTTCCTTGTGTCTCAGACCTTTAATTGGAGATTGTGTTCCTTCCTCTGGAGACTTTGCCACTGTTATTAAAATAACGTTAAAAACCTGAGACCTGGCTGCCGTTATGAAGATAAATTCTCAGGCTATCCAGTTTGACTCACAGCATCTTAATTTGGTGCTTGGTCTTGAAGGATATTTCCACCGGATTTACAGTGGTAGGACTGTGATACTGCTGAGAAATCTGATGTCAGACGAGCCCTTCTTGCCTTGTTTTCTTTTCTTGTATCTTTTCTGACTTTCTGCACATCTTTTCTTTGTGTTGGTACTCTGAACTAATCATCAGTGGGTTCTCCATCGGAGTCTTTTTGGACTCATCGCACTTGTCTTTTTAGGCTGAGATTTGTAGCTCACGGCAGTCCAACAGAATCCTGAGGCGATAGGATTTGAAGGACAGCTCCATCCCCCTCCCTGTTTTTCTCACTTGTCGTCCTAGGCAGCAGGTACGTACAGGGTAGATGCTTTCCACTGTGTTCTTTGTATCCCCTAAGCTCACTCTGTGACAAGTTCCCACCGCTCGGTCTACCGAAGCTGGGTAACATTCCAAGATGGCTTCCACGTCATCGTTCTTCAGGTATACAGAGCACAATTATATTAGGTTTCCCATAGGATCCATATGCAAAATTCCATATTTGGAATATCTGCTGCTTTGATCATTTATCTTCTTTTATTGGCTTTTCAAACAAGTCTGTGCTGTCTTTATGGATTTGACCATGAACTCAGATTCGATGTTGATTTATCTAAGTTCATCGAAAACGTGTGTTAAAGGTGGATGGGGATAGGCTGGTAGGTATTTAGGAGGGCACGTATTGCATGGTGCACTGGGTGTTATGAGCAACTAATGAATCATCGAACTTTATATCAGAAACCAGGGATGTACCGTACGGTGACTAACATAATAAAACATTTTTATTAAAAAAAAAAGAAAGGTGGATTACTGACACCAGCTAGCATGCCAGGAATCGGAAGATAATTACAGCTATTTTAACCTAAATTTGAGCACATATTCAAATAAGGCAAATAGAATTTGGGCTGCAACCGTCCTGTGCATTGACTTGTGGTCAGGATTACTCCAGACGTAACCTTCCATTTACTCAGCCCCCTACCCCAAGCAGAACTGCTCCCTTCCCATGCACTTTTGGAAGTTGCTGGGTGGGCCGGGGGACAAGGGAGCTCCTGTTAACCTTCCTTTGCATGACATAAAATCATTACACCCCGAAGCTTAATACTACTGGCTTTCCATCTCACAGACTATAAAATCCAAGTCCTTCTATTTGCATGCCATGCCAGATGCGGTAAGCCTGCTCTCTGACTTAAACTGTTCATTTTCTCTACCTGCACGCGGTACTTTGGGCACTCTGGTTTCTCTTCTGTTACTGGAACACGCTGAGACCACTTAGCTGTGCACAGCTGACTGATGGATTGCCTTCCCCCCTCCACAAGGTGGCCCCTTGGTGTCCAACCTCAATGTCTCCTCTTCAGTAGCACCTTCACACCTGGCGTGTTCAATCTCATTCTCCTATTTCTCTCGATGGCACCTGCTAGCAGCTGACTTTTTCAGGTTGCAGCTCTGCTCCTTTTGAATCATCTGTTGCCAGAAATGAAGCCATCAGAATAGACCCATGTGGAGGAAATCCCTATGTCCGTGTAGCTTTGATGAATCCATGGCCAGGACACAGCGGCCACTCCGCAAATATTTCTGCAGTGCATAAATAGCGGGTTTACAGCGTGGGGGTCAAACCTGAAATCACGGACTTGTACCTCTGTTCTCTGTACATCACAGAGACCAGTAAGTTCTGGACATTCAGTCCAGCTCTTAAAGAAAAGGGTGTATAATTTGCTTCAACTATGAAGAGAGTCCCTCCTGAAATGAGCTGGAATTTGTATTCTGCTCATGCTGCCTCTGTTTCTATTGACTCTAGGTGAAAGTAAATAAAGACAGATATGTTGGCAGAAAGGAGAAGGATGCATTTGCAGAAAAGAGGAACTCCAGCGGGTCAATTCTTTCGCATTAGGCAGTCAATTACTGTGAGCAGCCTGCATTCGCCCAGGGTCTAACAGAGTGTGCTGTGTGCAGAGAATCTGGGGCGAGGGGCCAGACTGCCATCACAGTAGTTTTTGGTCTGTTTTGATCCACTTAAGAAAAGCATTCAAAAAAAAAAAAACAAAAAACAGATACACATCCACATCAATAATTTAGTACCATTTTAGGTGAGTTCCAGCACACTGGGTTTTAAAAGTGGAAACTGCAAAATGCACCCATTTGAAATGGCTGAATAAAATTCTTGCAAGATGTGTGGATTCATATGTGGTGTGAATGTCTACAGCATATTTAAAAAATTAAATGGTGCTCCATTTTCAGGGGTAAATGTGCCATCTTGCAAGTATGTTTAATGCAAAGGCATACAGATAAAAATACAAGGAAGATGAAAATTTAAAAGCAGCAAATGTTTTTATGCACAGTGTCTTTCTGCATATGAAATTATATAGACATATATATAACACGTAATTTACATACTGCCAGAGAAAGACACACGTACGCGCACACACACGAGGAAGAGAAAACACCATCCAGAGACAATAGAGTTCTTCGTACTCCTCAGAAAGAAGCAAACACATTAGATACAGTATTTGTTTGTTTGTTTTTTAACCAAAAAAGATAACAAATTCCCCAAGGAAAATGAAGTTATTGGGAGGAAATTAGGTTCATGTCAGAACAAAGGATCAAATTAGTAGATACAGGATATGTGAATCTTGACTGTTTTTGCTCCAATAAAATTAGACGTTAGAACTACATAAAAATCACTTCCTTCCTGCGTCCAGTAGGACTTTTATATATTGCATATAAATATATATTACTTGGTTAATAATAGCCATTATCTGGGGCTCCTGGGTGGCTCAGTTGGTTAAGTGTCTGCCTTCAGCTCAGGTCATGATCTCAGGGTCCTGGGATCGAGCCCCGTGCTGGGCTGCCTGCTCAGCGGAGTCTGCTTCTCCCTCTCCCTCTGCCCCTCCCCCCACTCATTCTCTCTCTCAAATAAATAAAATCTTTAAAAATATAAAAAATAATAGTAGCCATGATTTCTGTAGGTGAAATAATTCAGCACAGTGTCTCCATATTCTAAAATGGATTGTGGATGTCTGGCACCTATATAACATTATTTTGAGTAAATGTCTTTCAATAGTGCACTGTCTATCTTCTTTGCCATACAATGAAGCTTTTTGACTGTACAGTTTTCTAGATGTTCTGAGAAAGTCTCTTCGGTCTCAGCGATCTGTATTCACGGCTAATGCCATAAGCACACAGCAGGGTCAGTGTGCACGTAACTGAAGAGGGGCATATGGATTCTCTTTTGCTCTGTACCTCAAACACTGGTTTCTCCCTTCGCTACCATCCTGATTGTCCTGCAGACAGACCACCCAGTCTCTTCTACGGGAGCTCAAGGAAGCCTTCCCAATTTAAAGAGCATTGCCGTTCCTGAGCTTCCTACAGCATGTTCCACCCTCCAACCAGCTTGTGCTTCCTCAAACACCGTGATGCCTTAGTAGCCATAATATTCACCTCCGGTCAGGTCTCCTACTGCTATTCTTTCAGATTTGGTATCATTTACTCTCCCTTTCTTCCTCTTAACAGCACATGCTGGAATTCAGCCTCTCCTTGTTTTATGTTTTGTTACCAGCTCTATGTTCCCCCAGAAAAAATTCACTCCTAGAGCTTTCATGGGCATTTCTGTGCTCAAAGTCAGCCAAACCTGGGTCTCTAATAAATTTTTCTTCTTTAAACTTGGATCCATGTACCCACGGTCTAGCAGACTTCCTTTGGCTACCTGGATAACTCAAAGCCAGTTCCACATCCATCTGTGTACCCACACTTCACTTTTCTTCTTCCACAGGTCATGGGTGAGCTTATACTGAGTCTGCAACTCAGTGACAATGAGTAAAACATGATATTGCATCCTCGGGAAGCCAGTGCATGCACCAATCTTTCAGAATCTCCTGGCAGCTTTCCTATGAGTCCCTCTCAAGTCCTCCATCAGCATGCGCCTCTTAGTTCAGACCACCACCGTCATTCCTGAAGACCCCTGGCCTTACTGGTCTCCCCACCTTCAGACTCTGTCATGGAAGCTCACCACAAAGACGTGAACATGATCAACTGTTCAAGAATCTTCTGTGCTGTCCAGTGCCCCCAAGAAGAAAACCCTATTATTTAACCTGGGCTTTGTGTGACTCTACCCTTCTCCACCTGCCATATTCTAGATATGGGCGTTCATCTCCTTTTTGCTACCATGACAAATTACCACAAACTTAGTGCCATAGGACAACACACATTTATTATCTCCTAGGGACACAGTTCAGAAATCCAGCGCCGGTCTCACTGGGCTAGCAACAAGGAGTCAGCAGAACCTGATCCCTTCACAGGGACATGAAAAGTGAATCCGTTTTCTTGCCTACTGAGGTGCTTAGAAGGCATCCCCATTCCTCAGCTCATGTCCCTATCCTCTACCTTCAAAGGCAGCCATGGCTGACCATGTTTTTCTCACATGGCATCACAAGGACTCCTCTCCTTCCATCTTCCTTTGTTAAGGATGCTTGAGATTACAGGGTACCCCTGGCCCCAATAATCCAGGGTAATCTTTCCATCCCAAAGTCAGTTGGCTGGCAATCCTAATTCCAACCGCAACAGTTTTCCTTTGTTCTCTAACATAACACATCCCTGCTTATAGAGATTAAGAGAGGAGCCATGTTTGTCTGCCACAGCTGAGGGTCTTCATGCCATAAAAAATGACCTAACAGTTGACCACTACCCTCTACCTCAGGAAGGCTCACATCTGTTTTCTTTTACCATGGCATATTCACACACCTTGAAATTATCTTTAATAATTCTGGTTCATTCTGGAGATCCCATTCAAGAGATCAACTCTTGAATTTCCCCCCTCTGATTGATCAGTTCTCTCTGGCCATACTTAAGAGCTCTCCTGTGATCCCCATTGGGGAAATCCTTAGGAAAATTTTTGATAATGGTCCCAAGGCTCCTGACAGCATCTAAGTCATTTTCCTTCTTTAGGGGGCTGATAAGATCAACATATGATCTGTCATTCTCAAGATAATATGGTAGCATATGTGCAGAACAGAGAACATGTAATGTGTCCGAAGCTCATATGGAAAGCATGTTTGATTTTGCTACATAGTGGGTGGAAATCTGCCCTTCAATATCCCAAAGAAAGTAAGACAATTATAAATGGGTATAAGCATGGACCCATTAGGACTTCCCAGACAAAAGTGGTATGATGCCTTAGAACACCTCATTCCTAGTATATTAAATTAGTTGACATAAAGGGATGCCCTTCTTTTGTCTACCATCATAGCATACCAAACACCTGAGGTCTAGGTTCCAGAATGACTTGAAAATTTAAGTTGCCTTTCTTTAAATAAAATGCCTAGGAACAAAGCTAACCAAGGAAGTGAAGGACCCATACTCTGAAAACTACAATGTGTTGATGAAACAGACTGAAGGCAATGCAAACAAATGGAAAGGTAGCCCATATTCATGGATTGGAAGAATACTGTTAAAATGTCCATACTCACCAAAGCACTCTACACAATGTATTCCCTTACCAAAATACTAGTAGCATTTTTCACAGAACCAGAACAAGTAATCCTAAAATTTATATGGAACCAAAAAAGACCCCAAATAGCCAACACAATCTTGAAAAAGAACAAAGCTGGAGGTATCACAGTCCCAAATTCAAGATACACTACACAAAGCTGTAGTTATCAAAACAACAAGGTCCTGGCACAAAATACACACATAGATCAATCGAACAGAATGGAGAACCCAGAAATTAACCCATGCTTATCTGGTCAATGAATCTTTGACAAAGGAGACAAGAATTTCATCTCTTCAATAAATGGTGCTGGAAAAACTGGACAGGCACATGCAGAAGAATTAAACTGGACTTTCTAACACCATACATAAAAATAAACTCAAGATGGATGAAAGACCTAATGTGAGACCTGAAATCATAAAAATCCTAAAAGAGAGCACAGGAAGTAATTTCTCTGACATCAGTCATAGCAACATTTTTCTTGATAGGTCTCCTAAGGCAAGGGAAACAAAAGCAAAAATAAACTATTGGGACTACATTTAAAAAAAAAAAAAAAAGCTTCTGACAGCAAAAGAAACCATGAACAATACAGAAAGGCAACCTTCTGAATAGGAGAAGATAGTTGCAAATGATATATTCCACAAGGGATTAAGATCCAAAATACATAGAGAATTCAGACAAGTGAACACCAAAAAAGCACCCAAAGAATCCTATTAAAAATGAGCATGGGGCCTGAATAGACATTGTTCCAAAGAAGACATCCAGATGGCCAACAGACACTTGAGAAGATGCTCAACATCAACCAGTCATAAGGAAAATTCACATCAAAACCAGAATGAGGTATAACTATACACCAGTCAGAATAGCTAGGATCAAAAAGACAAGAAATAACAAATGTTGGTGAGGATGTGGAGAAAAAGGAACCCTCATGCGCTGTTGAAGGAAATGCAAAATGGTGCAACCCCTATAGAAAACAGGATGGCGGTTCCTCAAAAAACTGAAATAGAAATACCATATGAGCCGATAATTCCAGTACAAAGTATTTGCCCAAAGAAAACAAAAGCACTAATTTGAAAAGACATATGCAATCCTATGTTTATGGCAGCATTAGTTACAATAACGAAGATATGGAAGCATCCCAGGTGTCCACCTATGTATACACAATAGAATATTACTCGGCCATTAAAAGAATAATTTCTTGCCATTTGCGACAATATGGATGCAACTAGAGAGTATTATGTTAGGTGAAACAGGTCAGAGAGAGAAGGACAAATACCGTACGATTTCACTTATATGTGGAATCAAAAAAGAAAAACAAAAAACAAAAAGCAGAAACAGAGACATATATAGAGAGAACTGATGGGTGCTGGAGGAGAGGGGGATGGGGGATGGGAAAAATGGCTGAAAGGGAGTGGGACATGTGGGCTTCCAGTGATGGCATGAATAAGTCACGGTGATGGAAGGCACAACATAGGGAATGTCGTCAATGGTATTGTAATAGTGTTGTACGGGGACAGATGGCACCTATAGGCATGGTCAGCATAGCATAGGACACACAGAAATTCACTCACTATGTTGTACACCTGAAACTAATGTAACATTATGTGTAAACTATACTTCAAGAGACTAAGTAGTTTAACTACTTTAGCCATAAGTGGGAAAGTGCATTGGTGCTGCCAGATATTGGAGATGTACTTCATAGGCTAACTGATGTGCTGTTTCAAACTTGACACCATTAAATAAAAATTTAAAAGGGGGGAAGTCCCTATTTTGGCAGATGCTAAAGCAAACATTTATTTGACTAGATTCGTATTAATGTTAATATTTTCAGAATTGTCTCTTGAACACTTAAGAGTTTTGGTCAGTGTTTGGTGACCTGTTATATCCCCCAAAATTGCAGTTTTCACTTTGCAGTAGGCACAGAAATATTTGCTGAAAGAAGGAAGGAAGACTGAAAAGAAATAGATACATCCGACTTAATGAGAAAAGAAAGAATCTGACCCAGTCCTATTAGGGTGAGACCAGGAAAATGGATTTTGAAAATGCATTCTTTTAAAACACAAGAGCGACTGGATTAACACGGTGGTTCTCTATTGGGGGCCATGCTGCTCCTTTGTCCAGGTCATTTGGCAATGTCCCGGGATCATTTTTCATTGTCACATCTGGGGGACAAGGGAGGGCGACTGGCATCTGAGGAGTAGAGACCAGCGGCTGCTCAATGCCCAACAGTGTGTGCAGGATGGTTTCCATCACAATGAATTATCTGGTTCCAAGTGTCAATAGGGTCAAGACCGGGAAAGCCTGGATTAATGACAAATTTTTCGTAAACACTGAAAGGTTTTCTCTGGTGATTTATGACTTAAAATATATGTTTGAGGTATCGTTTGGCTTTATCCAAACACTGTGAGGTGCTTTGTTACAGTGTAGCTGTTTTCATTTTGGGCAAGTATCAGAGTATTTAATGACTAGGAATAAATGTATCACGCTGCTCCCTATGAGTGGATTTTTTTTTATTGTTGTAGTTTATAAAACATCAATTAGACATAATACTGAGTTTCTATGGATAAATGAGTAGTTTCTAGTAATAAATGTACTAAATGTTTCACGTACCGGTAATAAGTGTACTGAAAGTCTTATGTAGACCATAAATGTAAAAATCTTGAGGCTGTGTTTTATAAGGTTCATTTTTAAGTATTTTTATTAGTCTCTCCTTCCTACTGATAAAAATCATTCCGAAAAAGAACCAGATTGTATTAGACACCTGTCAGTGTCACAGGCAATCCCCATCTTGGCTAAACAGACCTTTGTTCATTTCAAAATCAGCAAATGAGGGAGAACCTTTGGGACCCCACGTGAATACAAATGAAGCCCACGGCACCGTGAATTAGGCAGTTGCTTCTCTCTCTCTCCTACACTCACCTGTGCTACTTTCTTTGCTGTGTCAATGTCACCACACCATTTTCTGCCCTTAGCCTTGCGATGTCCTCCTTTTTCCCACTCCCAGACAGAACGAAAGCTCCCAACATGACTGGAGATGGCAGAGGGTTTCAGTGCTGCCTGCTTGTTTTCATTTCCTTTGGTTTTGTGTGCAGAGCTGCCCCCAGGCAGCTGTGAATGGCAACAGTCTCTGCCCCCAATCCTCACCTCATCAGACAGACGTGACTGTCCGGCTTCTCTCTTTTCCTTGGGGCAACACCAAGGAGGAATTCACCCCGGATATTTGACAAGCAACTGATGCAACAGGGAGAATTTTTTTTTCCTTGACAAAATAATGTTTCTATATCTCAATATGCCTAACTTGAGACTATTGAGACAATAACTATTATTGGTCTTTTTTTTTTTTTTTAATTTCCTACTATTCCCTTTTTTTTTTAAGTGAAAAAAACTCAAGGGGCACCTGGGTGGCTCAGTCCATTAAGTGTCTGCCTTCGGCTCAGGTCATGATCCCGGGGTCCAGGGATCGAGGCCCATGTCAGGCTCCCTTCTCAGTGGGGAGTCTGCTTCTCCCTCTGCCTCTGCCCCTCCCCTCTGCTCCTGCTTTCTCTCTGGCTCTCTCTGGCGTTTCGGGTTGACATGGAGTTATTCGAACAAGCTATTGATTCAAGGAAGGCTGCCACTGATTTTCCTTGTTTGGATGTATTTGAAATTTAGGCCAATTTTGTCTTTCATTCTTTGTATTGTTTTGTTGTTTTACTTCTAAGGAATATACCAAAAAGAAATGGATCCAAATAATTTCATCGATGACTAAAAACAGACTCTTGGAAGCAGTACATGTATACATTTCTCAAACTTTGCTCAAACTAGAGCCAAACAGAATTCACATTAATGATGACTTGGGGAGTGTGCTAGTAACCTATAGTTAAGTTTTTACACTAAAACTGAGCGCACACTGAAAAGGAGACAGGCCTTCTGATTTTCTTTAATCTCATTATATGCCACTCCCTACCTACGGGAATATTAAAGAAAATGCGGAAATCATTTCCTAAGCAATGTTAACACCGTGAACACACACGTCAAAAAGTAAAATAATTAGGCAAGCTTTCTACCAGCACTTGGGTTAAAGGAAGACATGAAAAAAAAATGAGTAAGACAAGAGTTCTGACTCACAAGATCATCAAGTCTTGAGGAGGGCACCTATGCTCCCCAAAACTGACCAACACGTGATCACCGTTTCCAAAAGTGCACTTAGCTTTGTGCTTTAGAAGAACAAGTAAGTTGACCAAGGAGCTTGGGAAGTCTTCATTAAGGAAGAGAAATTATAGGCTAGATCGCAGGGGGCAACGTCAAAATTAACTTTATAGTCAAGAGGAGGAAAGAACACTTCCGGAAAAGGACGTTTGTGTAAAGGGTTATGTTGTTGTGAAGTCAGATTGTATCGTCAGGGAATGATAAGAAGTACATTTTGTAATGAAAATACAAATCTACATTGGCAAGTGTATATTCACTCATATGTTAAAAGATTTTGCAAACACCGGTGCTTAAAGTTTTCTCTCACGTAGACAAACTCTAAAGTACGATCTGAGTATCAATTTAAGGTAATTGGAACAAAACAGATTACAGGGAGCTTAGTGCTGCTTTACAAATTTATGTCCTCGGGCATTACTGAATTTTGTGCAGTGTAGTCAGGTTATTTACTAAGAGAGTAAACAAAATGATTAGATGCTAGAAAATCCTCGAATAAAAATTATGACACATATGCCTGATAAATATTAAGAAAAACAACTTATTTGTTTGGGATCTCTCTTTCTTTATGTCATGTTATAAATTAGTTATAAAATTGGTGCTTTTGCTTTTAAAGTTTATGAATAGCATAAGGAAAAAAACACAAGAGATTATCTTTGCAACACCACGGTGACAAATCAAATCAAAGAGTGATGTTTATTAATAAGTGTGACGTGTAAGCCAGCAGGCTCTGCAAACGGGAAACAGGAATACGGAAAAAATAAAGTGAACACACTGCTCCATCAACAATGTGGTGAATGGATCTACGAAGTCAGAACCACTTCGGGTCTGAGCATTACTAATCCAAGGACTGGTATAAGAAGGACTTCCGTAATGACACGACACCACACACATGTGCATCAATTATACATAAATGCCCTTTATTAGGGTAAAATATTAGAGGGGCAAACAAACAAAAAACAAAAAGACAAGGACCATTCCTTAAAAGATCTTTGAACACAGGACTGTATCTAAAAATATTAATTTCGGGTGCCTGGGTGGCTCATTTGGTTAAGCATCTGCCTTTGGCTCAGGTCATGATCCCAGGGTCCTAGGATCGAGCCCCATGTTGGGCTCCCCGCTCAGTGGGGAGTCTGCTTCTCCCTCTGCCTCTTCCCCTGCTCTTGCTCGCTTATTCTAATAAATAAATTCTTTAAAATAAATAAATAAAAATAATACTAATTTCATGGGAAGTGTCATTGTTCTATCTGGTACCATATTCTTGTAATTCATAACCCACTAACAGACCTACCTGACTGCGTGAACAGCACCTTTGGTTTTTTTTCATGGAACTTACAGATAAAGGTATTTAATTCTGTACCTTACACATAGCTCTGGTATGAATCATAAAGGAATTGGCTTGCTCACTGATAGAATTGTAGATTTCATTTCAAATCCAAAAGGGTGCCAGACATTAATTGCTGAAGACAGCATAGATATTAAACAGAACGTGAACAAAAACTAGGCATTAATGAAATGTTTGGCTACATAATATCCCAAATTATGGATTAAAATTTTCAAAATATTCAAAGGCAGTATATCGTCTATGTATCTAGATACATAGTGTGTCTATATCTAGTATCTACATATATATCTAGATATAGATATAATATGTATTTTTCAGGTCAACCTCTTAAAAAATCACTGGATTATACGTGAGGAAAAAAATATTACAAACTTGAGTAAAGAGTTTGGTGTGTGAATTCCCAGCAGTTTAAGCAGTCCATAGTTATTTTTAATATTACTGATAGCACGTATCAGCGCACATCGGAATATCAGGAAAACTGTGCCATCAGAGCCAGGGTGAGCCATATGAATAAGACATGATAAATCTCGAAAAGAACCAAGTTCTTCCTTACACTGCTTTGTGACTCAGCCTTGAGATAATCTCAACATAGCCGTTATGTCTCTTAAGGAGATGACTTTCAAAGCAACTCTGTACATAGGCCACCTCAGATCAGCATTTTCAGCCAATTCCATTTTTTACTTTTTCATTTTCAGGCTTTGAGATGGAAATTCTCACCCGGATAACTAATAGAAATTACTAAGTCCCATTCGATTGATTGGCTGCCATTGCAGAGAGACATTTCTCTCTGGCATAGATCTGGGACGCTCTGGGGGTGAGCCGTTCCAAGAGAATTTTATGGCACTCCCACTGCTATCCTGATTGGACCTGTAATTAATACAGAACACGGAATGATAAATATTCAAAACGAGGCACAAAGAACTTCATTCTTGCATGCTCACCCTGTTCTGAGTCTTTGAAAGTCATATTTTTGCTTTCCCTCAGTGTCTGATGGTAAAGTCAGCAGTAATGAGGCCATGGGACGTGGCTCTTCATTGAAGAGTTCTTGATTTATTTCCCTANNNACTTGGATCCAAAGCTCCCAGGTAGTAGGCACTCACTTTGACTTTGTTGGTTATCTCTAACATCATAACCCGTTTACGGAAAATACAAATGTCAAAGAGAAACGGCCCCTGCCCCCCATGACATTTTGTCTCACTTTGCGCTAACATTCCAATTTTACATCATCCTGAAGGACTGGGAGCCGTGTGCTCAACTTCCCCACTGGGTTTGGGACTTTTTTTTTTACTTGGTTTTGTCTTGGGGTCTACTGGTGTTATTGTGGCTGATGTTTGGGTGAACACTGACAAGTCACTCTGCAAACCTGTATTGTTGTGGCTGATGTTTGGGTGAACACTGACAAGTCACTCTGCAAACCTGTACTGGAGTTACACATGGCAGGGAACAAACAAAACTTGTAAGGATCAAGGTGAGAATCATCCCGTATTTAAGTGTCACTCACCGGGGGTATGAATACATTGGACGCTGACTGGAAGCTACAGGCTGGCGAAGAATCCAGACATTCCACACTCCTCCTGGGCATGATTCTATGCCACTTTATCATAATCGTAGCCTGCCCAAACAGTCATTCATGGTATCTGGGTATCGGGACCCCCGAGCACACTGATCACAATAGATACGTCAAGTCATCCTGTTTTTATGGAATGCGACCAGCGCTCATTCATTTATGGCACTCATATAGGGAATCACTCACCTGTCTTGGAAATTCACTGTCATGTCCTGTGAACACATCCTCATAATCTGAGCAGGGAAGCTGTCACTTCCTCAATCCTTGTTCCCCCCCCCACCTCATTCTCCCTGCTAGCTGGACATGTTCTTCCATTCTACCTGCCTCCTTAATCCTAAATTCACTTTTATCACAAGACCCGTTTTTTCACAACTTGTTGTCAGAATTAAGGATTATATATGTTCAGCACCGAGAATGGCGGCTAGAATATCGTACATACGTGATAAATACTGGCAATTATTTTACGATGCAATTTTGTCGAAGTTCTAATTAATATTCATTAATTCCTGATATTACTCATATAATCTGTTCTCATATAATCATGACTCAGTAGAAGCCATTTGCATATAAACTATTTCAGAAGGTGCTTAGGAATTTAGGGAATTAAACATTTTTTTTAAATGCGTTCTTCATATCCAGCCTCACTCACCGCCTCGCCCGTCCCACGCCATTGTTTACTGACGACTCGCTGAATGGGTGAGTAAATAGTGGATCTGTGTCCTAATGCTGAGGCAGACCCTTACGGAGAGATTTCTCACCCCATGAAGCTGTTCTGAGTACTTCATGACACATACTACCTTCCATATCCTTCTCTACCGTGTATATCTTTTTAACATTGCAGGGAGGAGAGAAATTTAATCTTCTTAATGTTAAAAAAAAAAAAAAAAATCCAGTTTGGAAGAGAAGAAAGCCCCTGGGTTCTCACCCATGAGAACGTGAATGAACAGGTGGGGGAAAACAGTCACAACCCACTGCCCTGTGGCTGGGAGGACAAGACTGAACACAGAGGTTCTCAGACTGCTAGCCTTAGGTTGCTTTTGGCCGCCATCGGAGAGCTTGGAGTCCAGCTCCATTCCCGACAGTCCCTAACTGATGAGGGTGCTTTCCAGTGCCTAAGCCCTTTGTCCACGCCATGTGGGCTGTGTTCCACCCCAACTTTCCTTCCGGGCATCTGGTATTTGGTATGTGCTAGACAGCGGGTGCTATGTGAACCCCAATAAAATCTTTGGGCGCCGACGTTTAACCAGCCTCCCTTGATGGACAACATTGTGCAGGCACTGCCAAAATCTGAAACTGGAGGAAGTCAGCACGTCCACTGAGAAGACCCTGGGAAGCTCGTGCCTGGTTCTGCAACCGAACTGACAAGAGTTCCCTCCTTGGTGAGTTCCAGGTAGTGACCGCACCAGGGGGAGTGCTCACGATGTGGGAAACAAAGGCGAAAGAAAGATTAAGAAACTTCCTGACTACCTACAGCTCACTGACAAGTCCCTGAAACAGGCAGAGTAACCTTCCTCTAGGAACTCAGCTGCCTCGATGTTAATACTTCACTGAGGGCAAAAGGAATCTTAGCCTGACCCCCAGGATCCTGTAAGTCCACTTTAACATATAGAAATTCCTTTGGAAACTTCCTTTATCTCTATCCCACCCACCCAAGACACATGTTGGCAATCACCCCCCAAGCATATGACCCACTGACACACATCTGAAGGGTCTCATGACTCAGGTTTCATTAGACGGTAATAAATGACATCTTCCCAACTGCTAGGCCCCTCAAGGTCCCAGAAACTTGCTTCCGAAACTCCTTATAGACTTACACTATCCCTAACCCCCTCCCAACTTGAGAGTAGGTAATGGGCCACTCCTCCTGACCCCAGTGCAGCTCTTTCTGCACTTTCCACAGGTCCTGTCCCCGTGCTCTAATAACACAGCCTTATTAGGGGCACCTGAGTGGCTCAGTCGGTTAATGTCTCCCTTCAGCTCAGGTCATGATCCCAGGGTCCTGGGATTTAGCCCCTCATCAGGCTCCCTGCTCAGTGCGGAGTCTGCTTCTCCCTCTGCCCCTCCCCATGCTTGTGCGCTCTAATAAATAAATAAATAACTTTAAATCAATCAATGAATCAATCCACCTTTTTACACCAAAGACATCTCAAGAATTCTTTCTTGGCGGTCGGCTTCAAACCCTAGCGTCCTTCCCTACGTCACTCACACAAAGGAGACTATTTGCAGCCAATAAGGAGATCACAGGGAGTAACTTCCAAAGCTGTGACTCCCTGACCGGGGTGGGTGGCTTTCTCTTACTTAGGGTGAGGATGAGTGTGTGCAGAAAGGGGAGCATTGCCCTCGTGTGTAAAGGCAGGCGTAAGCCCGGGCACCTTAGAACACCTGCCTGTAAGTGCATCCTATGTCATGTGAATGAAGCTTGAGCTCCTCTCTGGGCAGAGGGCTGAACGTAACAATGAAGCAGAGGTCACTGAGGACAAGGGCCGGGCGTTGGGCCTGCTCCGAGGGCCAGTGTAAGCTGCATGGGGTCTTTCAAGGGCTCACTTCTCTTGGGTAAGGAATGCGGGGCCTTGCTTATTTTCCAAACAGCACTGGGAGTTTCACCACTGATTTATCTCTGTTTCCTGGCCTGGCAGGACTGTGGGGTTTTGCCTTCCCTTTGCTCCCTTGAAACACTTTAACACTGAGGTTTTTACATTTCTTTGTAACTCTGACACCTCCTAGGAAGTTCTGCAAGAAGTGTGCTGGAGCGAGCAGAGCCCGCAGAGCGGAGCTCAGGGAAAAGAGGTGGGGGCCTAAAATGACTTCTCTTTCCAGAGACCCCGAACTCCTTCTGCTTATAATCTCCTCTGGACTTCACCCCGAGCCCCTTTCCCTTTGCTCATTTTGCTTGGTATCCTTTTGCTGTGATAATTCAGAGCTCTGAGTTGGATAACATGCCGTTTCTCCTAGTGAAATCAGCCAACCTGGGACTGGTCTGGGGGATCCCTGACGCAACCCCCATGTGACATAGGAACACATATTTTCGGGTAGGGAAATCTCTTCCTAATAAGGTCCTGTATATTCAGTGACTTTTTAACTTCCAAAGCCCGACCCTTAAGTTCCAAGTAAACTTTACCCAGAAAGTCCCAAAGCTGAACTATTTATTTTCTGTATAGTCCAATATCTGTTTGGGTTTTTTTCTTTAGTCCAATATCTGTTTTATATGTGCATGAACTGATGCCTCTTTCCTTACTGGTGAGCATACTTTCTACATATACCCCACAAATCAAAGGAATTATTTTTTTCAAAGCCTTAATGTCTTTACTGGTTTTCTTTCCATTATTGATCTTCAATGACAAAAAGAGGTGTGCTAAAATCTAAAAATGGTACTTTGGATTTGCTCACATCTACTTAATTTATTTTGCCAATTGCTGTTTCCTCTACGTGAAAGTCCATTACCATGAGATGGTCTAATTCAGAGACTAACGGAGAGAGAATTTCGTAGGAAGAGACACACTCACATCCATGCTTCCTTGACATCTGGACTTGCCACTGGGCTGCCACGTTCCAGGGCCACTTGCTTCTACAAAGCTCGCAGGGGGGAGTAAGATTCCAGGAAAGCGCTGAGTTCTTATGCTTGCAAAGCACCCCTAATCATTCCCATGTGGTCCCGTGCAAAGCTAGCCTAGCCACCTTTCCTATAATCCGTTGGTTAGAATCAGGACAGTGGTTTCAGCACGTGCCCAAGGAGAGCAGATTCCATAGGCATGAATTTCAGGAGGTGAGAATCCTAGGTGCAGGGCAGGGGTGGGGGCAATGAGGATTCTGAATGCAGGACTCGCGTAACAAATGTGGCTTTTATCATTATTGCTTAGTTGGCTGGGTGTATAAATCACGAAATCATGACTGGGATTTTACAGAAGGAACGACAGTTACCACAGTCATGCAGACAAAAAAAATGCAAGAAACAGGTACTAAAAAAATGCATGTTGGACAACAGTTAAAATTTAACTTCACTGACCTCACCATGGTATCAGGAGACAGGACCTAAGAAGTCTTCAACTTCTGTCTTGCATAAAAAATACAGGCACAGCTCTCTCCCGGGATGATCTTGGCTTTTTTTCCCCCTCCACCAAAATTAACAGGATTTCTTTTACTTATTTCCTATTCGCATCCGAGAAATCATCAGCCCACTCGAAGGAAAATTCTACACCCTGAAATATTCTCCAGACTCTCAATGTTTATAACATGCATCTTGGTGTTATTTATGCTTTGAGAATTAGAACAGAAACAGCACTGTTCCAATCTATGTCACAAAAAAAAACAAAATTGTAAAGTATTGATTAACAGGATAATAGATCGAATCTAAAATAGGTTTTAATGAGTCAAAAAATTCAAACAACCCATTTGAAAGCCAATTACAGTGCCTAAAGCCTCCTTCAGGCCCCTTTCATTAAATCCATGTTTTGCTTTATGATGGAAAAATAAAGGGCCCTTGAGGCTTTCTTTGTAAAGTAATTATTTCTAAAGGGAAAAACTTCAACAACATTTCAGTGACATGATTTGAATATCACACGCATGCTTTCAGCCTCTTTTTCTTTTCCTTTGACATTTTTATAATATAATATGAAAGAAAAATGGATTTATCAGAGTAATGGAAATAATTAGACTCCGATTATCAAAAAAGAAATCTGTTGACAACAGTTCTTTTGGAACTGTCAGAAGTGGTAATAAACCCCTCTTTCCAGTGATCATCACTGTATGCGTATAAAAAGTTGCTGTCTCTCTGTTGGGCGATGCATGAAGTCAGCCTGACCAAGAACTTGATACTTATGTAGACCCTGAAATTCTTTATGGGTGAGAGAGAAAGAGAAGGAAGGTATTTTATGGTTTGCAGAATTTGGAATCTGACCAGCAATCTTTCCCAAATATGTTATAATCCCATATAAGCAAGAGTTCTGTGGGTAATAGGAAACAGACCAGAGAAGTCCACGTAGCCAGTTACCTTTTGTCTTTCAATGGGCAACACTTGTAGGATATAAGAGGTGTCAGCAACGATCAACATTTCGTGTGACGATCTCTAAATTCGGTCTTCTGTTTCCATGTCCACCTATATAGGACACGTTCTGTCCAAAGATTTCAGTCACAAATTATGCCCTCTATCACCAAGGCACTCCTGAACCAAACCATCCTAAGTAGCCAGATTTGGGTGCTCAGAATCTCTGTTCCCCATATAATTGGGAATCCAGGTATGAGTGATCTACTTCTTGGGTCAGTATGGGCAAGAATGCGGAGATCTCCCAAGGACAGAGCTGTATGGGAATGGTCAAACAGGTGCATGGCATATTCCTGCTCTTCATGCATTGAGGTTCAGACACTAGGTATAAATAAATAGGCTCAGACATCAAACGTCCTCAGGATACTCTGTTAAGCAGGAAGGTACATTGCAGGGTAGTAAACACAGAGGGAAGACATCAGAGTGGGATTATAGAGAGGAGACTGAAGGAGGACTTGTATTTTTCTTTTTTTTTTTTTTAAGATTTTATTTATTCATTCGACAGAGACAGAGACAGCCAGCGAGAGAGGGAACACAAGCAGGGGGAGTGGGAGAGGAAGAAGCAGGCTCCCAGCAGAGGAGCCTGATGTGGGGCTCGATCCCGTAACGCCGGGATCACGCCCTGAGCCGAAGGCAGACGCTTAACTGCTGTGCCACCCAGGCGCCCCAGGACTTGTATTTTTCTTGCTTAAATTTGCTATAAGCAGACTGAAGGAGGGGCTTTATTTCTCTGGCGTGAATAAGCTATAAGCAGGATACTGTTTGGTATTGTTTGTAAATATAGAAGCCTGCTGGGAAGCTGGACTACAGTGTGGAATGATATCCAGTGTTACTGAGTAGCAAACGGATAACACACAAAGATGCCCAGAGTCACAGAACACAAAAGTAAGCCAGGATCTACATGCTTCTTCTACTCAGCATGATTACCACCTACATAGGATCCAGAGTCTCCAGATACTCAAAATGTCCCTGATGCAATTAA
The DNA here is from genome assembly GCF_017311325.1 of Ursus maritimus. Taxonomy (NCBI): domain Eukaryota; kingdom Metazoa; phylum Chordata; class Mammalia; order Carnivora; family Ursidae; genus Ursus; species Ursus maritimus. The sequence continues at coordinate 122,048,624 of NW_024423319.1, read as the reverse complement.
AAAAACACTTGCCCTAGCAATACCCTGGAATATCACAGCTTGAATGAGGAAAGATAATCATGAGACATCAACACAGAGATGGGATCATCTGAGGAAGTTTCAAAGGAACACACACAAAAATTCTTCAGCACGCAATGACACTCTTCCGACAAACTAAAGGAAAAAAAAAAAAAGCCTGAGCCAAAAAGTCAGAAGATATATATATAAAAAAAAGTAAATTACAGAAACGTAAAATACAACGCCTGAAATAAATGAAGGTAAGATGCTTTGTGAAGACTTTGCCAGACTTGCAAAAGTCAAAACATTCATCATCATCACACTTGCCAAGTTAAGAAAAGATAAAGGGCATCGTTGGAACAGATGATATCTAAGGAATTCTCATCTACACAAAGGCATAAAGAGCAGTGAAACTCACAACTGAGTGGATCTCAAGACGTTTTTCCTACCATTTAAATGTCCTTCACTGATAACAGACACGTCTAAAAGCACTGGTAAGAATGTATTGTGGGGCTTGTCACATGTAGAAGTAAAATTCACACCAGCCATCAAAGCAGGAGAGAAATGGCAGGATACCATTGTAATCTCTTCTAGTATACAAAAGTGGTACAGTACCATGTCAAGAAAGCAGGTTTATTTCCTTTTTTTTTTTTTTTTTTTTTTTTTAAAGATTTACTTGAGAAAGAGGGAGAGAGTGAGAGAGAGCATGAGAAGGGTGCGGGGCAGAGGGAGAAGCAGACTCCCTGCTGAGCAGACAGCTCAATGCGGAACTTGATCCCAGGATCATGACCTGAGCCAAAGGCAGACACTTAATCCACCCAGCCACCCATGCGCCCCTAGAAAGTAGGTTTATATTCAACCATGTGAATAATCACATTAAATGTAAGTGACCTAAGTACCCCCAATGAAAACGCAGAGATCGGATAAAAAAAAGGCAAGACCAAATTACGTGCTTCCTAACCAAACCACGTGAAATATAAAAGCTCGTCATCAGAGAAGAGTTAACCCACAGTAGCAGAATCCACAGTTCATTCCGTTGAACTCTAGGACATCTGCCAAACCAGACCATGTCCTGGGCCATAAATACTCAAGTTGTAAATAGGATTTCTCTGACCATATAGAAGAATTCTGAAATCCAAAAGCATGTGAGAACGATATCCTAAACAGCCTATGGGTCAAAGAAACAAAAGCAAAAGACAAGTAGTATTTATTTGGAACTGAGTGCCAGTAGGTGCACAACTTACACAAATGTGTGAGATTTATCCATAGCAATTATTAGTGAAATGTGCATGGCACCAAATCCCTATCTCAGAAAACCAAAAAGTCTCAAATCAATGACCTCAGCTTCCAACTTAAAAATAAGAAACAGAGGAGAAGCAACTGATGTTGGCGAGGATGTGGAGAAAGGGGAACCCTCTTACACTGCTGGTGGGAATGCAAACTGATGCAGCCACTGTGGAAAACAGTATGGGGCTTCCTCGAAAAGTTAAAAATACATCTACCCTATGGTCCAGTAATCATATTTACCTAAAGATTACAAAACACTACTTTGGAAGGATATATGTACCCCTATGTCTATAGCAGCATTACCGACAATAGCCAAATTATGGGAGCAGCCTAAGTGTTGACAGATGAATGAACAAAGAAGGTATGTGCGTGTGTGTGTGTATATGTGCGTGTATACACACACATCACAGAATATTATTCATCCGTAAGAAAGAATGAGATCTTGCCATTTGCAACAATATGGCTGGAGCTAGAGAATATAATGCCAAGTCAAATACGTCAGAGAAAGACAAATGCATGATTTCACCCATATGCAGAATTTAAGAGACAAAATAACAAGAGAGAGAGGCAGACCAAGAAACAGACTTTTTTTTTTTTTTTAACTAGAAAGCTTCATGACTAGCATGGAGCCCAAAGGTGGGGTTGAACTCACTACCTTGAGATCAACAGCTTACCTGAGATCAAGTGTTGGATGCTGAACCAACTGAGATACCCAGGTGCTCCCGGAGTCTTAATTCTAGAAAGCCAACTAAGGGTAACCAGAGGGGAGGTGGAGAGATGGGGGTGAAGGAGGGCACTTGTCGTGATGAACACCGGGTGATGTATGGAAGTGGTGAATCACTATATTGTGTGCCTGAAACTAATATGACAGTGTTATGTTAATTATACTGCAATTAAAATATTGAAAACTTAATAAAAAGTACACAAATGTGTGAGATTTAATAAAAGTACACAAATGTGTGAAAACTTAATAAAAAGTAAGAAATAAAGGCATAAAGTAAGCCAAGGAAAGAAATAATAAGGACCAGGGCAGAATTTGATAAAATAAAAACACAGAAGCACAACAGAGAACACAAACTCCTCACTGGTTCTCAGAGGATAATCAATAAAATGGATAAACGTCTAACAACAGTAACTGAAGACATGAAGACAAAAGATATTACACAAAGTGATGAGATCACTAAAAATACTACAGATACCTAAAGAATAATAAAGGAATACTAAAAAAAGTTTTGAACAACTTTGTGGCCTTATCTGAGAAAATTCAGTCTTTCACTATGAAATAGGATGTTAAGTACAGATCGTTAGATACGCTTTATCATGTTGAAATAGCACACGTACACACACATATCGTGGACATGTATACGGTATTCGATTCATTTGGATAATATTTTTAAATAATTCTGCACTGTCTTCTCCAATTGACTATGTTGGTCTGTTGTTGGTATCGGGGTATGTTTAACTACATTAAATAGATTGCAAACGTTCCCTCTTGTCTCAGTTCCCGGAACAATGTGTGTAGAATTCATATTTTTTAATCTTTTAAATGGTTAGAACAGTTCCCCAGTGAAGCCACCTGAACCTGGTGATTTCTTGGTGGAAAGGCTTTTAAAAACAAAATCAATTTAGTCAATAAGTCCGTGGCTATTACTGCCTGAGTGAACTCTGTGACTTTCGGGAAATGCCTACATTTAATCTAAACTACAGAATCATTTCTCTTATACTTGTTTTTAATCTCCCTTATCATCCTTGTAATGCCTCCAGATCTAGACCGATAACACGTCCTTCATTTCTGATATTGGTAAAGTGATTGGAGTTGGGCTAACGGTTTGGTTAAAGGTTTAAGAACTGCACTGTTGTCCTCAAAGAACCATCTTTGGTTTCACCGATATCATATGTTCTATGGTTTAATCTGCTTTATGGATCACAAACTATTCTCCTTCTCCTACTTATGCTTGGTTGATTTTCTAGATTCTTCAAGTGGAAGTTTAAGTCACTGATATAAGCTAGTATTTCCTTGGTAATAAGTGTTCGTAGTATAAATACCCCTACAAATACTTCTTTGAGGTGCAACCTACATATTTTTCCCATAGTGAAAGTGAAAAAATTTTTTTCCAGCTTAACTGACATATAATCAGTACATAAAAACTACACATGATGAATGTATGCAATGTGAAGAATTTGGACATTTGTATACATTCACGTAACCACCAGCACAATCCAGGTAACAAACGTATCCATCACTTCCTGATACATGTTTATATACTTTCATTCAGTGAACAACACTCCAATTGCTCTCTAATTTCCTTATTGACACATATATTATTTAGAAGAAGCCCACTGCTTATTTCTTAAATATTTGGAATATTCAGATACTGTTATCAATGGTTCATTTAATTCCATTGTCACCAGGGAACGTGTCTGATTTAAACCATTTTAAATCTACTGACACTTAATTTATGACCCTTATATCCTCTATCTGAATAAACGTCCAGTGTGCACATAAAAAGAATACACAGTCTGATGTTGAGTGTTCTATAAATGTCAATTGTGTTCTTCAGGTCTTTATTCTTATTGATTTTCTGTGTCCTTGTTCTATTAAAAATGAAGACATATTTTCAAAACAGACCACAATTATGAATTTGTTGATTCTCGCTTTCACATTATTTTTTGCTTTGTGTATTTCAAAGCTCTGCTATGAAGTCCAGAGCCATTAGGATGGTTATGTTCTCTCCGAGTTAGCAACACGCCATTATTAACCAATGGTCTTTATCTCTTTCATTGATCCTTGCTCCAGATCCGGCTCAGTCTGCTAACAATAAAGGAACTCCAGCTTTCGCTAAGTCAGTATTTCCAGTACATCCTTTCTCCTGTGCATTATTTTAACCTCTCTGTATTTTTAGTGTTTGTGTAGGCAGCTTAGAGTTGGACCTTGCTTTTTTTTAATGCCATCTCTCTGCCTTTATACTGAGGTATTTAGGGGACGTCTGGGTGGCTCCGTTGGTTAAGCGTCTGTCTTCAGCTCAGGTCATGATCTTAGGGTCCCGGGATCGAGTCCCGCATTGGGCTCCCTCCTCAACGGGGAGTCTGCTTCTCCCTCTGCCTGCAGCTCTCCTTGCTCCTGAGCTCTCTGTCTCTGACAAATAAATAAAATCTTTATAAAATAAATAAATAAACTGAGGAGTTTAGATCATTCATATTTAATTACTGATGTGCAGGTTTTAAACATAACCGCCTACACATCTTCCTATTTGTTTTCTGTCTCAACTGTTCTTTATAAGCTTTTTGTTTTTTGCCTTCTTTTAGATTTTCTTCCTCTCTCCTCATTATCCGTAACGTTTTCTTCCTTCAGAATTTTCCAAAGTGTTTGCGTTACACACATTTTACTTATCGCAGTCCACTGGCAGGTGTTCTTACACCCGGGCACATGGAAGAATCTGATGTCCTATTTTCAACCTTTGCGCACATTCACACATACCATCACATGCATCATTTCCAGCAGGCTTCATTCCTGTGTGCCGATCCAGATTCCCATCACGTAGAATCATCCTGCTTGCTGGTAAGAATCCTTCTACGTGTTGGTCTGCTGACGATGACTTTTTCAGCCAGGGTGTTGCAACGAGTCTGCATTTCAACTTTATTTTCAAAGGTATTTTCACACTGTTGAGAATTCTAGGATGAAGGGGACTTTCAGTTCTTGAAAGATGGCACTCCGCTATGTCCTAGCTTGCACTGGTTCTCATGAGACACACGTGGCCAGCCTTATGTTTGCTCCTCCGTAGGTAAGGTCGGTTTCCACGGCTCCCTTTGAAAGGGTCTCTATTACTACTTTATGGTCACTGGATTATAATATATCTTGTTTTCATTTCTCTCAATTTTCTTCCATGCCATACTCATTGGACAATTTTTTTTTTTTGGAACAGATGTACGATCTTCATTAAATTTTGGGGGGAAATGGCATGATTTAAATATTTCCCCCTGGAAATCCAGTCAGAAGCATATTGTTCTGCTTGCTGTTGTCTCAAAGTTTGCCGGATCCCTGCTTTCTTTTTCACCAGCCCCTGTGATCTTGATATTTCATTTCGCATACTTTTTTAAATTTCGGTTTTCTTTTGCAATATCCATCTGCTGTTCATTGCTTCCCAATATCATCTTTATCCCAGAGATTATCTTTTGACTCTAGATGATTAATTTTGCTTTTACATGTTCCTTGACCCTCTTTCTGAGGCCGACACTGTAAACTGATGACATATGTTTACAGAGGACTGTTTAAAGCCCCCATCCAGTAATTCCATTATCTACGTTAGTTCTCGGTCCACTGCTGTTTACTGAACTTTTGTTTTCTCCAACGTGGTCATAGTTTTCTGTTCTTTTGCAGGTTATTCATGTTTCATTAGATACCAGTCTTTGTAAATGTTCCCTTTTCAGGGGCAGACTGTGTGTGTGCATACACTTGAGCTTTGCTCTGGAATACTCCGATGGAACTTGGGAACACTTGGATCATCTCAAGTCTTGCTCTGAAACATCGTTGGCAGCAAGCGGGGACTTTAGTCTGAGACCGGACTACTAAAGTAATACTCTTTTGAACATGCTCTACTTTTCTCTCTGATTTTTTATGTATTTTACCACATACAGCATAACGTGCACTATGCTCCCAACTGTTAAGTGTATGGTTGCGTGGTATTTACTACATACTACGCCTCTCCCTCCTAATGTTGCTCTCTTTACTCAGACTTTCTAACATATTATTTAATTTGGGTATTATTTCTACCATCCATTGCCTGCATCATGCCGCAGAAAGTTAAAATCTGCGATGGTGGGAAATCTGAGTTAGATTCAAGCCAGCATGTGTTTATCTAGAGTCTGGGGGTATTTCATAACCGTGTTGTGAATCACTCCTTTCCTTCAATACTTAAAAACCACAACAATAAACATTTCGCTTGTTTCTTCTTTTAAAAACCACTGTTTAATGGTAAGACCTTCCTAAGAGGTGAGGATGTTTCCAACCACACGTGGGTAACTTTTATATGACCATCTCCCCCCCATCAGTGAAGGGACTGAAATTTTGTGTAAAAGATAGTTATCTTTCATTTTTTCCCCACGTATCTTTAAAGTGACATGCATATATATCTTTTATATTATTTGAGAATTCTATGGTAATTGAATAAATTAGCAAGAATGACTTCACACAGCATAAAGGAAAAATGTAATAATTGCTTTACAATGACAAAGCTGTAAATGTCACCACTTCAATAGGAGATGAAATGGGATCAAAGAAAAAATACACATATACATGAATATAGATAACAGTTCATTTTCTCCAAACAAAAAGAATACACGCTGTGTTTCTTTCCTGATTATTAAGATGATGTTGTTACCATGAAAAACTGGGAATAAACAGGGCAAATATCCATGTAATTTAAAAACAGTAATGTATTTCAATCAGAGAAATAGTTTAACAAATAAATGTTTCCTGAACAGAATGAAAATCTCTACTTGGAGGAACAATATTGACCTGCATCAATATTTTTGTTAAATAGTAGTCTGGAATTTTTGGGTTTTTTTTTTTTTTTTAAGTAGGCTCCATATGGAACCCGAAATGAGGCTTGAATTTACGATCCTGAGATCACGACTTGAGCCGAAACCAAGAGTTGGAGGCTGAATTGACTGAGTCCCTGAGTCACACCTGGTAAACGAAACAGTAGTTTTGACTGAAATAATTTCATACCTTATATGAAACCACAGTTTCAGATTTAACAGTACAATAGATATTTTGCAATTATTTTGTGTTTTTTATCATTGAAAACAACACTTTAATTTATACTCCAATCAAGGTCAATAAAACACATCAACCAAATAAAATAAAACTCATTCTAAAAGTTAAGCAAAATGGATATATTTTTGCAGAGATGGTAGTTTGATTACATTTCTAATAAAAAATAGAAACATGTATCAGAACCATTCAGAGTTCTAAAAACTTGGTTTGCTTAATGCTAGCTTATGTCTTTTTTTCCCAACAGAAAAATATGTAGGCAAGCCTTGTCCTTGAGAGCCCCTGACATTTCATCTGTATTCTATTCACTAAAACTTCAAGATCTGCTTCCAAAATTTAAAGCCTGTCAACAAGGTTATGATTGTAGAAAATGGAACATAAATATTTTCAAAAATGTTCCAGCACATGTTACAATGCACAAGTGGGTTTAGGTGACGTATAATTTAATCAAAATATGCAATGAAGATGATCATCTTTTCAGTGCATGTTTCAGCATGGATATAATAAATAGATTTTAAGAATCAAAAAATAATAAATAAATGAATAAATCGGTTTAAACTATGGTTAAAAAAAATACATTTGCCTAAGACCAAAATGAAAAGAAAGCTGTAAACTAATTTTCGCTTTACTTGAAAAGAACTGCGGGCCGTAAACAGTACTCACTTCCACCCACCTGTTATCCTTAAGCGCAGATGAAATGCTGCATGGACTTAAAACTTTAGCGATTTGAGCAAACTTTAAGCGTGTCATGGAAAGTCACAAATAAAGCAGCATGCAAGACGGAGCCTGGTGAATGTTTATAGTATATATTTTATCCACCTTTCTGCATTTCACAATCGAGAGTATTCGGGCAAAGAGAATTATACACTTTTCAGGGCAATTTGAGTAACATTCATTTCTATCAACTAGGTGTCCAGGTTCTTCCAAATTGTACTAAAATAATGTGAACCAAACTATCATTTCACTATCACACAACATCCTTTCAAGGAGAACCCAAGGACTTTGAAGAACTTGGTGTGATTCTGAAAAAGGCATCGCATGTTCTGGGCAGACACTGGGCATGGCGTGGAGATTAGCAAGCAAGGTAAAGGGAAAGTTCAGCCAGGCACTCCTTTGAAAACAACGTCCTCTTCAACAGGTAAGCAACCCTGCCCTCAAGCTACTGTTCACAAGATCTAGGGCCCATAGGAATTTTCCAGAACAATGGGACCAAGGAGGGTCACAGGACTTCAGGGCAAAGCCTGGGACAAGGCTCATAGCTCCAACGAATGAAGGACAGAGCAAAGTCCCTGGACCCTGCCATCATAATGGTGCCCAGGCTCAAGGTGCATCGTCCAGGATGAAGCAGAGAAAACACAAAAAACGGTACCAGCTAGACACATAAATTCAGAAGAGTAGCAAGTACAGAGTTCCCAGACGGACAAAGGGTGATGTCACAGACCAGACGGGCTCAACATGGCACCCAAAGAACCACCTTCCCCCTATATCCATGAGTCCACTGGTGTCCATCCTCCCCATCTTAGGGAGAGAAGCAGAGGAAGAAGGCTGAAAGTTTTTTTTTTTTTTTTTTGAGATTTATTTATTTATTTGAGAGAGACAGAGAGCAGGGCGGAGGGGCAGACAGAGTGGAAGAGTGAGAGAAGTAGACTCCTGGCTGAGCGTGAAGTCCAACAGGGGGGCTCAACCTCATGACCCCGAGATTATGACCCGAGGGGAATTCAAGAGTTGGATGCTCAACTGAGTGAGCCATCCAGGTGCCCCAAGAAGCAAGATTTCTAAGCAATTCTGTCCAATAATGGATTTAAACTATGTAATTAGACTAAGATTTTTAAACCATGTCAAAGAGGTAACTGATTTTATTCCCCTTACCAATGCACAGGTTGGGACTTGAAAGAGGGGCAGATTTGTTCCAAACTAAATAAATTCCATTTTCTCTACCCACCCAAGTGATAGTGTAAATGAAATCTGAGCTTCTGCTGTAGTATGGTATATGTATCAAAGCATTCACACACGGGTGTAGTCCTACATGTATAAGAGATGTCTAACCTTGGCCCATCTTCCTTATGTTTTGATGTGGGAATTCTCCTGAGAACAAGGGAGCTGTGAATGCTTAATTGTAGAACGGCTTTGTCACCATGGGGAAGAAAAGACCACCAGAAGGTTGGGATGGTGGGATAATTCAAATGTCATGGCTTTATTCAGAAGAGGTGACCTTCTTCATTAACTGGGGCTGGTCACGACTGCGTAAAGATCCAGTCCCGACTCCCTCCGTGCTATCCCAGCACTGCTTCTCTTGATGTATGAGAAGTTTATGTAACAACTAACTTGATTTCACGGAACCTTCAGCCCCAGAGGGGATTCATTTGTTAAATGATCTGTATCGGACAGAGCAGACTAATTAGATTGTTCTTGCTGGCATTGATTAAGCACACAGTATGGGCATTGAGGAAGCTTACTGCTAGAAATAAGAGCATCTAAATAAGACCTAGGGAGCCTGTATGCTTCCACTGTGAAGTCACGGTCAACCAAGAAGAATCAAATCCAGCCACGAACAGATCAAAGGCATGAAGACTTCCGGATCTTTCCCTCTCTAGGAATCCCGAACCCCGTGTTTAGGGAGACACGTGTAAATCCATACTTTGAGAATCTGCAGATTACAGAAATGTGTGAAAAGTAACTTAAAGACCGGTAAAAACCTATCACAACTTCAAGAATCATTTTACTCCAAGACAGGTAGTTGTAAATGTCATGAAACAGTTATCACTAAAATTAACGGATACGGGTTTTATTGCCAGAAAGAGAAGATGTCAAAGATCTTTATGTTGGAGAAGAGCCCCTTTGTGTTATGGCTACTGGTTTTCCTTCCAATTTTTTCTTATGCCCACTGTGCCTATACTTGCGTGTGAGAGTGTGTGTGGTTCCTCTTAATTTATTGAGATAAAAAGTACCAACAGTGAAATGCAGACTGTAAGTGTGTCCTTTAAAATTTGATAATCCCATGAGTCTACAACTTCAGACAAGAGGCCGAAATGTCCATCACTGGGGGAAAAAAAATCCTCTTATGCTCTTTCTAAGATGGAAAACCATCATTCTGTTTTGTATGCTTTTTACTTCCTGNNNNAGCTCCCTAAAAAGGTAAGTTCAACCCATAAGTATGTACTTCTTCTGTGCTGGTTACCTTTGTTCAGCCTCGCGTCTGTAAGAAAGACCCATCCTGTTCATACACAGGTACCTGATTGTTCTTTTTCTGGTACGTACAATCCCATCTGTGAATATACCATCATGTGCTTACCCATTTTCCTGATGAGTTTCCTTGAGTTTATTCAATATGCTTTCTTGCATCTACTAAGTTGATTATATAGCTTTCTGTCTCTATTCTGGTAACAGAATTAGAGATAAACACTAATTGATTTTCCATATGAAACCCACCATATGTTTCTGGACAAAACACACCTGATAATGAGGTCTTATCCTTTTTGTATATTGCTGGATTTGATTTGTAAAGTGGGCCCTTGACTCAAGGAAATTCTCCATAGGAGCCTCCTTTTCCATTTGATAATTTAAAGAGAAGGACCCTTTTAATTATAAACAATAGAGTGCAGGTTAAAGATAATTTTTAAATGACCTGACAAGAAAGAAAAAGCATATTAGACACTTATTAAACACATAGCACATAATTAAGTTATTAACCTGTTCTTCCTCCCTATGAAAGTTAATCTAATTCTCTCTGGCTCAAGCACTTTATATTTTCCAGGTAAAACTCTTTCACAGCTAACAGAGGAGACAAAGAGCAGGAGTCTTCTCTTGAATCTTGGATCCACGACACTTTCTAGAATGTGTACCTCTACGCCTTCAATCCCACTCCCTGGGACAAATCCGTTACATCTTGGAGGCCAATGTGCCAATATAGGTTACCCCTTCCACGGTGATTTGTAACTATAAGCTGACAATACGTTAGGCGTCTACCAATAGTGTAAGCACCCAGAGGTGGGCTTACCAGGTTTATGCTTTACTTTTCCACTTGAAAATTTTGTCTGAATATATTTACTTGGTTCCCTGCCATCTCAAACTATACTGGAATTACTTATCAACCAATCTCCATTTTTAGAAATACCTTTTTATGAAAGCTCTCTGCAGGCTTCACATCTAAGAGTACAACACATACCTGGGTAGAATCTCTTAACTCTGCCATTCTCTATATTTATGGAGAGTACTGCCCAGAATCCTTGACACACATACAACGACTCGTAAGTGCTGATATGAAGAACCGTCAGGTTCTGTTGAACATGAAAAGGTACATCTTTGCCATATTAGGGCAAGAAATTCAATGCATCATTAACATGTGGTCTACGTCCCTCTCTTCCTCTCTCTCACACACATAATGACCCCCAAGGCAACTAAAGTACAATAACTCTGCTCAGCAGATCTGAAAAGAGACTTTCAAGAATGTGGAGTCAAGGTCCTAGCTAATTATCTCATACACTGTGCGTATAGAATGAAAGACACTTCCAAAATCAAGAGAGAAGAGAAAGGTGAACTTGGATGGGGGTGCACCAGTTTTTTTCCCCCTTCTTCTATGTTGGGTGCACTGTTTTATTTTGTTGGACTTACATGTTCTAAAGAGCAGATGTGGGAGACACAGAGGGGCAATAAGGAAGCTCAGGGTGGTGGCCCTCTTCAGTACCTCCGGCATGCCAATCAAAACAACAGCTGCAGTTCCTTAAACCCTACAGCCTTGGGGCGCCTGGAGGGCTCAGCCAGCAGACCGTCAGAGTCTTGGTTGCAGCTCAGGTCAGGATCTCAGGGTTGTGAGATTGAACCCTGTGTCGGGCTCCTCGCTCAGTGCAGAGTCTGTTTGACATTCTCTCTCCCTCTCCCTGTGGCCCTCCTGCTCATGCTCTGTCTCTCTCTAAAATAAATTCATAAATCTTAATCTAATAAAATCCAATTAATTAATTAAACCATACAGGCTTGAATATTACTACCTATCACTGAAAGCTGCGAAGCTCATGTTTAGAACATGGGTTTATGCCGTTCAAACTCCAATACGAATGCATTTATTTTTTAATTTAAATTATTTATTAGAGAGCATGCACAGAGGCCGTGGGAGAAGCAGACTCCCCGCTGAGCAGGGAGCCCAACACCGGGCTCAACCCGAGGACCTCAAGATCATGACCTGAGCCAAAGGCAGACGCTTAACGGACTGAGGCACCCAGGCACCCCAATACATAGGTACTTTAAACAGTTACACTCTTCCTAAGGTCACCGTGGTCCAACCGTACTAAATACCTCCTAGCGTCACCAGTAATGATAAACAATATTTAAGGACTAATTCACTGAGCTCTAGTTCTCGCTCATCTTTCAAGATAGCCATTGTCTTCCCTCTTTTTCTTTAGGAAAAAAAATTACATGCAAATACTTTAATTGGCTCCAAGAGAATAAGCAAATGTGTATGGAGGAGAAACACGTTGCAGTGAACTTATTTTATCTTGTACAGATGGCAGTCCACTTCCCACAGTGCCCATCTTGCACAGCAGATGTGAATAGTTCAACACCTGACGTGACAGGTCTCGACCTAGCAAGCCATTCTGCATTAAATGGTAAGGATAATAGGAATAACAGGAGGAAGCAGAAGGAGACGCAGAAGCAAGACGAGGAGAAGGAAGGGAGGAAGAAGAGCTGCAGGAGGAGGAAAAGAAGGAAGAAGGGAGTTAGGGTTCTAGCTTCATATCTGGAAGTACAATAAGAGTGGGAATCGATTCTGCCGGCTCTCAGGTATAAGGAGATAATTTTATCATCAAGGAGGAGAGAGGCAAGTACGTTGGAATCAAACGGCTGCAGTAATACCCTTCAGCACTTAAAGTTCATGTGTGTAATTACATCCACGGCAGTGAGAACCACCTCTTGGAGGAAAGGTCACACATCACTGCACAGGGCTCCAATCTCAAGCAGGGAGAAGGAACCAGAATGCATCGCCACCCCATCCCGCGTCTCTCCCCTTTCTGAACGCCCCCTCGCCCAGCTAGGGACTCAGATATAAAGCTATCTTTACTTCTTCCTTCCCTGCTTTAGAACTGACAGGTGTTTACATATCTAAGGATTCTCTTATCATACTGGTGTCTGGGAGGAAATGCTTCTCACACTGGCGATAAAGAAGTCAGAGGAAAGAGAACATACTCTCGAAATCTAAAAACACAACAAAGAAACCGGTAAATTACATTAAATGAAGCAGTATGTAGTAACAATTAAGTCAAAACACTAGGCAGAAAACCCTTCACTTTCAAACGCCGGTCTTCTTGTCAGTTTACAGTTATAATTCAAGACGTCCACTATATATCAGAAAATATTTTCTAGTTATATACTTTTCTTAACACATCATTTAAGAAAGATGTAGAAAGACAATTTTCATGTTGAGACAAAGTTCCAGTGCAAATTATGGAAAATGCTACAACCGTGCAATTTGTCAAGGTCATGTAAAGAAACAAGACTGGTCAGCACCGAGATAGTAATATAATAATACAAAAGTGTTTTAAAAATGTGTATATAAGTATGCACTTTAAACAAATACATCCAGTCCCCTGTGGGGGGGGGGGTCCCTGCCTAGCAGGGAGTCTGCTTCTCTCTGTGCCTCCGCCCCTTCCCCCTGCTTGTGCTTGCTCTCCCCCTCTCAGATAAATAAATAAAATATTAAACAAAGTATCTCCAAGAATGAGTCACCCAAGTCGTGAATTAAACACAGAAATCATACCCATGATTGGGAAAGATGAAAATAAAACAAAAGCTTCTTCCTCAGGAATGTAAATTCTCAGCCAAATGTTCCACAAACAAAACAGAACGATCCATTGTTGCATTTCTTTTAAAGTTTTGTTGTTGTTGTTTTAATGTATTTGACAGAGCACAAGCACAAACAGGGGAAGCAGCAGAGGCAGAGAGAGAAGCAGGCTCCCCACTGAGCAGGGAGCCCCATGCAGGACTCGATCCCAGGACCCTGGAATCAGGACCTCAGCCTAAGGCAGACGCTTCACCGCTTAACCCACAGAGCCACCGAGGCTCTTTTTTTTTTTTTTTTTTTTAGCATGAAATGCAAATATAAATAAGTGGTTTTCAAAACTGGGTACTTAGAATGCAGCTGCTATATGCTATAGACAAGTATTTGCCTTTACAGAACCAGTATCCATGAAATGGAGCTGCTTACATTTTCAGCTTCCACCGTAACCAAAGGTTCACTGTTTTCCACCACACACTCGTTAGCAAGGTCTTACTTTCTTTTTGTGCACTGAAGTTAGTGAAATGATGTTTCAGGCGTTAATGAAAGTAATCCCTGGCATAAAATCTGCTCCTGGAAATTACTGAGCGAAGTAGGGGTGAAAGTTACGGTAGTTCTTTTTATGCCATTGTATTCAATCCTGCGTGGCCCCGCTAAAGATTTATTTGGAACGCAAATGCCTGTTTACGGGAAAGCAAAACCTCTCACTGCCTTCCAAGTTCAAGCCCTGTGGTTTTGCGCAGAGCCCTCAGACTTGACATCAGCCACTGTGAACCCTTCAATCATCCTTCCTTTTCCACTTAACCACAACCACAACCCAAGGGCTGATGCCCTGGAGACACAGCAACGAGTCATTTCATCTTGTATGCGCCGCCCACGCACCAGGGGAAAATATCTTTTAGGATCCTGTAGCCACTCTCTCTGCCTCCGAAATCTCAGCAGCTTTCCTGGGACTTTACTGTTGGACGCATATTTTTATTAGCCTAGCAACACGGTTTTTATTTCGTTAGAAAAGCTGAATCTGAACAGACTAAACATCTCTATGCCAGCTACAGATTTAAAATGCATAATTTTAAAAAGAAATGGTGTATGTTAATTTTCCAAAAGTTATCATTTGCATCAGCATCAAATACGTGGCTGACTATATATGATGCAGATGTGGGAATCTATGTCATATATGTGTGTATACTTGGATAAACACGTTATGTGTATATGTGAATGCATGCATATGTGAGCGTATAAAATACAGCTGACAAAGGACATAAAATAATTTAAGAAAAGATACCGTATTGCACAATATTAAAACTACATGCATGCCAGGAGCGCCCACAGGGCTCAGTCAGCACAGCATGGGACTCTTGATCTCAGGTTTCCGAGTTTGAGCCCCACATTGAAGGCAGAGAGTACTTAAACATAGAAAACTTTAACGGGCGACTGGGTGGCTCAGTCGGTGAAGCGTCTGCCTTTGGCTCAGGTCATGATCTCAGGGTCCTGGGATCGAGTCCCATGTCAGGCTCCCTGCTCAGCGGGGAGTCTGTTTCTCCCTCTCCCTTTGCCTCTGTGCCTCCCCCTGCTCGTGTTCTCTCTAAATAAAATCTTTAAATATATGTCATCAGCAATATGCACATGTAAGAAGGCTCTTCATCATTAGTAGCTTTATAAATTCCACATAGATGCAATCAAATGCCTCACTGGTTTCTTTGCAAATCGAGACAACAAAGGTCTCGAGACGATGAAGACAGGCTCTTTGTCCCTTGCAGGGTTCCAAAACCTGACATTAAGGGAGGGCACCTGGACTCCAGATCCACCACTCAGCTCTAAAGGACACAGGAACGTTTCCCTGTGGCGGTTCAGTATTTTGGCCAAAAACCTCCCATACACGATTCCTAAACCAGCTGGTGGAGGGGCTCTGGGTGGTGAGCGGACCATGAATGATGTGCGTCTATATTCAGAATTACTCTAATGTGTATACTTTACATGGTTGATTCTCCATGAGGCACATTCCTATATGCCCTAGAGTCACTTTGGCATATATTACAAAGACCCAGGGCATCCTGAGAGCTTCCTCCATCCCCAGTGAGAACTCCTTGTCTACATCAAAGCCCTGTCAGTGTATCAACTTCCCAGAGACAGTATACTTCTGTATACATAACGAGTAACGTTAGTATCGAACACCTGTAACACCCGAATGTCTACAACTCTCTCTCTGTAGATTTATGACTCCATTGCACCAAAGAAAAACTACGGTCACTTAAAAGCATTCCAGTAAAAGTTCACTGTCACTTAGGTGTTAATGATTTCTTGACGCACGTGTGTTGACATTTTAAGAATTGTAAATTTTAGTTAAGTGAATCCTTAATATTAGGGCTGTTGTACTGCCAAAAACGGAGCTGAAAAATACCTTTACAATTTCTAGTTAATTTGTCATTTGAAAAATGTATTAAATTCACATTATGTCTTAAGAATTAAAGTTTGATTAGATAATGTAACTCAAGTTCCCAGCAAAGAGGAATTAATTTCCTTAAGGAATTACCCCAATATATAAAACAGAGTAGAGTTTCAGGATGCCACCTTTTATCTACGTTAAGATTTCTACTTGTTTGTTAGTGAAAAGAATAATCAGATCTATCCCTTTCAGGCTTCATAAATATTCAAGCGATGCTCTGAACTCTCACCTTCTCATTTTATTTGTTTCCTCTTTACAGAGGTCAGCAATGCTGAGTTTACATTGTGGGAATTCACCCACTGGCTAGTCCATACATCTTTTCTAATGACTAGACACGAGTAAAACCCTAGGCCATCAAAAGGAGGTTGCGCTCATTTTTATAGATGAATTCAATGCACATTCTCCTAACATGCATATTTTGAGTATTGGCGGAGATCTAGCTTTCCAAAGCTGACCAAATAGTTTTTGGTTCTAGAGCTCCAGAATGGAAAGGAAGAGTGTCATGAAAAACAAATTGCAATGTAAAGTTACATGGTGATTTTTCATTTGCAGGTCTCTGTCACGTGTCTTACATTGTACATATGAATAGCAATGGGGTCCTTTGCAATATGTGTATTTGAGTATTTTAGGCTCCTCAGGAGCCTGCAAAATGCTGGCAAGCACATTAAATCCTAGCCATCTTTACGGAGCAGAAGAACTTGGCATCTAACCTTGCTCCCTCCAAACTTACAGACAGGAGCCTGACACGTACGGAGCACGCAATAAAGAATTCTGGAAAATCATGCATTCTGTGGGAAGAACCCAGAAAATAGATTCAGAAGAAACTGATCAGTTTGGAAATAAGCAAATTTAACAGGCTTTGGTGGGTTTGGCTGAAATTCCTTCCTGACCCTCACCACTGCCCAGAAATTCAAGGTAAGTAAGGAAATTATATCACGAAAATCTTAAGAGTTATGTGGTGTGTATCAGTCAAAAGTGCTGTGCAGACGATGTACCAGAATTTAAGAGAGAGGGAGAAGCTTACCCTTGGGATCTAGTTGGCCTATATTGGTTCCAAGGAAATTTACTTTTTCTGATGACGTAGCCTAAGACATGGGTCCGCTCCCACATTCTGAAACACTGGCTTTTGTTAGGTAACAACTTTTAGGTTTTCTCTGAGATTTCTAGATATTTCTTCTTGGACTCCAACATCACATAGCCTTCCTGTGCCCCACTCTCAAAGCTCCCTGTTCTTCACAGACACTAATAGGTTCATAGTCTGGTCTTAGCCAGACCCAGCCTCACCGGAAAACTGGGTTCCATCATTTCAAGTGTCATCTAAAAACTGGTGGCTTTACTTTCTATGACCCCCCCAAGCCACACGCCACTTAAGTCTCGCCTTCAATCTGCGTCTCGCATATGTAACGGGTTTGCACCTTGTAGAGACAGCGAGAAGTTGGTCTCACAACTTCTCTTTTAACAAGCGTTTCTACTGCATTAGTGTTTATTTTTGTAAGTGACAGGTTAGATTGGTGTTGCCTCACTTTTGTTCCTCTAAAGGGTTTGTCTGTTTTATTTAAATATGTTTTTCTTTTGAATCGTGTTCCCTAACCTGTTTTTCCTCTTCTGGTCCCTCCTCTTTTAGATCATCTTTACGTTGATACTCTCATGCTCCTTAGCTATCTCTTTTCCTTTTTTCTTCCTTTAATTTCATTTGCTTTGCTAACACAACAGGCCCAGTGTCTCTGAGCTCCCTTAGAAGTCCGCAGACTTAAAAAATGCACCTCCCAATTCACTGAAGTGAAAAATGAAATACCCCGGCTTATAAAGAATGAAAAAATTAAATTTTCATTATTAGAAACTCTCATTTTAAATATTTTTCACATAATTTTGCTTATTTTTTTTTTTGTACATGACGACATTTCTCTTTGGAGAGAAAACAAATCCCCTACTATAAAGACGTGGCCTATCAAGATTTAGTTTTTGTGAACTTTTATCCTTTTACAATCTTCATGTTTACTGACTGTGATATTAGTGTATTATTGGAATAAAAAAACAGAGTGAAGTTAAGGTCAGTGTATTATCAGGATGAAGCAATAAAGGCAAGTCAGCAATTCAAATTATTTAGGTCCTCATGAAAAAAAAAACGAAGGGAAGATTTGCATAAATGAGAATGCTACATAAATATTTGACATTATGAACTCATGAAGACCAACAACCATTTATAAAACAGAATTATTAAATATCTAATTTTTACAAGAAGCATCTGAGTTAAAGGTATTACATCAAATTTATTTTCTCTGTAATATGTGCCAAGTATTTTAAAATGTAAAGGAGGAAAATACTTATGTCCAATTTTTAGTTGATTCTTATAAACTATTAACCAAGTATAGTAAGTAAACTCCTACTTAAACTGCTTTTTTTTGTGACTTACAGATTCACTCAAAACAACAAACACCATACACACACATATATAATATATACAAGGAAGCAAAAAATTTAAATTATAAGAAACAACAGGTCTTTTCTAGTGATCAGAATTTTTCTTGTTCAACTATGTAAATAAACCCTTATTCATGTCTATAAGCCAAAGTACCTGATTAAATTTTAAGAAAACCTACCTAATTCATTAACTATTTTCAAAATTATTCTAAATATAGCATTCTCCCCAAAATATTTTAGAGTACCCCTTTTGCCAAATTCCAACAAAAGCTAGGGAAACTCACTTGGATAAAGCAGCAGGGGTATGTTAAAAACAGACGCACTGGAGGGGCACCCGGTGGCTCAGGTGGTTCCAGAAACGACTCGATTTTGGCTCAGGTCACGATCTCAGGGTCGTGGGATTGAGCCCCACATGGGGTTCTGCACTCAACAGGGAGCCTGCTTGGGATTCTCTCTCCCCCTGCCTCTGCCCCTTTCCCCGCTCACACACTCTCTAAAATAATCAAATAAATCTTAAAAAAAAAAAAAATAGATGCATTGGTATCTCTGAGAAATGCTGATCAATTAAAGGAACTAATATGCACAATCTGTCCCCCCCACCCCGAAGTCACTTTATGGGTACTTTCTGAAGCTGCCTGGCCACTGTCTTCTGTCCATGAGCATTGTAACGCAGGCATGGGTTTTTGGGAGTTTTTATAAAGGGCTTAATTGACTTGCCTGTGGGGAGTTTGTAAATGCCGGTTTAAGGAGCTGCGAGCACCCCTATTTTAAGAAGTGCTCATTGAGGGGCGCCTGGGTGACGCAGTCGTTAAGCGTCTGCCTTCGGCTCAGGGCGTGATCCCGGCGTTCTGGGATCGAGCCCCACATCAGGCTCCTCCACTATGGGCCTGCTTCTTCCTCTCTCACTCCCCTGCTGTGTTTCCTCTCTCGCTGGCTGTCTCTATCTCTGTCGAATAAATAAATAAATAAAATCTTTAAAAAAAAAAAGTGCTCATTGAATTTCTAAAGACACTGTCTTCCTTCATATCTATGGCATGATTTCGGGATTTCTGGCATGACCTTTATTGACAGATATTTGATTGTTTGATGACTCACTATATTTATCAAAGAGCATTCGCTGAGTTAGAGGGTTGGTTTTCTTTCTGGGGAAGGCTCCCCACTCGTGCCATAGCTTGGAGAACTGAAAGCATCTCCTGGACTGACTGCATATGGAGACCATCCTTGGTCCAGGAATCTCACCGCGCAGACGTTCATTACGGGGACCACAGGGAATAAACACGAAAACTGAGGTTTCACGAAGGAACGGGCTCCGAAGGTCGGGAGTAGAGGAACGCACGCTCGAACCTCAGCAGGCCTGCCCGCACGCACAAACACAGGGTTGCGGGGTCACCAAGACAAACACGGGTCACGACGTCTCATACTCCCACACAGCCGGAAATACCAAAATGCTCACGGCAAACAGAAACACAAATGCAGGCAAAAGTCCCCATTCTCTGCTACCTCGAGTAGCCACTTAATCCTCCAGGTGAAACACAGCAAACAAACCAAAGCCATTCTCTACTACTACCACCAGTACAGACGCCACTTGGAATCGCATCCAGAAACACACCGGGCCAAGAATCAGATTCACAACCCGGAGCCAATGCACTCCGTCATCTGAACATGGCCTTTGACGAGGAGCCTGCAGCAAGTGGCCAGACATTCAAGGGGTACAAATATGGGTAAAGAAAAATGAACACTTACCTGTGTCGGCAGGTGACCTCAAACGCAGCCGCTATCAATCCGTATACACACTCCCTTCTTCTCGCTTTCTCTGCCCATCTCTCCCCCCGCATTTTCAACATTTACCACTCTCCCAAATCATGGTCATTAGCCTACAAACATGCTTTCGTATCAAAAAGCTATCTGAAAACGCTCGCTAGCCTCGAAGCCCGCACACAGCTGCTGACTCAGTTCCATGATACCCCGTGGGCATCTGCCTGAAACAGGATTGAGGTTTCATCTGCATACAGTGTGTGTCACTATGGTGCTTGGCACACTTACCCCAGGTGACGTGTCACGGCTCTGTGTATTCAGATGTCATAATACTCCAGTGACTCTCCCACTGATGACATCAGCCTGGACCACACACCAGGATTGCAGGGTCAAACTGGCCAATTTCCCACCTGCATGGGAAGTGAGAGAGAGAGCTGGATGAAGTAAAAATCACACACCTGGTAAAAATCATTGGTTGGTGGGACAGGTGAGGAATTCAGAGCATGGAAAGGAGAAGGGGAAGATCTGGTGGGGGAGGGGGGCATCAGAATAAACGGGCTACTTAGGAGTTGTTTTTGGGAGTCTGGAAGAAAGGAATGTTACTTGGGAAAGATGGTAGCCGTGGACCTTGGGAGAAGGAGTGACATTCAAGCTATATTTGGATGGCCAACTTAATAGCAATGAGTGGAGGAGTGCGTAAGGAATGTAGTGTCCTGTTTTGTTTTGTTTTAATTTGACAGAGAGAGCACAGCAGAGGGAGGCGGTAGGCAGAGGGAGAAGTAGACGCCCTGCTGAGCAGGGAGCCCGACGTGAGGCTGGATCCCAGGACCCTGAGATGATGACCTGAGCCAAAGGCAGATGCTTAACCAACCGAGCCACCCAGGTGCCCCAAGGAATGTAAAGTCTTGTTTTGAGTCAGGTTACGTGGCCCATAACGAGGCCACTGCATGGGATGCAGGAGCCTAGAAAACACACGCGTGGGGCTGGATACATTTTGTTCCACAGCTCTATTTGAGGACCAACTTCCGTGGGGTCCTTTAAAGCCTAACTTTGAGAAATGACGGTTTAAAAAAGTAAAATAAAAAGGAATTAAGGGATGGAGAGTCAAGTGGGAAAGAGAGGTAATGACTGAATCGCATGTTTTACGGATCTTGCTGCTTCTCCCATATCCCGTTCCACCCTCAAGGCAGAATCTTGGGCGTTTTAGGAAAAGTACTGTTTCGGTAAGGATTTTCTCAACTAGCACAGGGAGTGATGTCAGTCCCTTAGAAAATGGGAGAGTTGAGGGGCGCCTGGGTGGCTCCGTGGTTAAGGGTCTACCTTCGGCTCAGGTCATGATCCCGGGGTCTTGGGATCCGGCTCCGTATCAGGCTCCTTGCTCAGCGGGGAGTCTGCTTCTCCCTCTACTCCTACACACCGCTTGTGCTGTCTCTCAAATAAATCAATCTTAAAAAAAGAAAGAAAAAAAATGGGAGAGTTGTGTCGTTCCTCGTTTGACTTCGGGGCTCAGGTCTGTCTCGGATTCCACCTGTGATGGGAGTTTCCCTGTGTCCTGATTTTTATTCTTACGGGTTTCAGAAATGACGGTAAGTAAGGTAAATGGGAGTTTGCTCGTCCAGCTAAGTCTCAGTCTTTCAAACACTTAACTGTCCCAGCCTTAAAGAGAAATTTATAGCCTTTTTGGAGCGTGAATTATTTTCCATTCATGTTTCCTTAACTCCGCAGATAAGAATAAAGAAGCACATTTCAAGTCGAATTCTAAAGTTCATCTGTTACCCGACGTAATAGCATGAAATTAAAACGTTCCCTTCCTCTTCTATTTGGAAATCTCGAGGCTTAATGAATTATTCTCTACATCAAGTATTTTAGGATCCCATTTACTGCCTCTCCTACCGGCCATCCTCGCTCCAAGCAAAAATCATGTTTTGCTCCCAGCCTTCGCAGGGAACATTCTCCCATTTGTAACATCCACGGTTTTACTGTGAAACATGACCAAATCACACTTTACTGCTCGGTGATTAAAATGACCTTAAGGATAATAACCGCATAAAGCTTCCGACTCCACTGCCGACTCCAACTTGACCAACCTTGAAATTTCACACCGGCACCCGAAATCATTCTTGGGGAATCTTTTTTTTTTTTT
>NW_024423319.1:121799765-122026011 GCF_017311325.1 Ursus maritimus | reverse complement strand
TGCAAAATAAAAATAAAAATAAAAAAAGAACACGCGGTCCTTTTTACCTTAGAGGATGAGGACGCGCAGACGCATCATCCCAGTCCTACGTGCAGGACATTTGTCAAGAAGTAGCACAAGAACAGTATTCGGAAGGCGGCCCTGGAGGTCTTCCCGGAGGAAACGTGCGGCTTGGGGACCAGAACTCCTAAAGCGAAGGACGCGCAGCAGGACTGAACCCCCCGGGAAGCGGGGGGGGGGGGACTGTAATTCGCGGAGATGCTAGCAGATGCAGGTGGCCCAGCCGAGCAGGAGAGGCATGGTGGGGTGCAAGGTTCACAGGTGCCCTGAGGCCGGGACAGCTGGGCAGCCACGTGTTTGGAGGCTGTTCCCACGGGGGAAGGTTCCAGAAGCAGGCGCTAAGGCGTCCTGGGGGCGCCTGGGGACACCTGGCCGCTGCAGGTCGGCGGGCGGCGGGCGGGGGCCTCGCACAGGTGCTCTGGGCCTGGATACGTGGGGGTCCGCCAGCCCCGGCGTGGCGGCCCCAGCGTGCTCACACCTGGGCTGGCCCGCCCAGGGAGTGGCCTGCACGCCTCGGGAGCACGGCGTGTCCCGGCTTGACCCTGGCCGGGCTGTGTGTGTGTCCCGCGGGGGTCGCGGGGAGTCCGCCAAGAAGCCCGACTGGCCGCCAGAATTTTCAGTGAACCCAGCTCCTGCCTCCAACACAGCGCGGCTGAGCCATGACTGTGACGAGCGACGAGCGCAGCTACCTGGACACCAGGTGTTCTTAACCTTTCCTCCGAGGCATCTCTGCGGCTTCTGGCATCTCCGGGTATCTGCTGGAGACCCTGCGAGAACACACGTGAGCCCTGTGAGATCACGAAGCCCTTGTGAATCACCCACAGAGAGCCACGCTTGTCGGGACCACAGCCTGAGAAATCTCGCGAGACCGAGGTCCCTCCCAGAGCGTGGTCCAGCTCCAGTTTCACCTGGTTGAGCCCTGGTGAAGCTCCTTGCCTGGTTCTCGGAAAGAGTGCGTGTTAAACACCTTCCTTAAAGGGGCAGCTGCCTGCAGTTTTTATCCTGCATCTTCTTTTTTCTTTTTCAAAGATTTCATTTAAATTTAGTTTTGTTAGACGTATCAGTGTAATAGATAGCTGCAAGAGTGGATTTTTAATTTAAATTCAGTAGCCAACAAAAAGTAGTACTCATTAGTTGCAGATGTAGTGTTGACATTCCATTGGTATAAAACACCCAGTGCTCATTACATCATGTGCCCATTCTTAATGCCCCATCACCGGTTCCCCCATCCACCCACCTAGCTCCCTCCTGCAACAACCTCAGTTTTGTTTCAAGGTCGAGAATCTCTCATGGTTTTGTCTCCTCTCTGATTTCTTCCATTCAGTTTTTCCTCTCCTTCCCTACAATCGTCTTTGTTGATCCTTATATTCCCACGTATGGTGAAACCATATGATAATTTGTCTTTTTCAGGAGTGGGAGTTTAGTTACCTGTGAATTTGCATCCACACCAGTGCTCTACATCACGTGCCCTCATAGGCCAGCGTCATCAGCTAACCCCATCCCACCACCTGCCTCCCCTCGGCAACCCTGTTTGTTTCATAGGTTTCACTCTCTCATGATTTGTCTACCACTCTGATTTCATCGTATTTTTGTTTTTCTCCTTCCCACTTATGTTCATCTGTTTTGTTTCTTAAATTCACGTAGAGTAAGAATCACTTACTTCCTTCTCGGCTTATTTCACTTACATAACACTGTTCCTCCAAATATCCCACCACGATTGCTGCAAATGGAATTTCATTTTATGGCTGAGTAACTAGTCCGACTTGATATATGTACCACATCTTCATCCATTCATCTTGCATGGACATTTTTAGGCTGCTTTCATTTTTGCGTAGCAAATAGATTGTGATAAAACTATTGGGGTACATTATCTTTGCAGATTGTGTATTCCTTGTATCTTTCATATACCCAGTAGTGAATTGCTGGTCTTCAGGGCTCATCTTTTTCTTTTTTTTTTTTTTAAGATTTTATTTATTTTGGTGACAGAATAGAGAGGCCAAAGCGGAGAGAGCTCAAACAGGAGTGGGAGAGGAAGAGCAGGCGTCACAGCCCAGGGCCTGATTGGGGCTAGTCCACCAACACAGGATCATGCTGCGCGAAGAGATCTTAACTCTGTGCTAAATATACCAAGCGTCCCTATTTTTTTAACTTTGAGAAGGCTCCATATGATTTCCACAGTGGCCATTCACAGGTTTCCATTCCACCAACAGGTGTAGAGGGTTCCTTCTACATCCTTGCACCTCGTCTGCCACGTTCTCTAACACACTAAAAAGTGTCTTATCCATGAAATGATACTGCAGGGGACTCTTCAATTTTGCCAAAGACAGATAAGTGCAATGCTGAAGAGGATAAGCAGCATCTGCAATAGAGATCGGTGTCGTGACAATGACTTAAAGTGGCTTATTGCTTCCTAAATAAGGATTGGTCAGAACTCTTCATTTATTATTGATTATGATTATTATTATTATCAATTCTTGCCCGTGTTGTTTTTAAATCCAAAGATAATAGAACTATTTTTTGAATCTTTGATTGCATCAAGAAGTGAACTTATTACCAACATGTAATAAGCGAAGGGTCATCATCAGATGGAATAACTAAGCTAGTGTGGTACTCACAGATGTCATGTAGCTCAGTCTAAGCTACGTTCTGTATCTTGGACATTCAGGGCTGAGCATCTCAAGATGAAATGAACAACCCCCATGACCTCGTGGAGGCGGGTGGTGGTGCACAATCTATATAAGAGGAACAAGTACGTAAGCAGTTAGAATGTGTTAATAGCATAAGAAGAGAAATAGGAGTTGTCATAGCAGAATAAGCAACACAAGGTAGGCATTTGTGGCTTAGCTTGGTAAGAATGTTTACCAGAAGGGTTGATGGAGAACGCTCATTCTAAATGATGGGGACAACTCCATCAGCGTGGGAAATGCACAAAGAACTTTCCAGGCACTGACAACATCTGTTACAAATTCACAGCTATGCTAGGTGGCAACAGGCAGACATCAGGAGGCATTAATTTTCAGGGAATCTGCAATGTCTGTTTCGATGAGGAATCACTTTATGTGATAATAATTACAAATGTGTTCCTTGGTAAACAGAGAAAAGCGGTCCATTTCAACAAGGCTGTGAGCATGTGTGTGGCAGGCTATATCAGATCTGAACACATTGTTTCACAGAGAGTAGAGACATGTATGCTCATAATTTTATCTAGGCGGGGAGGACAAAGTTTGGACAAGGTATGTTTGAAGAGATAAGGAGAGAACAGGTGGGATGAAGGAGAACAAATGAGGAGGCTTGGCAGAATTTCTCATATTATTAGGGTAAAAGATATTTCCAAAAACAAACTTGAACAATAATGACTCAGTGATTTCCATTGGGTGGAGAAGAAATGAGGTTAAAAAGCACAGAAGCTAGTTTCAGGAGCTGATTGCTGAAAATTTTGTATATGATATTGATTGTGTATTGCCAGTCCATGAGCCAAGCTGATGGGTCCAGAAAAGTAATATGATATTGATAAACGGTTGATATTCATGAGGCTCATCTGTGTTGGAAACCACCACTATAAGATAGCAGGGATGCATGGTGCTTGAGAGTCAAGCTCCAGGAGAAATAAAAGGTTTGAGAAAGATTGTCAACTGTGTAGGGAGTACATAAAGAATTGAGGAGAAAGGACGCCTGGGGGTCTCAGTTGTTAAGCGTCTGCCTTTGGAATCAGTGATCCCAGGTCTGGGATCGAGCCATCAAGCTCCACTCTGCTGGAGCCTGCCAGCTCGCTCTCCCACTCCCCTGCATTGTGTCTCTTTCCAGCTGGCTATGTCGCTCTCTGTCAAATAAATAAAATAAAATCTTTAAGAAAAAAGAAAAAGAATGAGGAGCATTGAGGACCATGAACCATAAAATCAGAGTGGAATTAAGAGAACCCAAAGATAAAGTTTCAACATGAAAGGCAAAAATAGCCGAAAATACTTGGAGTGAATGCACGTTTCTCAAATAGAAATAAATATTGCCCACCCTTGCCCCTCTAAAAGTTGGGTTTGGAGGAGAAAGGTTTTTGTTTTCTTATCTTTCCATCTGACAGTATTTTACATAATTTAAACACTCTTTAAAGGTGTTCCAATTAACATCTGTTGAATGAATGTGAAGTCAAAATGAAGCGTATTGGCAAAGACAAATATGAGAATAGCGTAGCAATCATTTTTTTTGAACACCGAACTAATTTATAGCGCCGTATGCAAAATCTACTAAGGCCCTCTTTTAAGCTTGATCTGAACAATATTGGACGATATTACACTACCTGGAAATTTCGCGGTGAAAATGTGACCGCTTCGGGCGCCTGGTTGACCAGCTCCCTCAGTAAGAGCATGCGACTCTTGATCTCGGATTGTAAAGTTTAGTTCCCCCAGTTGTCATAGAGATTAAAAATAAAATCTTTTAAAAAGAAAGAAAGTGTGCTTTTCAATCTTCCATCCAACCACCTTGAGGTTCATCCAACTCCTCTACTTTACTTTTTTTTAAAGATGATAATCCTCAATGCTACCCTGCTTTAAGCCTCCACACTGAAAGATTTCTAGGGATCTCAAATAGCTCTATCTTGGAACCAATGAAAGCTGGGTATGACTTTCACCCGGAGGTTCGCTTATTTTTGGCCATATTTCCAGGTCCCCTGAGACATGTTGCCCTAGATCTCACTTTGCAACCTGGACGGGATTCTCATCCTCGAGAAGAAAGCTATTTAAACTGGAAGATCTTTGAGAGAATTCACTCTTTTTTGTGCTCGTAACTTTAAAGTTTATCAAAGGAGGATTTGTGTGCAAAGGCTTTGTTAACTTGATATCAACCTATGAGAACTTGAAGCTGATGACTCTTTATTTCTTCTGAACTAATGTCTTGGTCAGGCATCTTTAGTCCAATGAATGAGAGTTGGCTTAACTTAAACATTTCCTTCCTTCACTTTTTCTACGGAGATGCAAATGTTTAATTCACACTAGTCTCTCACTCACCTTCTGATGATTTCTTAATTTCTTTGGATTTGATCCTCTTATATTACAACACCACTCCATCATCACAGCATTCTTTCTTGTTGGAAAACAGAATGGACCCTAAGCATAAATATTAAAAAATAGAATATATATACACCAAGCAGCTCTAATTCTGAGCTAGTTTACATTGAACATTTAAAAACAAACAGAAAGAAATCTAAATGCACCTAGGATACCCTCAGTTTAGGAAAGAACTTGGAAATGTTTGTTATATTATCTGATGATAATAATAAAGCTATAGAAAACACAGCAAGATGAAGCCTAGACTTCACTGTCTGGAATTTTTCTTTTGGTTTATGTTGATACAATCACTTACCAGCTAAGTTCAAGGTATATATTGCCATGTGACTTGACTTAATTTGTTGCTGAGATGATTATCACAATAAGTTAGCATCCATCTCTTAACTAGAGATAGAAGAAGAAAATGTTTTAGTCGTGATGAAGAATCCAGTTACTTGTTGGTTAAAGCAAGAGCACGAGAATGGAAGAAGAGCATCCAGAGCTTCTCTGCAAATATAAGATCTCTAACCTGCGACTTAAATTCTCACTAGCAGGACAAACATCAACATTTCCAAGCTGTGAAATTTCATGGCATGGATCTAAAAATAATAAATTGAAGGTAGAGTTTGAACAGTAATAAACATTTGATCGTTATGTACGTGCATTGCATAGCCTAATGCCAACCATTAAACTATGTTTTGCCTTTTGCAAAGGTTTTAAAAAAGAGAATAAAGCATTCAGGAAACTATTCTAAAGTAATATATTTGAAGAAGTATATTGAAGGAATATATTGAACAAATTCTAAGCTCATTAAGATGTCAGAGGCAGAGATTAACACATCTCTTCTGCCTTCTACCATGATTATATTTTTGTAATGTGGACAGAAAGTGTATTTGATTTTCTATCAACACAGGAGGAAGTCAATAGGACTTTACTGTTTTGTACATCTTTTGGTTACTTTCATCATCAGTTTATTCCTCAAATATATGTTCTAACTACAGAATTGAATAGTTGGCACTATTTTGTTCCCTGGGCTGAACCTTTTTTCCTAAATGGTTCACCCTCTTAAACGCAGACTTTTCTGCTGCATTCTGCAAAGCTATCAAATGCATTTGTGTGTGTTGAATAAAACAAAAATTGAAGAAATCCATGGGGATGTTTATGGCATTGAAGATCAATTACAACAATCTCCTTCTTTTGATTGAATCCAGTTTATCTGTATGGGGTTCAAATTGTGTCATTTAATTACTGAGTTTTCAGTGGAGAAGTAACTTTAACATACTTACATTTATTTTGTCCAAATGAAAATGAATTCAAGATACCCTACAGGTCCAACAATTATACTTCTGATCAATATGGTGGACTGAGATGATCAGAAGAGTTGATTTGCTCTCTCATTTCCAGAACAGAAACAGAGAACTAGAAAAAAGAAATAAATAAGCTAGAGTCATCAACCAATATTAAGGAGGGAAAATCTGACAGATTAGATATTAGGACTCTAAGTCAAAGCAATAAGAGTGAGCTGAAGCAAACAGACTCATGATCTGTAAAACTACGCCTTTGTTAACAGGTGGAAGCTGAAGACCTCACCACACATATGAGAGGTTCAGGCCACACATCAAGAGGGATGGAGATTTTGAAAGTATTCTTTTACTATATATATTATTAGTTTGCTTGCTTTGAGTTTATAAGGAGCTTTTCTGTTGACCAGCCATGGAAGAAGGAATGTTAAAAGACTTCATTTGAAAGTATCCCAGAATACCAAGATGGTGAGGTTATAGAGGCCAAGAGAGGTTCGCTCGATGATCGGCACAAAACTCAACCGCATGAAGCATTAACGATTCGCCGTGACGAGTTAGAACAAGCCTTGGTTAAAAGAGTCCGTGAGGACCCAAGCAAAGCTATTGGCATTTACCTTTGTAGCTGGAGGACAAAAGCAACATGAGAGCTGCCTAGGAGCAGGTGTCTGGTAAAATAAACTTCGTTTTGGAGCCCATGGGCTGCATCCTAAGATAAGGGTGAACCAGGGTGGTGAAGAGATGAATCTTGGCAATGGTGAAAACCACTAAATCTGTCTACATGATGCCATTAGGCGGCGGGCGGGGGCCTCGCACAGGTGCTCTGGGCCTGGATACGTGGGGGTCCGCCAGCCCCGGCGTGGCGGCCCCAGCGTGCTCACACCTGGGCTGGCCCCGCAGGGGTGGCCTGCACCGCCTCGGGGCACGGCGTGTCCCCGGCTTGACCCCTGGCCGGGGCTGTGTGTGTCCGCGGGGTCGCGGGAGTCCGCCAAGAAGCCGACTGGCTTCGCAGGTACTGGTGAACCCAGCTCCTGCCTCCAACACAGCGCGGCGACCGCGAGCTAGCGAGCGAGCGAGCGAGCGCAGCACCTGGACACCAGGTGTTCTTAACCTTTCCTCCGAGGCATCTCTGCGGCTTCTGGCATCTCCCGAGGTATCTCGAGACCCTGCGAGAACACACGTGAGCCTGTGAGATCACACGAGAGCCCGCGAGATCACACGAGAGCCCGCAGCATCGGACCACAGCCTGAGAAATCTCGCGAGACCGAGGTCCTCCCCAGAACGTGGTCCAGCTCCAGTTTCACCTGGTTGAGCCCTGGTGAAGCTCCTTGCCTGGTTCTCGGAAAATTAACGTGTTAAACACCTTCCTTAAAGGGGCAGCTGCACGATTTTTTATCCTGCATCTTCTTTTTTTTCTTTTTTTCAAGATTTCATTTAAATTTAGTTTTGTTAACGTATAGTGTAGTAGTAGCTTCAGAGGTGGATTTTTTTTTTTAATTTAAATTCAATTAGCCAACAAACAGTACGTCATTAGTTGCAGATGTAGTGTTGATTCATTAGTTGCATAAAACACCCAGTGCTCATTACATCATGTGCCCTTCTTAATGCCCATCACCGGGTTACCCCATCCACCCACCCAGCTCCCCTCCTGCAACCCTCAGTTTGTTTCCCGGAGTCCAGAGTCTCTCATGGTTTGTCTCCCTCTCTGATTTCTTCCCATTCAGTTTTCCCTCCCTTCCCCTACAATCGTCTTTGTTAGTCCTTATATTCCACGTATGAGTGAAACCATATGATAATTGTCTTTTTCAGAGGTAGAGTTTAGTTACCTGTAATTTGCATACAACACCCAGTGCTCATTACATCACGTGCCCTCCTTAATGGCCATCATCCGCTTATCCCATCCCCACCACCTGCCTCCCCTCCAGCAACCCTGTTTGTTTCATAGTTTCATCTCTCATGATTTGTCTCCCACTCTGATTTCATCGTATTTTGTTTTTTTCCTTCCCTTCCCCCATGTTCATCTGTTTTGTTTCTTAAATTCCACGTATGAGTAAAATCATACAATATCTGTCCTTCTCGGACTTATTTCACTTAGCATAACACCCTCTAGTCCCACCCACATTGCTGCAAATGGCAAGATTTCATTTTTTATGGCTGAGTAATAGTCCATTGTATATATGTACCACATCTTTATCCATTCATCTGCCAATGGACATTTTTGGCTGCTTTCATATTTTGGCTATTGTAAATAGTATTGTGATAAACATTGGGGTGCATGTATCCCTTTGAATTGGTATTTTTGTATTCTTTGCATAAATACCCAGTAGTGCAATTGCTGGGTCATAGGGTAGCTCTATTTTTTAACTTTTTTTTTTTTTAAGATTTTATTTATTTATTTGACAGAGATAGAGAGAGCCAGCGAGAGAGGGAGCACAAGCAGGGGGAGTGGGAGAGGAAGAAGCAGGCTCACAGCAGAGGAGCCTGATGTGGGACTCGATCCCATAACACCAGGATCATGCCCTAGCCGAAGGCAGATGCTTAACTGCTGTGCCACCCAGGCGTCCCTATTTTTTAACTTTTTGAGGAAGCTCCATACTGTTTTCCACAGTGGCCACACCAGTTTGCATTCCCACCAACAGTGTAAGAGGGTTCCCCTTTCTCCACATCCTTGCCACCATCTGTGCCCCGCATTCTCTAACACACTAAAAAGTGTCTTATCCATGAAATGATAACTTGCAGGGGACTCCAATTTTGCAAAGACAGCAAAGTGCAATGCTGAAGAGGATAAGCAGCATCTGCAATAGAGATCGGTGTCGGACAGTGGGCACAAAGTGGCTTGTTGCTTCTAAATAGGATTGGTCAGAACTCTTGCATTTATTATTGATTATGATTATTATTATATCAATTCTTGCCCGTGTTGTTTTTAAATCCCCTACACAGAAATAATAGAACTATTTTTTGAAATCTTTGATTGCTCTAAGTGAAACTTATTACCAACAGTAATGAAGCTGAAGGTCATCATAGATGGAAATAGCAAGCTGTGTGTGGTGCTCACAGATGTCATGTAGCTCATTAGCCGTCGTTCTGTATCTTGGACATTCAGGGCTGAGCATCTCAAGATGGAAATGAGCAACCCCATGACCTCGTGGAGCGGGTGTGGTGCAATCTATTAAGAGAGAGAACGAGTACGTAAGCAGTTAGAATGTGTTAATTAGCATAAGAAAGAGAAATAGGCATGTTGTCATAGGAACAGAAACGAAGCAAGGTAGCATTTGCTTGGGCTTATGTAAGAATGTTTACCAGAAGAGGTGATGGAGAACAGCCTCATTCTAAATGATGGGGACAACTCCATCAGTGGGAAAATGCACAAAGAACTTTCCAGGCACTGACAACATCTGTTACAAATTCACAGCTATGCTAGGTGGCAACAGGCAGACATCAGGAGGCATTAATTTTTTCAGGTGAATCTGCAATGTGCTGATGAGGAATCACTTTATGTGCTAATAATTACAAATGTGTTCCTTGGTAAACAGAGAAAAGCGGTCCATTTTCAACAAGGCTGTGAGCATGTGTGTGGCAGGCTATATCAGATCTGAACACATTGTTTCACAGAGGTAGAGACATGTATTGGCTCACTATAATTTTTAGTCTAGGCAAGGGAGGACAAAGTTTGGACAAGGGTATGTTTGAAGATAAGGAGAGAACAGGTGGGATGAAAGAGACACAAATGAGGGAGGCTTGGCAGATTTCTCATATTATTGAGTAAAAGATATTATCCAAAACAAGACTTAACAATGACTCCAGTGGTTTTCCATTGGGTGGAGAAGAAATGAGTTAAAGCACAGAAGCTAGTTTCGGGGGAAGCTGATTGCTGAAAATTTGTATATGTTGATTGTGACATGCCAGTCCATGAGCCAAGCTGATGGGTCCAGAAGAGTAATATGATATTGGCATAAAGTTGATATTCATGGAGCTCCTCTGTGTTGAGACACCACCACTATAAGATAGCATGGGATGCCATGGTCTTGAAGGTCAGCGCCAGGAGAAATAGAAAGGTTTGAGAAGATTGTCAACTGTGTAGGAGTACATAAAGAATGAGGAGAAGGGACGCCTGGGTGGCTCAGTTGTTAAGCGTCTGCCTTTGGCTCAGGGCGTGATCCCAAGGTCCTGGGATCGAGCCCCACATCAGGCTCCTCTGCTGGGAGCCTGCTTCTTCCTCTCCCACTCCCCCTGCTTGTGTTCTCTTTCTCGCTGGCTGTCGCTCTCTGTCAAATAAATAAATAAAATCTTTAAGAAAAAAGAAAAAGAATGAGGAGCATTGAGGACCCATGAACAGTAAAAATCAGAGTGGAATTAAGAGAACCCAAAGATAAAGTTTCAACATGAAAGGCAAAATAGCCAATACTTGGAGTGAATGCACATTCTCAAATAGAAATAATGTTGCCCACCCTTGCCCCTCTAAAAAGTTGGGTTTGGAAGGGAAAGGATTTTTGTTTTCTTATCGCACACTGCAGTATTTTACATTAATTTAACACTCTTTAAAGGTGTTCAATTAACATCTGTTGAATGAATGTGAAGTCAAATGAGACGTTTGGCAGACAAATGTGAGAATAGCGTACAATCATTTTTTGAACACCGACTAATTTATAGACGCCGTATGCCAAAGTCACTAAGGCCCTACTTTTTCAGAGCTTGTCTGAACAATATTGGACGATATTACACTTACACGTGGAAATTTGCGGTAGAAAATGTGCTTTTCGGGGCGCCTGGTTGGCTCCCTCAGTAGAGCATGTGACTCTTGATCTCAAGATTGTAAGTTTGAGCCCCACGTTGGGTGCAGAGATTAAAAATAAAATCTTTTAAAAAAGAAAGAAAATGTGCTTTTCAATCTTCCATAACCACCTTGAAGTTCATCAACTCCCTCTACTTACTTTTTTTAAGATGATAATCCTCAATGCTACCCTGCTTTAATGCTCCACACTCGAAAGATTTCTAGGGTCTCCCAAATAGCTCATCTTCGGAACCACATGAAAGCTGGAAGTATGACTTCCACCGGAGGTTTCGCGTTTATTTTTCCATTTTCAGGAATCCCTGAGGACATGGTTGCCTAGTCTCACTTTATGACCTGGACGGGTTCTCATCTCTGAGAAGAAAGCTATTTAAACTGGAAAGATCCTTAGCAAGTTGCAACTGTTTTGTGCTCCGTAACTTTAAAGTTTATCAAAGGAGGATTTGTGTAAAAGGCTTTTGTTAACTTGTATCAACTATAGAGACTTGAAAGCTGATGACTCTTTATTTTATTTCCTGAACTCAATGTCTTGGTCTCCAGGGCATCTTTTAGGTCAATGATGAGCGTTGGCTTAACTTCAAACATTTTCCTTCCTTCACTTTTTTCTCGGAGATGCAAATGTTTAATTCACACTTAATGGTCCTCTCACCTTCTGATGATTTCTTAATTCTTTTGGATTTTGATCTCTTATATTGTCCACACCTCCATCATCCAGCATGTCCTTTCTTGTTGGAAAACAGAATGGACCCTGCTCAAAATATTAAAAATAGAAGTACCATATGACCCAGCAGCTCTAATTCTGGGGATTTTACATTGAACATTTAAAAACAAACAGAAAGGAAATCTAAAATGCAGCCTAGGTACCCTCAGTTTAGGAAAGAACTTGGAAATGTTTAGTTATATTATCTGTGTGATAATAATAAAGCTATAGAAACACACCAAGATAAGCCACAACTTCACTGTTGGGAAAATTTTTCTTTTGGTTTTATTGATACAATCGACACCGAGTGCTAAGTTCAAGGTATATAACATAGTGACTTGACTTAATTTGTTGCGAGATGATTATCACAATAAGTTAGCATCCATCATACCGTAGAGATAGAAGAAGAAAAATGTTTTTCGTCCTTGTGATGAGAATCCGTTACTTGTTGGTTAAAAACAAGAACACGAAAGTGGGGAAAAGAGCATCCAAGAGCTTCTCTGCAAATATAAGATCATCTAACCTGCGGCTTCAAATTCTCACCTAGCAGGAGCAAACATCCCAACATTTCAAGCTGTAGAAATTTCATGGCATGAGATCAAAAATCAAAAATTGAAGGTTGGTTGAACAGTAATAAACATGATCGTTATGTACGTATTGCATAGCCTAATGCCAACCATTAAACTATGTTTTTGCCTTTTGCAAGGTTTTAAAAAGAGAATAAAAGCATTCACGAAACTATTCTAAGTAATATATTGAAGAAGTATATTGAAGGAATATATTGAACAAATTCTAAGCCATTAAGATGTCAGAGGCAGAGATTAACACATCTCTTCTAGCCTTCTACCATGATTATATTTTGTAATGTGGACACGAAAGTGTTTGATTTTCTATCAACCTAGAGGGGGAAGTCAATAGACTTTACTGTTTTGTACATCTTTTGGTTACTTTCATCATCAGTTATTCCTCAAATATTTTGTTCTTACGAGATTATTAATAGTGGCACTATTTTGTTCCCTGGGACGAACCTTTTCCTAAATGGATTCACCCACTTGTAAACATGACTTTTCTGTGCATTCTGC
The DNA here is from genome assembly GCF_017311325.1 of Ursus maritimus. Lineage (NCBI taxonomy): Eukaryota > Metazoa > Chordata > Mammalia > Carnivora > Ursidae > Ursus > Ursus maritimus. The sequence continues at coordinate 122,013,046 of NW_024423319.1, read as the reverse complement.
AAAGCTATAAATGCATTTGTGTGTGTTGAATAAAGAAACAAAAAGTTGTTAGAAATCCATGGGGATGTTTATGGCCCAGAAGATCAGTGCAAAATCTCCTTCTTTTGATTGAATCCAGTTATCTGTGGGGTTCGAAATGTGTCATTTAATTACTGAGTTTTCCAGTGGAGAAGTAACTTTAACATACTTACATTTATTTATGTCCAAATGAAAATGAATTCAAGATACCCTTGAGTCCAACAAATTGATAACTGCTGATCAATATGGTGGACTGAGATGATCAGAGAGTTGATTTGCTCTCATTTCAAACAGAAACAGAGACTGAAAAAAATAAAATACGTAGGTCATCAACTCAATATTAAGGAGGGAAAATCTGTAGTTGTTAGATATTCAGAGAACTCTAAGTCAAAGCAATAAGAGTGAGCTGAAGCAAACAGACTCATGTCAGTAAAACACGCCATTTGTTAACAGGTGGAAGCTGAGACCTCACCACCACATAGAGAGGGAGTTCAGGCCACACATCCAAGAGGATGGAGATTTTTGAAAATTATTCTTTATTATCATAGTTATTAGTTTGCATTGCCTTGAGTTATAAGGAGCTTTTCTGTTGACCAGCCATGGAAGAAGGGAGAAATGTTAAAAGACTTCCATTTGAAAGTATCCGAGAAATACCAAGATGGTGAGGATTATAGAGGCCAAGAGAGGTTCGCTCATGATCTGGCACAAACTCAACCCTTGAAGCATTAACGATTCGCCAGTGACAGTTGAAACAAGCCTTGGTTAAGAGTCTGAGGACCCAAGCAAAGCTATTGGCATTTACCTTGTAGCTGGAGGACAAAAGCAACATGAGAGCTGCCTAGGAGCAGGTGTCTGGTAAAAATCCCAAGCTTCGTTTTGGAGCCCCCATGGGCTGCATCCTAGGAGTAAGGGTGAACCAGGGTAGGTGAAGAGATGAATCTTGGCAATGGGTGAAAACCAGCTTTAAATCTGTCTACATGATGCCATTAGGTCAAGGGAGAAAAAAAAACCTTCTCTGAAGGAAGCTAACACCATCATTTTATTTTTCCATTTTATGTCTCAAAAGACCATTTTATTTCTCAAAATTATGTTAATACTGCCAGCATTTTATCAAAGAGTACCAGAGGTAAGAGGAAACAATAACGCACGGCTGAAAGCCAAGATAAACAGAGAAAGACAGAGGAAACAAAATTGTAACAAAATCCAGCAATCATACGTATCAGAATAGGATTGTAAATGTCTGTGATTGGTAGATTCAAAAACTTGGTTGCTAAAAAATATCAACAGAGCAATGGAGAGCATGACATATTAGGCAGAAATTCTAGGATTGAAAACAAAACGAATGAATTGATAGGTGATTAGTTATAGTAGAACACAGAATTATTACTGGAAAGAGACATCCAGAGATAAATGGAAGGAAAGCAGAGAAGGGGGGGAAAGGATGATTTTATATTTTGTATAATATAAAATATACATTTTATATATATTTCTAAAATATATATATATGTCATATAATATATATATATGGGACATAAGGAAGGGGGGCGAGGGGAGAATCCACGTGGAAAAGATAATCTCTAAGACTTTGTCAACACTTAACTGAAATCAAACACACATCTGAGAAGCCATATGAACCCCGGGGAAGTTCAATATATATACACAAAAACACATAATAAAACACAGGTTAACAAAAAAGACAAGATGTAAAGATTCCCTAGGTGGGAAAGGATGTTATCTTTAAAGGAAAATAATAAGACATGAATTTCTCAGTAAGATAGTGAATTTGTTGACTCGAAGATAGGCAGGAAAAAAACAGAAAAATATATGTGGGTAACGAACATATGACAAAGATGAGAGCAGGGATCATCAGGAAAGCAAGCTGATTTAGTAAATCAGAGGAATATTGGGTACTCCTACAGAAAAACACAAAGAAACAAATAAATAAAACAGCTACCTCAAACCACAGGCAGAAAAAATCTACTTTTTAGATGTACACATGAAAGCTAACACCATATTATTGTAGAAGATATTGCAGAATGTTGTTTTCTTCGAAAACGATTAGATAAAGATTTATCAAAGGAACACACACAAAAAGGTTTTGCAGACTTGCTGTTCATACAAGTATGGGGTTCCTGTCGGTCCAGACGAACACATTCGAGAGGTCCACTATACAACATTGCTCACAGTTAAAAATACTGCCCTCGATACCTAAAATTTTGTGAATCAGGTAGGTCTCACGTTACGCTTTTTTTTTGGGGGGGACCACAATTTATAAAAAGCTTCACAGAAAAGGAAGCGTGATGAATTGAACTATTACTTGCAACGTTTGAAGTGTTTGGTTTTCAATCCCCACTGTAAAATAATGAAAACCCAAGGTACTAAAATCGAGATTATATTTACAAGAATATCTAATGTCAGATATTGTCAGCAAAGGGCTCATAGCCAGTATATAGGAGAATGTATTATTTTATATCAATTATAAAAAGACTACATAAAAAAATGAAAATAAGTAGGCACTTCACTAGGGAGGATATCATCCTGCCATCTGCACTTACATGCTCCTTCCTATATATCAGAATTTTAATTTATGGTTTACATATAAATATGTACCCAAACATATATATATACAAACTTATTGAGAAGATTGAAAATATAAAGATTTATTTATTCATTTTAGAGAGTGCAAGCAGGGGGAGGGGCAAAGGGAGAGGGAGAGAGAGAATCTCAAGCAGACTCCACACTGAGCATGGAGCCCGAGGTGGGGCTTGATCTCACAACGCTGAGATCATGACCTGAGCTGAAATCAAGAGTCGGATCTTCACCAACTGAGCCACCTACATGTCCCGAAAATATGTATTTTTATAAAGACATGTATTTCAATAAAAATTACCTCCAGCTTCGACACTCAAAAAATTGCAAAATCCAAAGAAATACTGTCTTACAGAAAAATTATCTGACTCCTGTGTCATTTAATTAGCATTGACCAATAGCACAATAATGGGAAAAACTAAGAAATTCAAACACATTTTCTCCTAATAGAAATGAGTGGGGAAAATAAACAACTACGATTTAACTTTGAGTGTACAATATATTCAAATTTAGAAGCAGTGATTAGAAGGAAAACACAGAAATCTAAGAACAGCGACAAAGAAAGGGTCATAGTAATTTAAAACAAGTGGAGATGAGTATGTCCATTTCATAAATTGCAACTTTTAATAAAGTTATCCCAAACTCATTTAGTTGTAATTGGAAATATGTTGTCTCAGTTTGTAAAGGCCACCTACATGAGACAATAAACAACATCTTTCAAAACTTATATTTAATGATTAGAAAATTAAGGCTGCAAGTCTTCCTTGAAATGGACAGCATTAGACATTCATTAAACAGTCAGAGAAGTGTGTAAATACATTAAGTTATGGCCACATTATATTTGCAAAGATAATAACTATCATGTTTTAACGGTCATTTCTAGATTATGCATATGGCCATCTGCCCCCAAAAGAGGTGAACTGCTCAGTTATCAGCTTGGCACTAATTGTACTCAAGGTAAAACAAAATGCCCTCTTTCTATTCATCAACATTTTGCTATTAGGTTTAAGGGATATTGAGTTTTGTATATAATGTTCACCTTAGCAAGTGGCAATTATGTAAATGTCTATTTTCTATGTCTCTTTTCTATGTCCATCACTCTTGTTCTAAACAGAGACCACCAGTAAAAGAAAAGCAGGCATTTAAACCATTTTATTTACTCCAAGGCGACTCTTCCGTGGCCAGTCAAGAAGAGTATGAAAGGAGGTGACGTGAACTATGTATTTGAGAGATCATTTTAATAAAAGCTCTCTATGAAGAAAATAAGTTTGCAACATGAACTTGTAGGTGAACCATCTGTCACCTCTCTGCCACGCTAATTCTGCCTTCTTTTCCTAGTCACTGTCCTCCCCTCCAACTCAGGACACCATGCATTTAGAAGCAAAACCCATGCAACATGATGGGGTGAGGGCTAGTTCAATAATGTATGCAGAGTTACTGGTCTGACCCTCACGGGTCCAAGGCCAAAGCCACTGGGGTTCGAGCAGCTGCATGCAGGAGACCTGGCCTGGGCTCATGGCGTTCCCTGCAGCTGGACCTCCAAATTGCCCGTGAGCTAGTCCTCCAAGTTGGGAGACACAGGGTGGCCCCAAAGACTTGCAACTGCAGGGTCCTGTGGGAAAGACACATTTTCAGGAATGGTTGGCTGTAGGTGTATAACCTGATGGTAACTTCCTATCACCAGGACACCAGCGCTGTGCCTCTGAATCTTACTGAGGATGAATGTAACTCCCTCCTGCCTCCCACCGCTATGGGAAGATGAATTAATTATGAAAAGATTAACACAATCCTTCTTTTTATGAGTGAACACTGGGGACGTACCGTTGAAATTCCTTGTATTTGTAATTTACGGTTACTTTGCAAGCTCAGTTTCTCCTGAGAAGGACATTTCTTGGTCTGAAATAGGATATGCCAAATGAAGTTTCGGTTAAGAAGGAAAACCAATATCCAGTTTAAAAAAAAAAAAAAGGAAATCAATGTATAGCTGTTCATTCGTGAGAATTGTATCAGAAAGATGATACAAGTAAACATGCATCATGCCGGGGATACAACTTAAGAAAAGAACAGGTGAAACTTTAAAGTAGCCAAGTGTGTCCAGATACACAATGCAGGTTTAAAACAGCTGCAAGGCAATCCCAAAAGCTTCTCTCCATCTGCAGGCTAACGCGGATGCCTTCAAGGTCCACACTTATCTTCCAAGGGTGGAAACAATAGAGTTAATTGTACATGTGAAAAAACCATAAGGGTAGTTCTAAGGACCTTCAAGATTATTCCTTATGATTAACACAATTATAAGATATTAATCAAGTTACCATTTCATAGTGGTGTAGAAGAGAAATCCAGTCTGTGATAGGCAACCTATGAGAAACCTCGTTTCTATCATGATATCCAATATCCAGTCTTTCCTGTAAATTTAGAATGGATTTGGCTAAAGCTTGATCAGACCTGATAATTTTATGTCAGGCATTTCCTCAACATTTATGGGCTTCCTGTCGTGCCTGAAAATGGTGTGTGCAGTGATGCTTTCTCCCATCACAGTGGCGGGATGGAGCACATCGGTCTCCTCCCAATGTGGGAAGTATCTGGGGGATCCTAAAAGTTCTCGTGTGAATGTATAGCACTCATCACAAATGGGTCTATGAATGGCATTTCCAACTTATGTGGCTTCTGGTGTGATTTGAGGATTATCCCCACCCCATCAAGGGGGAGATCAAGTCATGGTAACAAAAAGAACAGGTCTCTCCACGGCCATCACATGACTTGAAGCTTGAGGCTGGTTGTTGTTTGTGCCAAGAATAGATGTTTCGTTCTATTAATGGTAGTTTGCAAAATAGTTTGATTCAAGAAGTTCAGATAGCATGCTACTATTGTGTATGCAAAACAAATTATACTTAAATAAAAATAATGAGAGAAACCGAATGGACACATTAGAAACTCTATGGAGATTTGGGGAAAATATTTGTGGGGGGAAAAAAGAGATTGTGGTTGCTTGGGTGTGCAAAACTTTGGGAAGTGATGCATTTGGGAAAGAAGTTTAGAACGTTCCGTGGAGGGACACCTGGGTGTCTCAGCCGGCGAAGCATCTGCCTTCGACTCAGGTCATGATACCAGGGTCCTGGCATCGAGTTCTGCATCAGCTTCCTTGCTCAGTGGGGAGCCTGCTTCTCCCTCTGTCTGCTGCTCCCCGTGCTTGTACTCTCTGTCTCAAATCAATCAATCAATCAATCAATCAATCAAAAAGCAAGCCCTGTGGAGGGACATGCTGGGGAATCCCATATGCATCTCCCTTGGAAGTCTTAAATATGAACCCATATGGTTTGCCAATGTTTGGGAGTCCAGTGTCCATTTCGTCCTGGACACAATTATTGCTCTGATTGACTATCAGACTGATGGGCATTTTTACTCAGGTTATAAGTCAGAGAGTATTCTCCAAGACCAAATTAGCAAGGACACCAACCCTGCCACCTGGTGATGGCAAGGTGAGTGCATCTTGGCTCCCTCACAGGGCTGCAATGAAGGCTGATTTGGAATCAGATAACCCAGTGTTCTTGTCTATGCAGGGAAACGTAGCTGCAACTTCTCCATTCAAATTGCCAAACTCCGGGATGCAGCCTGAGTGCAGAGGTGGGAAGAGAGGTTGTCCTGTCCTACACAGTGAATGCATAAATCTCCTTAGAACTCGTGCTTACAGAACCCGAGTGATCATCTGTGTAAAGCAACATAGATTAGTCTATAGAATCCCAAATTTTCCATGTTTTCCTCCACCAGGATGGGCGTCTTGAGTCTACCATGGGACGAGTGAGAGACAATCTAACTTAGAAACACATCGGAGCCATGCCATCAAACAGAATTATGAGCAGATAGATTTGGTAAATATGAGTAGAAGGATCGATTTGACTCGCAGAAGAAGGTGATATGTGTCATGTCCCACATAGTAATTGGCCTCTCCTGTACGGTTAGTGGGCTCGGCCATCAGGGAGGAGAGCAGAAAGCATCTCTCAGATGGTTTCTGAGAGCAATCACCCAAGGAAATGAGGGAAATCGTCAGAATCAGAACTCACTGCACAAAGGAAAGAAAAAGTCCATTTGAGGGACTTTTTTCTTAAAGATTTTATTTATGTATTTGACAGAGAGAGAGAGCACATAAGCAGGGGGGGTGGGAGAGGGAGAAGCAGGGTCGCTGCTGAGCAGGGAAACTGATGCGGGATTTGATCCCAGGACCCTGAGATCATGACCTGAGCTGAAGGCAGATGCTTAACCAACTGAGCCACCCAGTGGCTTCTTAAGGGAGGCAGGGATGGAAAGAACAGGTGACCTGAGAAAGAAGTCAGGCTCCCTTTAATCCATAACCAGAGGTATCTGGGCTCAGTGAGTTGCCAGTGATGGGAGCTCTTATCTGCCCGACATTTTGCAAGAGTCTTTGGGAGACATGTGCCCAAGGTCCTAAGGTGCAGGGCTTTTTGAGAGAGAAGCATGCCGTTCAGATATTTTTAAAAAATTCTTTAATTATCGTTCTCAAATGATTTTAGGGTCGTGTGTGTTGGGGGACTGCTATAACAGAATCGCAGAGCCTGGACGGCTTCCAAACCACACTTTTTGCATTTGTAGAGGCTGGAGGTTCGAGAGCAAGGTGCTTGCCGAACTGGTGTGTGGGGGGACGGCGTTCATCCTGGTTTGTAAATGGCCATCTCTACACACACATAGGGTGCATAATAGGTAACCACATTCGGAGTCCTGATAGTGATGATCTGGGGTCCTTAGCGTTGGGTCCTTTACCCACCTCACAAACAAAGTACACGTTGATCTGTGAGGGACATGTGTCTTCCAATGAATGTAGCTTAAAAGAAGTGGTACCATAAAATTATACTTCTATGAAAAAGGGCCAATAAGACCAAAGTCTTATTATTTTGGTTGTGATTTTGGCACGTTCCCCCTATCACATATAGGCACATTTTTGCAAAAACACACGTCCGTATTAAAATCAAGTGAGCGAATTTAACTGTTTTAGATGGTAAAATGGTAAAATGTAAGTGTGTGGTAATGTAAGCCTCTATCGCGGGGGTTTGCAAACTTTTTTTTTTTTTTTTGGTAAAGGGTCAGGTGGTAAATATTTCCATCTTTTCATTTATTGGACTCCAGCTTTATGTATAGTACAAAAGTAGGCATGGGACAGTTATACATTATTGGAAGGGGTATGTTTCATGGCAGTGTCTGGGTTCCAATAAAACTTGACAGAAACAGGCCGTGGGCCCGATTTTAAGTACGGACTGGAGTCGACTGCTGCCCGCTCTGCAATAAAGCACAATCAGGGAGAGAAACCGAACTGTGAAGACGTCCCCTCAAAAAATGACGCTTAGGAATGTCGGTGTTTCCAATCCATCCACCCATCCCAGGAGGTACATATGAATAAAGGCTCACTTTAATAACATAGATTTTGGTGAGGGAACCTGATAATGTTTTGGATTTTCGGGATTTCACGCAGTTTCTGATTTATCTACCAGAGTTCTAAATATCTCAAAAAGGAATGAAAAAAAAAAAAAGAATGAAAGCAGATTTGGGCGGACGGGGGAACTACTTGTATAATGTACTTCTTGTATCGTTCATTATCTATGGATTATAATTCTCTGTCCTTTCTTCTGGTTATTCACAGAATAAGCTCAACTCTGTCCCTGCTCTTCACTGCATCTTGCCCAAATCAGAAGTTAAAATCATACCTCTGTTGAGGGGTGCCTGGGTGGCGCAGTCGTTAAGCGTCTGCCTTCGGCTCAGGGCGTGATCTCGGCGTTCTGGGATCCAGCCCCACATCGGGCTCCTCTGCTGGGAGCCTGCTTCTTCCTCTCCCGCTCCCCCTGCTTGTGTTCCCTCTCTCGCTGGCTATCTCTCTCTGTCAAATAAATAAATAAAATCTTTTTAAAAAAATAAAAATAAACATAAAATCATACCTCTGTTGAAAAAAGCCCTGGGTCACTACTGAGCCTTCCCGTATCCCTTAGGTAGGAATATGCATTATAAACATTATATGCACCTGCTTTTCTCCAGCAAATCCAATCACTCACCAAAGCCGGCAACGTATTGGAAATAACGGTAGCATTCAATGGATTTTATGCCCTCACCGAATTACAACATGGATTCAAGTTGAGTGTCTTGTGAAATGCGTGCATTTTCAGTGACATTAATTCTTTATCATACCAAGGGTCTTCTCTAAGGCACGAGGTGTCCAAAAGAAAACGTTCTCTACACCCTGATGTCAAAGAAAGCAAACTGTTGGGACCTTAAATACTAATAGATCTTAACGTAGTCCCGTACACCTTGCTCTCTTTGAAACTTTGTATATTCTCATTTCTAAAGCTGTCAAGGAACGTGACTCTTGGGATGGTGCAGAAGTAACTTTGCTCAGGATGAGTAACTTAATTGCTATCTTGGGGAGTTAAACGTCTCTCATCTAGTTTGCAAACGCGTGTGCCATCCTTACTAGAATTCTCTCGCAGAGGCTGATCAAAACTTGGTGTGGTTTAAAGTCCAGAGCAGACACTAAGAGTTATTGGGTAGTATTATTATTGTACTTCCGTCAGCGTGTTCCCACTCTCTCAAAATCAGTAAAATCAGCAAACTGTGATTATTGTTTCACACCTTACTCAATTTTAATCCAGAGAAATAAGTGTTTTCCTTCACTCAATTTTCCAAGTCAGCCAAAGAGAGAGCGAATGATTAAACGTGCAGGCTCATTTTAATCATTTCTTGACTTTCCCACGTGTTTTCTTACCAGGACCTGGGTTGCTTTTACTTCTGGTCTAATATTATAAAGATATACAGTTGTAGAAATACACATGCATTAAATGTATCCTGCACATGTCTGCAACTGTATGAGGATACTATTTGTCTAAATCGTGATTTTACGCCACACCTTCAGTAAAGGAAGGGTATGGTCACATCTCTGATGGCTGAGTTTCACAGACAGGGACTAAATGCAATTTTGCAAACAATTGCAGCCTTCTGAAGGAGAAAATTGACTTACTTTCCGCTGTCATAATCTTGCCCTTCCTTGGCTCTCTCTCCACTTCCCCGTGCCTCCATCAGGGATATTTAGCCTGACCTTGGAGCTTCTCTACAATGTTTTCACACACACGCCGAGGTAGAGAAATCAATCCCTGGGGATTGCAGGTTTCCATGATTTCATGTCCTAGTAGATGATGATGGACTCATTTGGGGCAAGTAGCATCTTGGATCTATCTCAATTTTCCACCGTGTTAGCTCAGTATCTGACACCTCTGAGATACCCAATAGATGGTTAGTAAGTAAAATAATCAATTTCATCAAATAAACCACAGGAAAAAAAGATAGAAAAGGAGATAGAAGATAATTTATATGTAAATGTGACTATTGATCCTTTTGGTTGCATTTAATATTTTTTATATGCAAACATCATTATGATTGCTACAGGAAATTATTCAATATGTTTTATTGCTTTCTTGTAGTTTCTTTCCGTGATGCACTATGGATTCTCAGGCTAGTAAGAAAGTGTAATTGTTAAGATTTTAGGTGACAACCATTGTTAGCATAATTGTCAAATGCATGACTTACCTTTTGTGACATGAGCAATTGTGTCTTCCTTGTTGTTTTTCTTAAAACGTGTTAAATAATCTATCCAATAAATGACTTCTCAAGGAGAGAGAACATTAAAACAGAACTATGCCTATCCTTCTAGAATCTATGTTTAAAGTAAAGGTACTACATATAGATTTGAGAAAGCCAGAAATATAAGATTTATGGGAAATAACTTTAGGGCTTGGCGATACACAAACGTCCCAAATATTTATTTGAATACATTTTCAGCTTTTGAAATTCACTCTAGATAAGTGTGAGTAGTCTACCTATAGAGTGAACCAAGTTTTGTGTTTTTAGTGAAACCACATCCCCGAATGAGCTGTTTGCTAGCATTTGGGGACATGTATTATTAACTGGGTAGACAAATGTTTACAGGACACATCTTCTGGAGTCTTCTTCCCAGAAGGGTATCCTGAAAATTGTTTTTGATAGACGGCATTTAGCGTGCATCATTTGACATATCATGTGTTCGTGTTAACATTCATATCAAATTGTTAATTGCTATTTGCACGCACATACATCCCGTGAGAGAATCAAAATGAGATATTGTTTGGATGTCATTTATTGTTGTGTTTCTCATGTAACAGACAGAGTTGGACATGTGAAAACAGATGTGTTTTTCCTTACACGTGACATCATTTAAGGCGTGTTAACAGGCTATACATGGTTACGTGAGGATTGCGCTGTGGATAGTTTCAACGCGTTCAATGTTGGCTTGAATGATGAAACTCACGCCAATATATGTTTGACTTGGCACAGCAACGTAAGAGCCTGTTTGGTAGAAACACAGAGTGAAAAATGTTTGTTCTCTTCCGAGAGTCTCTCTTTTTTTTTTTTTTTAAACAATCAATCAACATTTGTTTAAGATTTTATTTATTTGACAGAGATAGAGACAGCCAGCGAGAGAGGGAACACAAGCAGGAGGAGTGGGAGAGGAAGAAGCAGGCTCATAGCAGAGGAGCCTGATGTGGGGCTCGATCCCATAACGCCAGGATCACGCCCCCGAGAGTCTCTCTTAATCCTTTGAGAGTCAAATCTTTCTATTTGCACGTCCCATTAGATCACATCCTTATTTTCTATTATTAATTGGTCATTGAATTCCCAGGTTTCTTGTTGCTTGGTGATTTTGCATGGGATTCAAAGAATTATCTAGGATCGCTTTGAAAGTCTTAATAAAATCCTGGTTTTTTGGCAAGACTTGAAATGGATTTGTAATATGATGTCAATGTTTAGATACCTATTAGTCCTACAGGAGCCAATTGATAGAAACCGTTGAATGGATGGTCTGGGAGACTTGATGCTATCCAGAAATAAGCTTAATTAGAGTAGCTAAAAATTCTATAAGCAGCCAGTGCACTAGGGAATTCTCACACGAAATGGGAACTCCCCCATAACATGCAAAAGTGCACTTTTCACTCAGACTTCCAAAAACATTAGACACATATAATCACAATTCCAAACCCAAGTCCATATGACAAATATACCTAAAAAAGCTAGGATTGCTGGACTTATCTGTTCACATTTCAAGTAAATTCAGAATACTTATTTCATATTTCTATCCAAATTTCAAAATCTGAATAACCCAATTAGCAAGCACCAATATATTTATTCACTCAAACTCTAAATAACACCAGGGTACCTCCTGGATAAAATTACAGTGTGAACTAAATATTTCAAATAATACTGGTGTATTTATTATTTCAAATTCTACTTCAAATTTCACAATGCAAATAACACTGAGAATAAATACCAGTACTCATATTATTTGAATTCCAAATAACACTGCTATACTTATTACTTTATTTTCTGATTCTAATTTCCATTCTATATTAATATACCCATAACAAACACTAATGTATTTATTAGCCTAAATTGCAGATTGCACCTGTGGTCTTATTCATTTAAGTAGCAATTCAAATTCTGAAATATAAATTGCATTTGTACCAAGAGCTGGACCTATTATTAATTCTAATTTCAAGTAACACTGGTGTAATTATTGGTTAATATTTCAAATAAAATTCTAATATCTAATAGCCATGATGACACGCACTGTCACACTTGTTAGCTCAAATTCAAAATAACACTGATGTACAGTTATGTTCAAATTCCAATTCTAGGGGTGCCTGGGTGGCTCAGTCAGTAGGCATCTGCCTTCAACTCAGGTCACGATCTCAGGGTCCTGGGATCAAATCCCACATTGGGCTCCTTGCTCAGCAGGGAGCCTGCTTCTCCCTTTCCCTCTGCCCCTCCCCACTGCTTGTTCATTCTCTCTCTAATAGTTCACATTTAAATTCCAATTGTGATGCCTAAGTATCTCCATTATAAGTACTGGTAGAGTTATTCATCTGAATTTCCAATAATACATACATACACAGACCAATTTCAATCCCAAATGACAAGTATGACAAGTTGACTTATCAGGTCCAATTCCAAGTCGAGCTGACTTACTCATTAATCCCTACCTCAATCCAATTCCAAAACGCAAATAAAACTGATAACAAGCTTTAGTGCACTTACAACTTCAAAGTTCAAACACCACTGATGTACATATTAGCTCATGTGCGGACATGTAGGTAACTTCGAAAACAAGCTCAGGTGAACTTATATCTAAAACGCCATTTCAATTTCAAAGTGTAAATAAATCTGATTATAAGCCTCGGGACACATACGAGGTTCAAATTTCCCTTAACCCTGCTGTGGTTCTTTGTTCATATTCCAATTGGAATATCTAAATACCTTGGATTCCAAGCAATGGCATAATTATTGATTCAAATGATAAATAATACTGGTGCTCTTTTGAATTCAAGTTTCAGTGTACTATTCCAAAATCCAAATCCTAGTAATAATGAGCATTGGTAAATGTATCTGTTCTAATTGCAAAAACATGAGTATAATTAAGTTCCAATTAAAATTCAAAAAAATGAAAAAATTAAAAGGATGACAAGTACTGGTGAACTTAATAATTAATATTTAAAATAACACTGATGTAGTTTGTAGTATATACTCTAATTTCTAGGTCAATATTCAGTTACAATTCTAAATTCTAGAAATTTGCTGATACACTTTGTCGTGTAAATTCTTCTTAACGCTGGTCTCAACTCAAATTTGATGTGAAATCCCCAACTGAGGAATCCAAAAAATAAAAACGCAAAAAATAAATCCCCAAATCCAAATAACACCCATAAACAAGGACAGGTACATTTTCCTCCCAATACCAAATAACACTGCACTACTTATCGGTCCAAATTTCATTTAAAATTCCAGTATACGAACTTCTCCAGTAACAAGAAATTATTTCACGTATTCAAATTCCAATAATGCACGCACACACATATATATACATACATTTATGTGATATGTATATATTCAAATTTCAGATAATATTACTTGTTAGATCAAATTCAAAATCACAGTGGCTTACTAATTTTGATAAAATGTACCAGTACACTGATTAGCTAAAATGCAAAATGACTGCTCTGTTTACTCAAATTCCAATTCAGATTTCCCAAATGGAAAAACAAAAACAAAAACACTAGTGCACAATATTAGCTGAAATTCCAAATGACCTCATTTTCTTCCTAGTTCTCATTGCAATAACAATTTTAAAATTCAAATAAATTTCACATCCAGCAGGGCCAGGAGCAAGTATTCCTTTAAATTCCAACTAACAATAGTATCCATGTACTCGGAATTTAAACGCATATTCCAACGCCGAATAACTTGAGATGTGCTCTTATTCACATTAATTACCAATGACACCGGTCTATTTAGTGACTGAATTATAATGTAAATTTTAAACTCCAGATAACAGACTGGAATTTCCCATGGAAATGTCCAGTTGAAGTTTCAAAATGCAGATAACACCCATAACAACTACTCAGACACTTATTAGCTCTAAGTGCAAATCACAGTGATTAATTATTAGCTCAGATTTCAACTCAGATTCTATAATGCAAATAAATCCGAGAACACATACTTGCGTCCTTGCTGGCTCAAATTAAAATAACATTGGTATACTTACTGATCCAAATTCAATTTGAATAAAAAGCAAATATTTCTTTCTAAATAACACTAGTACATTCATTAGCTGAATTCCAAATTAAAATTCAAAAATATAAATAAGACTGTAAGTAGGATCATTACGTATATTAATTCCAATTCCAGATAACACTGGTTTACTTGTTAGCTCTTATGTCAAATCAAATTCCAATATTCAAACATCTCTGGTAAAAAGCACTGTTGCAATTATTAATTCGCATCTTAAATAACTCTGAGGTGTTTATTCAAATTTTTAAGTAACAATCATTTACCCAAAAATTCTAATCCCAAATAACGCTGCCTTACTCATGAATTCAAATTATAATTCAATTTCTAAAATCCCAATAACGATGATCACAAATACCGGTATGCTTATGACAACATTCTACATGAAATCGTTATTTTTATTTGTTCAAAACTTGAAAACTAAATACCTCCTAAAACAAGTACTGATAACACAAATCGTTCAAATTCCAAATTACAACAGTATACTTAGCGATGCAAATGAAAGTACACATTCAAATTTCTAAGTAACACCATGTTCTTCTCTGATTAATCCTCCCGCTAAAAAAAAAACCCCACAAATGAATTTAGTTACAATTTCAACTCAAACAGAAAGTTGCTCCTAAGACAAACTCTGGTGCGTTTAGCTCAAACGGCAAATAACACTAGCATACTTATTTGTTCGAATTCGAAAATCAAAATATCTCCTTGCAAGCATCGGTACACTTAATGGTCTCCGTGGCATACGTACTTGTTAATATGTCCATTTACGTTTGAAAACATATATAACCCCATTAAGAGAGACAGGTGTGTTTGCATGTGCATACACAAACAACAGAGCTGTTTTTATTTCGATATCCTCTCAAATTTCATTGTCCAAACAACTCTGAAAATGAACACGAGTGTACTTACTAGTTTAAATGTCAAATCTACTGAATGTAAAAAAAAAAAAATCTCAAAAATTTCACTTATTGATATATTGCGATATTATTGTATTAATGGTTGTATTAATAGTTGTACTTACCAATTTGTATTCAGTTAAATTCCAAACTCCTGGTAACTCCGATAGTAAAATTTGAAGAGAAATCTGCATCCAAATTTCACACAGAACTTTTGTGGTATTATCTTTTCTTCCTTTTTTTTTTCTTAAAATGTGTTTGAAGTGCCTGATTTAAGGGTATCGTGGTGTCATAGCAATAGAAGGAAAAGATGGGAAAAACAACTTAGAACATGAGTGATATGCTGCATTAAGATTTTCCTGTTTGTTTTTAATGAAAAAAAAGCTCTCTGTGTCAACTACGCTAAAGAAAAAACCTTTTTTTTACCTTATAGAAATCAAACATATTGCATGTGTGCATGTATTCATTATTGCACAAGAATAAGTACCAAATATTTTTATTACAATATTAAGAAAGCTTTAGCATTCATAACCAAATTAATACCATCATTAATCTCAGGAAAAGGCTTATAGAGTAGCCATTCAGGAAAGGAATTCTATAATACGTTTGCTAAGTTTGCTGCAAAATTGGTGAGTGTAGCATAAGCCGATAACAAAGGTAACTTTAGATATGTGTTTTGTACTTAGCAGAGTTAATATGCATCTGTGGTAGAAGAGAATTACGTGTAGCCTCTCAATTTTCTATGTGATAATTTTTGATACATTGAGCTTGCTCTCAGATTCACAGAAGACGGTAACACAAACCCGATCATAGCCTGCAGGTGGGCACACAGGGCTCAGGTGGATTCTTTAGTCATTGTGAAATGACTTTCAAAGGGTACACTGTGCTCTTTTTCCCCTAATTTCAATTTTCTTAACATGGATGTCTTGTTAATCTCCTTCACACAATATCTCATTTTGACATCATCGGAATGAAAACCACTGGGGGAAAAGTACCACAGTCATGTTCTATAAAAAACGATCTCTTAAAAATTAAATGACTGTTTATAACATGGTCCTCATGACTTCTGATATTTTTCTTCATAATGAACACATATTGCATATTCTTAAATGAAAGAAAAATGGTGACCTTGTGAAACACAGGTTGGATGATTCCAGGGAGGGGGGTGATGTAAGAATATTCTTTCTTCTATGGGACGTCTGGGTGGCTCAGTGGGTGAAGGATCTGCCTTCGGCTCAGGTTATGATCCTGAGGTCCTGGAATCAAGTCCCACATCGGGCTCCCGGCTCAGGGTGAAGTCTGCTTCTCCCTCCCCTTCTGCCTCTCCCTCTACTTGTGCTCTCTTGCTTTCTCAAATAAATAGATAAAATCTTAAAAAGAAAAAGAATATTCTTTCTTCTAAATGTAATTCTCTCCTCCCCTGTGCTGCTACAAAGTTGGGTGAGCTCAGGCAGGGAGGCAAAGTCTGTCTGAGCTCCTGATTCCTGAACTGGGATTTGGAATAACAGTAACACCCCATCTCCTAAACTTGTGATGATTAAATGAATATACACACAAGAACTCAGCAAATGACAGCACAAGAAATAAAACCTACCACATTGTTAACAAAAACACTGTACAGAGATTACCATACTTACCTGTCTTTTCTTTCCTATGACAATAAGGTGCTTTATTAAAAAATGTCGTTTTGCAATCACTAAATTCTATGCCTGAAACGCATATTGGACTGTATGTTAACTAGGAATTTATATAAAAACTTGGGGGAAAAATGTTCTTCTGAATTGTTTTATTACTCTAAATAATGATACCTCTTCGATGGAAATGACATAGAGGTATTATGCATAATTCTTTAATAATTAAAAGTGATTTAATTATTAAATAATGGCAGGAAAATGATCAAAAAATGATCAATACAACACAATGCATATTTATGTTTTAAAGTATTGTTAAACTAGTAAATTTTGGGAAACATATTTCTTAGGGATAAAATCATGTTTTGAGCGCTTAATGCAAAGCAACAAAAAACAATGAGTTTGGCAGCAAGAATTTTATTTCTGCTAAAAGCACGTATGAAGCACCAAAAATGTATGTGAAAAGATGAGGATTAACTGTAAGTAGAGTATTTTATGACATAACAAATCATAGTTGGCGTTCCTATTTCCGCCACGTACAGCACTGGAAGATAACTTCTCCCCTTTAACTTTTTTGAATTCATTATTATATTTTGCAAAACACCTTGGAGTTGCTGTCACCCCACAGAACATGTTTTAACTCGTTCAACCACTTCATTCATCCCTGAAAACCCACATCACATCCTTCGCCCCTAATTCAAGGCAAAAGGGCTCTTCGGTGACCGTTAATCTTGACATCATTTTTCCATGACATTCAGTGAACTGTGTTCCCTTCCTTGCATCAATTAGGTGACATTTATTCGTTTCAATGGGCAGAAGGCAGAAACATTATTGCAAGGAGGAAATATAGGCTGGTGTGTTATTAAACCCACAATACAACACTGTTCAGTATAGGCTCTAGGCCACCCAGTCGGCTTCTGAGACCTGTCCCACATTAATTGTTCTTATCGCAAAATACCACCAGAAGGTAGACCCCATGTTAATTGAGCTTATCACACAATTGTTCTTATCAAAAATCATATCACATAATGATAAATTGGGCAGGAGAAAACTTTTGCGAGTGCTGGGAATAGTCATGGCATAAATTGTGGGGATACACTTACCGCCCAACCCGTCAATTTTGTACACATCATGTAGGACTTTTTGGATGTCGCTCGTGGCTCAATATAGTGGTTTCAAAAATACCAAAGGACTGGGATGCCTGGCGGGTTCAGTCAGTTAAGCACTTGTCTTCGGCTCAGGTCATGGTCTCGGGGTTCTGGGATCAAGTTCTGTGTCAGGCTCCCTGCTCAGTGGGCCGTCTGCTTCTCCCTCTCCCTCTGCTCTCTCTCTCTGTCAAATAAATAAATAAAATATTTTTAAAAATACTAAAATGTAGAACAGATGTGGTTTAAACAAACAAAAGCCTGTTAATAATTTCTAATATTTTGCCTTAAATCCTTAATTGTCCAAGCTTTCTTGTATGTACCTAAAAAAGGATAATGGTAAAAATACATGGTATACATACAGAAAAAAATCTCCAGAAAAATATGAAAAAGTAACATTTTTAGTACTATTTGGGTAACGTACATATTACCCATGCATGCACACGCAAATTATGTACAGGCTTTATTTGTATTTCGTATGTTCTACCAAGAAAACTTTACTCAAATATAATTGTGAGATTAAAATATCTCTGTACAGAACTTAAAACTCAATTTGATTTGAAATATGAATGATATTTCTTCCAAGTCAACTCATGAGTTAGAGTCTTTCGAGTGGTTGCTTTGGGCTAACCTTTAAAAGCCAATTTAAAAAATAACCCAAATCTAATGTTTGGAAATTCTCTGATAAATAAGAAAAAAATTAAGATAATCATTAATAAAATTGTGTATCATTTTAGAGAAATTTTGGCATCTAACTTCAAATGCAATCTCTGATTCTTGAAAAAAACAAGAATCTAGAGGATAGTTTCATTTACATATATTTGTAACGTGTTCAAAAGGTTCGCAAGTGCTTCCTTTTAATTCTGTAATAATGCAGGCTCATACTTTATGTAATTACTTAGAGTTAATTCACTTATATTTATAAGCAAATCAAGCTAATATAAAATTAAAGTACAACAAATATGTCGTTCAGCTCACTTAATAAAAATAGTTGACCTATGGGGCGCCTGGGTGGCACAGCGGTTAAGCGTCTGCCTTCAGCTCAGGGCGTGATCCCGGCGTTGTGGGATCGAGCCCAACATCAGGCTCCTCTGCTGGGAGCCTGCTTCTTCCTCTCCCACTCCTCCTGCTTGTGTTCCCTCTCTCGCTGGCTGTCTCTCTCTGTCAAATAAATGAATACAATCTTTAAAAAAAAAATAGTTGACCTGAAGATTTAATGAAATAATCTATCGGGAGGATTTGTGAGTGAGCACCTGTACAAACCCTATTTTCCTAAGATGTGGGACAGTGATTCCAAGAAGATCCATAATGAGAATGATTTCTTTATAGGATGCCTGTGCACCTTACCCCACCTTTTATGTTTTGGGTACTGTCGCTCACTGGATTATCAGAGTCGAGAGAGGTCATCAATCACACTATGATGTTTGGCTTTTTCCCTAGCAACTGGGCAATGCCTGGAACTCAATAGAACCTCTCTAAATGTTCTCTTCAAACGTCTGTGCTGCTTTCTTACACATCATTCTGACAATATAAAAACTTTATTAAACCACCCGGTAAGCAGTCAGGTTTGGGCAATACTCTTAAAAATAAATAAATAAATAAATAAATAAATAAATAAATAAATAAACAAACAAACAAATAAATAAATAAAAGAGAGAGAAAGAGAAACAGAGTTTCATAGATATATTCAAAGCCAAATTGTAATGGTTATGTATATTTTATTGCTTGATAAAAATCAATGCTATGTATTTAAATATAAAAGGCCTCTTTCTCTTCAGTCGGTCTTTGGATTATTGGTGTTGTGCATCCCAGGATTCAGAGATCACAGATCTTTACTACGGTAGGGCTCCCTTGCGGGAGAATTCACTTGAGTGGTATGTAGATTAATATTCAGGTTATTTGTGGCCAAATATCCATTTCTCCATCTGTATCATTATCTTTGGCTTTCTTACCTTAAGAGCTATTAAAAAAAAAACCAATTCTATTATTGGAGACATTCATTTTATCGATGTATCTATCATCTATCCATGTCTAGTCTCTATGTATCTATCTGTCATTGATCTATCTGCCTATCATTTATCTATCAACATTCGCTGGATACTCTTGCTGGAGAAAAATGTGTATGTCCCAAATCACCCACCCACTGGAGCAAGCGGTTTAGAAGTCAAGTGTGGTCATTCTTACTGTGAAATCATCCCAATGGCACTATTGTTTTGGACTTGACGGTCAGGTTCCTGGTATTCTTGATCAAACTCTATTTCTCTGCTTCAACTTCTGGGCTCAGTATGACAGTTGGGTGTTTATTTTTCACCTGCTTTGTGCAATCTCACATGGACTTGCTAGACAGATAGCAGCCCACATCCCAACTACGTATCTGCCTCCTCCCTTACCTGCCAATTTCTCCTACTATTCGAGCCCCTCAATAGCCACCTTGGCTTTGTGAATGTTCCCTTTTAACAGAAAAATGGATGCTTCAATTGTATCTCCATCACTGTATATCATTCTATGTACTAAGTCCCTGCTTCTGAATGGTGCTGCTGCCAGAGAAAATGCTAATGAAAATTAAAGTTTGAGTGTCTTTGGGCTGCTTCTTCTACTTCCTTCATAATCCATTCTTTGTCTAACTCAACACTCAGAGTCTAACTGTCCACAATGTTAGAATGGTTTCACAGTTCTAACAATTAAATGGACATTGACTTCACCGTAAGACTTCTCCAACCAATTAAAACGGGCATTGACTTCGCTGTAAGACTTCACTTTCCTTTACATAGCACAGAGCTGCTTTAGAGGAAAAACAGAGCAAGGTCTAATAACAAGTCTATGTGAGTTAGGGAAAAATAATCCGAGTTTTTCAAATCATATTAATTAAGCACACCTAAAAACACCAGCTTGCTCTCTTAAGAATATGTAACTGGAAGCAAGGAAGGATCTTGCAGGGACAAGTTGCATATCTTCATACAGAGTCAGGTAAACTTTGATGCATTGTAAATTCATCCCAGTAGGGAGGTGCCAGGGTGGCTCAGTTGGTTAAGCATCTGACTCTTGCTTTTGGCTCAGGTCATAATCTCAGGGTCATGGAATGGAGCCCTGCATTGGGCTCTATGCTCAATAGGGAGTCTGCTTGAGGGAGTCTCTTCTCCCTCTCTCTGTCCCTCCTCCAGCTCATGTGCTCCCTCTCTACAATAAATAAATACATTTGAAAAATCAATCAATCCATCCCAATCAGTACAAACCCTCTTGAAACTAACAACATTGGAAGCTACCGGGTTACCACTCAAAGCCCAGGAAGTAAAGTCGGTATAGAGAGTACCATTTGGAGGTCTGAGGGTGGGTAACATTTTTGCTGGACGGTTCACAATTCAGGTCAGAAGGAGGCCATTTATATAAAACCTGTAAGGATGGCATAGCAGAGAGTGCAGGGACAGCAGCGTGGGGATGCGTGCTTGTCCTTGTCCATTTCCAATGCCCAATTTCTTTCCTGAAAAGAAGAATAAAACATGTCACAGAACTCCGCTAATTGGTATGATTGCTTTCAGCACTCTGATTCATGTCTGACTTTAAAAAGTACGTAGTGAAATAAGGAGAATTGGATTTGGTATTAAATTGTCAAGAATTGCTCACAAAAGCTTTCCAAACTCTTGCTGTTGTGAATGCGGCATGCTTTATGAAACCGTCCTTAAGACAAATAATTTCACACATGGCCTCATATTTCGACTCAATGTCCCTGCAACAACAAAAAAAGGGGTAAAAATAAAAACACTCTCCTGTCTTTAAAATACTTGAAATGTACTGTCTTGGTTTGTGAAGGAAACAAAATGATGAATTCCTTGTACCGAAAAATCTATGGCACAGCAAACACAACTGAGATCCATTTGTTTGGAGGGATAATAACTAGCTTCTGTTCAAAATATAGAGCTCCTACCAGCACAGTCAAATAATGAAGGGCATCTTCATAAAACAGCTATGTATTTATTCAGCACATGGATGATGAGGAAGGGTTTTGGTGGGAGAAACAAAATACATGTGTGCATGCACACATGCACACACATGCACACACACACGTTGTTTTATGTCCAACAGAATGATGGATTAGAGCTTGCATGAGAGACTGACTCAGAAAGGCTAAGACATTTTTAAGTGGGTCCCAGCAAAGTAAAGGCGTTCGATTTTAACTCTACGTATTTGGAACAAAGGAGTTAATCCTTTGGGTTTTTTGTACAGAATGAACCCTCAATCTATTGTACACACCAGCACATCTGTGGGAGAGAAAGAGGATGTATCACTTCTTATACGAAAACAACAGCTATAAGGCACAGAAGTCCCAGGCATACGGGACATATGGTTAGCCAAGCTCTGTGTCTCAATTCTCAATTGCAAGAAAGACATCTTTTTTTTTTTTTAAGATTTTCTTCATTTATTGGAGAGAGAGTGCACACGAGTGCAGTGGGGCAGAGAGAGAAGGAGAGAGGGAATCTCAAGCAGAGTCCCCATTGAGTATGGAGCCCAATGTGGGGTTCGATCCCATGACCCTGAGACCATGACCCTGAGATCGTGACCCCGAGATCGTGACCTGAGCTGAAACCAAGAGTTGGATGCTCAACCAAATGAGCCATCTGTAAGAAAGACATCTTGAGGACAGAGGGTGCAGCATTTGGTCTATATACAAGAGTGATGGTTGAATGAATGAATGAAAGCAAAACAAAGGGTGAAAACCAGTGCGTCTCCATTATACAGTTTCAGGAGACAGAGTTCAACCCGGTTTCATGCAGAACACCAAACACAGCAGATATGACCTCTATTCAGTTTGCAAATATATTTTCCTTGTTCTGTGCTCCATGGTTCTATACCCTGTATCTTTTCTCTGCATACACATAGCCCACTGCTGAGGAAGATCAGTATAAACGTGCACTTATTTAGTCCATGCTTTGGAAATACATGCATTGGGGATTACGGAGCTCTGTAGCAACAGTCTCTCTTATGCCTTGGATTTTGTGGCTCCTTTGCGTGACCAATGAGAATCTGGCTACAAGTCTACTTGCTACTTCTCTGTAAGGGATCTGCCTTTCTCCTTGGCTGGAGGTGAGCTTAATTCAGCTCAACGAACAACACTCACGTGTGCTTCTGGAGTTCCATTCTGTTCCTACACTGCATGAAGCAACATTCCCCCTCTCACGTCCCATCACTTTGGGGTCCTACTGGGACCCAAGTGACCATAAGGAGCAATCCATGCAGATGGTTTGGGCATGTCACACAGTATCCTATGTCTGCAACACCCAAGCCATGTCTTTACTTTGTCAACTGGTCATAGGCTTTTGTCCATAAGGCCATGACCTCAGCATGTGAACAATTTCCTCCAGGTCCTGCTGAATTCGGAACGTGTTGATGTATTAATCTTGGCTCCTTTGCTCACTGGGCACACATCTTGTTTCTGAACATAGTTTGAGATACTTGATCGCTGGACTGGAATGATGAGGGAAATGCTTGCTGCTACCAGGACTTTGTAGAAACAAAACACAAACAAAAAAACCAAGTAGTTCTAATTCAAAATGAAAAATTGCAAAGATGGCGTGATGTTTCTCTACATAACCCTAGGATTTCGCTGTCATTATCTATAGAGAGCATTCTATAACCTTGTCAGCACCATGACCTTTTATATATACTCCAAGCAACAATACACATGTTGGTTAACAAAGCTTATAGGATAGTGGGGTTTGCAGATGAACCCGATGGAGAGCCCTTGCTCCTATGGTCACCACTCAAAGCCAGTCAGCACATGGAGAATGCATGTGTACTTTGGCTCATTTTTATTTCTGGCAAAATGAAGAGTATGGTGTCTGGTCATGGATAACCAGACATTCCATAGAGGATTCAGACCCCTTTGTTTCATGGAGTTTCCTTCACAGATCAGATCCTAAGAAGGTAGAGAAAGCTTGATCTCTGTGGGGGCCACCCTACAGAAGTAGGGTCTGCACGGCTGGACCTGTGGCTTATCAAAGGTTGGTTGGACAGTTTGGGTTTAGCAATAGTTTGGGGCAAAGTTATTGCAAAAGTTCCAGAGGAGCAGATTTGGTGTTTCAGGGGCTCACTGAGCATTTTCCAGAAGGTCTAACAGATAAAGAGGAAAATATACTTAAAAGTCAAAAACATTTCCTCACATTGCAAATTAATCATTAGACCATATAAAAGGCATTTTCTCACACAAGTTTTACATAAATAATGTTCAAAATGGTGTAAGTTGAAGTTCTGCTTTTCGAGAGATTTCTTCTGCACACACAAAGAAAAATCTAAAAAGTGCCTTCACTGTGAAAAAAAAATTTTTTTAAGCGTGCAGGCCCAGGTCGTAAAATAAATCAGAGCACTGTCTTACATGAAGTAATGTAAACGTGATGAAAGGAAGTATCTTCATTTTCTTTTGCTTCCATGATTGTTAATGATTATATCTAATGATCTTTTTCAAGATTTTATTTTTCTGTCAAGTCTGCACCCAACATGGGGCTGGAACTCACAACCCCGAGATCAAGAGTTGCACACTCCACCGACTGAGCCAGCCAGGTGCCCCTCTATGTAAAGATTTTTATACTAAATTAACTCATCGGGAAGGTATAGAGTCAATGCACATCCAATATGTCTAGGAATATATAAAGAGGAATATAGTTTGCATGATCTAAGATGATGTTCTATAATTTTGGGATATGTGGGTGTGTGTGATAAAAACCTTCCTGCCCCTAGTAGAAATCTCACAGATTGTTGGCATATTGGAAACAGATTGCAAGACCAGTTTTTAACTCTTTGTCATTCACCACTTTATCCACACCTAATTTTCACAGTAATGCAGGAGAAATCATGTCCACAGACAGGTTTTCTTTCCCTTCCATTTTTGATGCTGGTATCCATCTGTACTCTATCCCTGACCAAAGGGTCCATGACAACGACGTGAAAATTGGACACTATCAGGTGAGTTTCTGCTCATGAAGTTGATGGAAGAATAAAACTATCAGTAATTATGTGGGCAGCATATACTTTTAGCATGAATTGAAACCGAAAATTGCAGCTTACCATCCAATTAATGAAAATCTAAATTAAAAACAGATGTTGAGAGTGATGCCTTCTAAATTTCGATCATTATCCAGTTGCTATTATACACCTTCATTAGTCATGGCCTTTGACATGTGAGCAGAAAACCTTCTTTCATGAAATTTTAAATGGAGATCTCCAGTGAAACGGATCCTGTAAGTCGCATGTTACCATCAAACGAAAGTGACCTTCTTTTTCTCGTGGTTCATGCAAGTCTGTTTGTCACGGGGTTGTCCTGGCTGCTACAGTTGATGTTAGTGGTATCTTTTTCACACAGAGTAAACTCTCATTATGTAGTTATTTTGGGTCATATTTAATTAAAAATCAGACTTAATTCAAATCATGTAAGGTGTTTAAACCTTTACCATTAAGACAGCAGGTGAGGCATGTATCAACGAGTTAATACATGTTTTTAGAAATGATTAGTTTCTTCTTTGTTGGTTGGCTAAGTTGGCTTTTTGATTACTCTTATTTTTAAGATAGAGTAAGGCATTAAATAAAACGTGTACATGAGGCAAATACTTGGTCCTTAGATAATTCCAAATTTGTCTCATGAAGAGCAAAGGGTAGCTGTGTAGACGGCCCAAGGAATTGGAAGTTGCCTTGCTCTGAAAGACTTCCAACAACCAGCTTTGGATGTATTAATGAAAAAAAAAAAGTGACTTTCTGAAATAAATAGCAGTGGTTTCACCCCAGGGTGAGTCTGTTGCCTACAGAGGACATGTGGCAAAGTCTGGGGACATGTTCAGATGTTACATCTGGAGAGGAGGGTTTGCCATTGACAGTGAATGGGTCAAGGCCAGGGATGCTGGTGAACAGCCTATCCTGAACCAAACAATGATCCAACCCCAATGTCAGCATAACCAAGATTGGAAGACTTACCTTAGCATGAAAGACCCTGCTTGTCAGTGCGTCTGTCTATACCAGTGGTTCTCAACTGGTGGTTAAGAAACCCTCAAACAGAGACAGGACACTCCATGCAGACTGCTAGGGAAAGTGTAGTTTTATTTTCATTTATTTACTTATTTAAAATCAATTCATTAACATATAGTATATTATTAGTGTCAGAGGTAGAGTTCAGTGATTCATCAGCTGCATATAACACCCAGTGCTCATTACATCACGTGCCCTCCTTCCTGCCCGTCACCTAGTTACCCCATCCCCTTCCCCCACTCCTCTCCAGCAACACTCAGTTTGTTTCCTATGATTAAGAGTCTCTTATGGTTTGTCTCCCTCCCTGATTTCATCTTATTATATTTTTACTTCCCTTCCCCTACGTCCATTAATTTTTATTTCTTAAATTGCACATGAGTGAGATCATACGACAATTGTCTTTCTCTGACTTATTTCACTTAGCATAATACCCTCAAGTTCCATCCACATCAT
The DNA here is from genome assembly GCF_017311325.1 of Ursus maritimus. Classification (NCBI taxonomy): domain Eukaryota; kingdom Metazoa; phylum Chordata; class Mammalia; order Carnivora; family Ursidae; genus Ursus; species Ursus maritimus. The sequence goes on along the minus strand of NW_024423319.1, from coordinate 121,986,658 downwards.
TGCAAATGGCAAGATTTCATTCTTCTTGATGGTTGAGTAATATTCCATTATCTATATAGACCACATCTTTATCCACTCATCTGTCAATGGACATGTGGGCTCTTTTAGAAACACAATATTGATGCCTAGTTCCTTTGTAAGACTGAACATTTTCCAAAGTTACTGTATGTATTTCCTAGGGCTGCCACAAACAGCCCCATGACAGTTCAAGCTTTCACAAAGCACCACAAGCTACGTGGCTTCAACAAGAGAAATGGATTCTCTCCCAGTTGTAAAGGCTGGAAGTCCAAGATCAAGGTGTAGGCAGGGCCATGTGTGCTCCGTGAAGGTACTAGGGAAGGGTCTGCTCCAGGCTTCTCTCCTGGCTTCTTTAGTGCCCTGGCTGATCTTCCCATGGTATACATGAGTGTCTCTCTGTCTAAATTTTCCATGTGTATCAGGACACCAGGCAAATTGGATTAGTCCTCCCTTGTCCAGTATGACCTCACTGATCTTAACTAATGATATCTACAGTGACCCTATACCCAAATGGGGCCACATGTCTGGCTGCACTGTTCCATAATGCATGGACAACCATTCCATCAATTCACCACCACTACTTCATGAATTGACTTCAGAGTCACTGACTTCAGAGTAACCATAATATTTCTAGGAGGAGCACAGTGATATTCTCAAATTTTACAACAAAAATGAGACACTATGGCAGAGAGAAGCCAATCCCTCTACATAAACAGAATATCTATAACCTTTCTATTCTCACCTGCGGTTTTAATACTATCAACATAAATAATCAAATATCTTCATTCCTACTCAATTATATTTTATTCCCAGTAAAGTATATGCCCCATACTTTTTTTTTTTGCTAAACTTTATAAAATATTTTCAAAAATCCCACAGTCTTCCCAAGAAACAAGTTTGAAAGGTTGACTAACTGAGGAAAAAAGAATAATTTTGTACCTGCATATCAAGGAAAAAATGCAAGATGCTTCAGTTCCTCCCTGTGGGCTTAAGGGTAAGGGTTTGCATTGACCTGATATATAATCTTCTCCAGAGACCTAAAAGGAAATTAAATTAACCTCTGAGTGTTGTATTTCAGAAAGAGCAAGAGGTAAACTACCCCCAAAGAGCAGATCTCCTTGTTGGAGATTTGCAGCAGAATAAAACACAGCCACATGCTACAAGGAAAATCCCAAAGGACTGATGAAATTTGGAAAATTTGAAGGAAGAAAAACGTTGAGAAGTGCACTTTTATAGAATAAATTTCAATTTGCAAACTCAAAGCGATTTGAAAAATAAAGTTCAAATGTATTTGACACGGCTCCTTTCTGCAAATGTATGTCCATTTTCCTTTTAATAGACTTCTCCAACTGGATGTCACATTGCCACTTAAAAGGGAACTCTTTTCCTGCTAAATAGTAAGGGAGGATATGGATGGAAGAATGGATGATATTTAATCTGAAGAAAATAACATCTTTTTCTCCATTTGTGAATTGTAATATCTTATTTCAGTAAGAGCCAGGAACCAGGTCAAGCTGTTGCTGGAAAATATTCAAAGTCAAGGAAGGACTTAAATGAATCTTCTTTAACCAACCCTAACAGAAAATAAATATTTTTCTGAGATTTCCATGCACTCTAAATTTTTCAAGTGGTCTTCCCATTTTTTTTTAAATTAAACTTCTCATTTTGAAATAATTATTGATCCAAACGCAGTTGTAAAAACGAATGCAGAGAGATCCTATGTAGCATTTGCCTAAGTACCTGCCACCCCCGCCCCCCACCATGGTAACATCTTGCAATTTCCCAACCAGGATATTGACGTTTGCACTCAAGACACAGAACAGTTCCACCACCACATGGATTGCTCATGGTTTTCTTTTATAATCAACCTACTTCCCTCCCACCTTTCATCCCTGCCTCTTAACCCCAGGCGGCCACTAATTTGTTCTTTATAGTTGTCTATAATTCTATCAATTCAATGGACTCACACAAAATGTAATGGTGGGAGACTTTTTCACTCAGCCTAATCCCCTGGAGCTCGTATGGTGTGGATGAACCGCAGTTAGTTCTGCCACTAAAATAACTTCTAAAATATGCTTAAGGGTTTCTAATATAGCATAGAATTTTCATCTTTTTACTTTTTATATGGCATTTTAAATACTATAGCGTTTTATTTATTTATATCAAAATTGTGGCCTATTTCTGCCTATAATAGTTCTTTGTATATGTAAGTATATTAGGTGCATGAGTGTGTATACAATATAGTAATTTCTGTATATATTATAGTAATTTACAAAAGTTACCTCTTTGATACTAGAAGCTAAAGAATGGGACCCCTTACATTTTTCATGGTATAGGAAGCCTAAAAAGTACCTGATACAAAGGATAACACGTTGGATATTTAAAATGATTTCTTGTGTTCAATGGTAATATAAGTTGTCATGTAGATACTATAAATCCTATTATGAAGGTCTTGCTTAAATTATTTCTCTTTAAATATATTTGAGGAGTCAATCTATAACTTAGTTTTTGTTGTAAATAATACCAGGTACTTTATATTATTAAAGAAGGGAGTGATGATAACCTAGGAAGGAATAAAACCTCTTAAGGAATAAGAGCTAAGAGTTCTCCGGGGCACCCGGGTGGCTCAGTTGGTTAGATGTCTGCCTTCTGCTCAGGTCATGATCCTGGAGTCCCAGGATCAAGCCCTGCATTGGGCTCCCTGCTCAGTGGGGTGTCTATTTCTCTCTCTGCTACTCACCCTGCTCTCATGCTCTCTCTCTTTCTCAAAAAAAAAAAAAAAAAAAAAGCTAAGAGTTCTCAGTGTCTGTAGACATTTTGACATCACAGGATTTTTTTTAAAAAAAATAGCTTTATAAATATTATGTGAACGAATTCTCATCACAGCGTGGACATCCATGTTACAGATGGGAGAAGTGAGGCAAAGAGAAAGTGAGTAACTTACTCAAATCCATAGGAAGCAGTAGTCCAGATTTCTGCACATTTAGGCTTGAGATTTGCAGCTCTGCCTCCTGCCACCAAACCAAATAAATGAGAATCTTTGGGGGAAAGGGGTTTGCTGGTTGGACCTCCCAAAATATCGTCATATCTCCTGCGTTTGGTATAAATAGCTATATTCTTGTGCTAGACAAGGTGCAGACCTCGGACCATTTTGTCTGAAATTCAGGATTAACCCAGACCTACTGAATGTGAACCTACATTCTAACGGGACCCCAGGTGATTCTGTGCCCATCAGAACTCTCCAGAAACACTACTCTGTGTTACTGTTCTTAAAGATCCGTCACATTAGCTGACTTGCCTGTTTTTTTCCAACAGAAGTGGTTTTTCCCCACCCTATTTGGAGTACCGAAATTGAATTGCCAGAAACATTGCCTCTCGATGTAATCCCAGCATAAATCCTGAGAAGGTGCTGGGATTGGCTGTGGGGAGCTCAGGGGCTTCAGAGAGGAACAAGGAAACATTGATGGGTGGTGAGGTGGATGGATTTAAGAGCACAAGCTTCCCAACGGAGTGGTGGTAGAAACTGCAGTGGGTCTCCCCACTAAAAGTTATATGCTGAGGCCTTTACCCCTGGGACCTGAATGAGGTTGTATCTGGAGATGGAGTCTCTAAAGATGGGACCAAGGTATGAGCTCATGAGTGTGGGCCCGGATCCCATAGGACTGGTCTCCTTATAAGAAAAGATGAGGACACAGACATGCAGAGGAATGACCACGTGGAGACACAGGGAGAAGGTGGTGTCTACACGCTCAGGAGCGAGGCCTCAGAGGACAGCAATCCTGCCCACGTCTGGATCTCAGACTTCCAGACGCCAGGACTATGAGAGATAAATGTCTATTGTTTAAGCCTCCCAGTCTGCACTGTAACTCTAGCTGACTAATACAAGTCAAAACAAATCAAAACAAACGAAATTGATTTTTAAAAAAAATTTGTTTCCTCTCACATTTTCTGTTTTTTTTTGTAGCAGTAATGAAGTGTTAGGTGACTTTAGAGTTACCGAGATTCTAAACAAATATATTTACATGGGATAAATGATGTATCAGGATAGAAATGTCACATATCAGGAGAAGAATGTGATGAGCTTATCAGATACACTTTTGCCTGCTTCCAGGAGGGCAAAGAAAGAGCCTTGTGACAGTCATACAGATGACAGAAAGTGAATCATTTTAAGTTCCACCAAGAGACATTCAGATTCTATTTTCTTCACACAGACCACGTTGTTAGGGATACCTGCCACCTAAAACGACCCTCATTAATCGTGCATGAGGTAACCACTAACACCTATTTCTAATTTATTTCCACGGAACACTAGATGCACATAAAATTTGAGGTTATAGGCCGTGTTTGAGAAAATGATCTAATATACCATTTTAACATTTTAATGCTTTCAGGCCATAAGCAAGCTGTTTCGTTGTTTGCAAACATTACAATTGATTGCACATTCTTGTTTGAATAAATGGCAGAACATTTGGTATTAAAAAACACAAGAGGAAACTATTATTTGCAATCTTATTAGGTAAACCATATAGAGAAGGGGTAGGGATTTGGGTGGTGAGTGTAAGTTTTATGCTGTGAAACTCTCACCTTGAGATATTTAGAAAGAAATTTATTGGTATATATTAATTAAAATGTTGTCATTTGGTGAGCTATAGAATGGTAACGAGACCATAAAGCCTACCCCCCCTCCAAATTTTTCAGTCACAGCGAAGTTTTTAGAATGTTTATTTGGTCTCTATGGGTATTTGTAACCCCCCAAAGTCATCTAGGAAAAAAATATGTATATATAATCCAAAGAAATCAGCTAGACAGGGGAAATGATTTTATTTGGCTGTTCAGTCTCAAAACAATTTTCATGGAGACTCTAAATATTGATGAGTACCAAGCATCCTCATGCCATCTGTCTGCCGCTGGGTGTTGCAAGCAAATTCTGTGTCTGCTTGACAATCTCTTTGCTTATGTGATCAGTGACTATGTTGGGACCACTTGTGACATTTCACCTGAGAAACCCTTGTTCCCAAACTATGAAGGTAATGAGGTCGAACTTTGCTCCTAAACTGAAACAAGGAGTTCTTCCTCTAACCCCAGTTAGTGGGATAAGTAAGATTAAAAACAAACTAGGTTTCATCTTTCCATGCCATGTCTTGAGAAATTAAAGGTCCTTTGTGGAGTGATTTCCTGTCTGGAAGTGGATTCTGACCTGCCTTGTTCCCCTTTTAGGTCAAAGCAAATCTTCGCAAAGGCACATGTGGGATTAAGAGTTGACAATGAGAAGTGCAGATGGGATGAAGTACGAGATGACTCCTATGGAAGCTGAGTCATGGCAGAGAAAGGCGTGATACGTGAGGGGCAAGGGCATGTATCCTATGTTTCATGGGACCCTATAAACCTTCTAAGCTCACGGTTGCAGCTCCAGCAAATACTTCTCTTCTGGCTCTTTCCATCACTATCATTGACAGCTCGTCTTTGAGGTAAGGGGTCAGAGATCCCTTGGGGAGGGCTGGGAGGATGGAAAATGAGTGGTAAGTACTACCGATGTAGCACAATGCTACTGGAAAGCACGTTATAATCCGGTCATTCCATGCATCTTTCCGGTAAAAACAAAAACTTTCTCAACTTGCAGAAAGTTTGTAACATGCAACTTCATGAAGCCCAGACTCTCTCATGTACTCTCGAATTCAGTACTGAAAATACCAATATTGAATTTATATATGCAAATGTGAACACAGAGAAGAGAGAGAGGAAATACGTCCCAGTATTCGATGTCCATCAACAATATCATCTGATTCTTAGCTATTATGCAAGCAAGTCGTGATTGCTTGTGGGAGCGATATTTGGAAACATACGTAATTACTGACATATTATTGTTTCTTATAGATAGTATGCTTTTTAAAAGATACTTCTGTGTTTCCTTTCCACATATACTAAAGTGTCCCATCTAATGGAAAATTGAGAAAGACTTGAATTATAAGAGTTGGTCATAGGCATGCAATTTTAATTTATGTGATTGTCAGAAATAATCAGTTCCCTATGGTCATGTTTCTTCTCTCTCCTCTCATCCACACATAATTTGGTTTGTCTTAATTTACTTATTTAAATTTAATCTAAGAAGCACACTTGAATATCTACTCTGTGTCCTCACGATAGCCACAAAATGCAATGAAATATCTACATGTGTTTATAGCATTAAATTAATAATGATCATACCAGTTCAAGCTGCTTAGAATATTTAACCTAAAACATATTTGGGGTGTGTGTTTGCATATCCAATAGCCAATATGAATACTATTAAACACATCTTGCCCAGCTTTACAAGAAAGGTAAAGATCAAAGGATCCAATGCATTTTATCAAGGCATAAATTTTGACAAGTTTAGAGTTTTAGTGTTTTGTGTGTGCAAAAAAAAAAAAAATCAAATTGCATATTAGTGGTTTTGCCTTCTACTAATTAGATTGACTCTTTACCTACAGTGTACCATGATTTCCCGTCATCCAGATGCATGTCAGGTGTTAAATTTTAGATAATCAAAAATTGTATGGATTAAAAATAAATGTGATATATTCTGTCATCATTTTTGTCCTTCAGATTCACCAACTTTATCAAAACGATTTTTACATAGGCATAGATTTGGAAAGGGCTTGGCAGAACCATCATATTACTAACATCCTATTAGCAGACAGATAACGTTGGCCTTGTTGGCGATTATGCAAATATCAACCATTTCCCAGCAAAATAAAATTAAGCTGTGCTTGCTCTTTCCACAAATGAATTCCAAATTCTCTTCTATTTTTCACAAATGCAGTACTCCAAAGCTAAGACGAGATGGATTAAAAATCAAGTTAGATTGAACACCTATCATTCACCTCGTTTAGATAAGGATGTTAGGGATATTCTTTAAATACTGGAGACAGAATAATACACATAGTATTCAATGAAAAACTTTGAGCTCTTACAGCACACATTGCAAGATCTTCAGTTTCTTACGAAACTGGAAAGCTTGACAAAACAGAGTAGGTATGCTTGTTTCAAGTAAACAAGTCACACTCTCCCACGGGCCCTTGAGGAAAGTGCCATTCAAGACTGAAATTCTTTGCATTCTTTCAACAATTGAGGAAGGCTCTGTTCTCCTTCCTTGACCTCTCCCAAAAACAATCTTGCAATACACTTGGTTTCTTCTCTTCAGGCACCACTGACCAAACCTTGAAAAGCTAGCTTTTCTGCTAAAACTGTGAGCTTGATTTTAATTCTGGAATGTATGGAAACATTTTTTTCCTGCATTCTTAGCCAAACAGCTTAACTACTCACCACTTTTTCTCAGCCCATTCGTGAATACTGATGAACATTTTAAAAATGATCACTGATTAAGAAAAAACAAAAAATCCAACTATTAAACAGGTGTCTTACTAAGCAAATGTCGAATGTTTGACAGGCAGTCATTCTCTGAATGTCAACAGACAACACCTTTTGGAAATCTTACACTTACCGGATTACAGTAACAGCAGTGGGAAGCACATGAACGTGTATGTTAGTGTTACAAAGTGAGTCCAAGAATAAAGGATTTCTCACAAGTGGGGGGTCTTGAGGAAGGCCGTGGTAGGAAAGAGCTTTATGGTAGAAATGGGCAGCCTCAGCTGGATTTTGGTAGATCATATCAATTTCAGAAGCAAGAGGTAAGGTGAAGTTAATTTAGGTAAGGCAACCCCATGGGCTGACTTCATCATTTTTGTAGAATGTAAAGGATACAGATCTATAACACTGGATTATAAGGGAAATGGAAGGCTTTGTTCTTTGGGAGCCATGAAGGAGATTTTTAACCAACTTATGAATCAGAGAAAGAAGAACATTTAGTGTATCTTAGGCAATTATAACAAATTGCATTAGGTTTTACGGTGATAATAACTAAAAATCATTAAATTCTCATGGTGAAACCCTGGTATGTTTCGTGTGTATCATCTCAGTATGGATTTCATCAAAAAACAAAAGTTTGCATGAGGAAGTACTCTTATTTCGATCTACCGCAATTTTTAGTTTACCAGCACAGAGCATGCTGCTTTTCAAACCTGAGCTCTGTTCTTCACAAGAGGGGAGAATGGGTTCAGCCACAAGAAACAGAACCTCTTGGGATAATCTACAGATAAATGAGAATAGGACCTGGGAGTGGTATTGGAACAGAGGAGGTGGATATAAACATGTCCACTAGGACAGAAAAGAATTGGACGCTGGTTAGACGTAGACATAAACATCTCAAAGAGACAACAGAATATTTCTTCCACCTTACACTCCCATCTCACAAAAATAGAAATCATACTAAATATTTGAACGTCACAGGATTTCTAAGTTTCTTCACGATTATCCTTGACTCAGGAAGATTAGGTGTGAAAAGAAAATCAATAGGAAGAGACAGTGATAGCTTTTCTCCAAACATGTCAGAGAAAGCTGAACACTGATAATTAAAAATGTTTACATTGAATAGCTAAGACAGAGGACAGGAGATAGCATTCATTTGTGCTCTGATTTTTACTTTTTATGCGTGTGGGGTTTTTTTCTTTGTTTGTTTCGTTCTCACTTGCTGCTCCCTTGGGAGACACGCCAAATGAACATTAAGTATGGCTTATGGAATTTACATGTGGGAGGCATATAAATTTACAAGGTTGTCTCTGGAGAGAAAGGGATCCTTCCCAAGGTGGATCGGTAACTTACAAAAGATCAAAAGTTAAAACTGTCAATTTCCAACAACATCCATATCAGTTCTACGCAAATAGTTATTCTGAAAGGAAGCCGTCAACAAAATGAAAAAGCAACCTACTGAATGTAAGAAGATGTTTGCAAATAATATAACCTATAAAGTGTTAATTTCCAAAATATATAAAGAATGTATACAACTCAATACCTAAAAACCAAACAATCCGATTAAAAATGGGCAGAGGATGTGAATAGACATTTTTTCTAAAGACGACATCCAGATGGTCAGCAGACACATGAAAAGATGCTCAACATCACTCATCATCAGGAAAATGCAAATCAACACTGCAATGAGATATCAGCTCACACCTGTCAGAATGGCTAAACTCAGTAACACAAGAAACAACAAGTGTTGGCAAGGATGTGGAGAAAAACGAACCTTCCTGCACTGTTGGTGGGAACGCAAACTGGTGCAGCCATTATGGAAGACAGGATGGAGGTTCCTCAAAAAATTAAAAATAGATTTAGCATATGATCCAGTAATTGCCCTACTGGGTATTTACCCAAAGAACATGAAAACACTAATTCAAAAGGGTATATGCACCCCTATGTTTATTGCAGCATTATTTACAATAACCAAACTATGGAACAGTCCAAGTGTTGTTCATTGATAGATGGATGGAGAAAGATGTGGTGTGTATGTATGCATGTGTGTGTATATAATGGACTATTACTCAGCCATAAAGACGAATGCAATCTAGCCATTTGTAACGACATGGGTGGATCTCAAGGGTATTATGCTAAGTGAAATAAGTCAGACGGAGAAAGACAAATACCATATGACTTCACTTATGTGTGGAATCTAAAAAACAAACAAGCAAAAAAGCAGAAATAGACTCCAAAACACAGAAAATAAAAAATGGTTGACAGCGGGGAGGAAGATTGGGGAATGGACAAAATGGGGAAGGGGAGTAGGCAATCCAGACTTCCAGTTATGGTATGAGTAAGTTATGGGGTTGAAAGGTACAGCACAGGGACTATGGTCAGTGCTATTGTAAGAGCTCTGTATCATGACAGATGGTAGCTACAGGCATGGGGAGCATAGCATAATGTATACAGACGTGTCGAATCACTATGTTGTGCACCTCAAACTAATGTAACCGTGTATGTCCACTCTACTTCGATAAAAATTTTTTTAAAAAAGAAAGGAAACTAACACATGATGTATTTTCCAACTGTCAGAGACTTATTTATCATTCTTCCCTGTGTCCTCACATGGTTGTCCTTCTGGGTGTGTCTGTGAACTCATCCCTTCTTCTTTATTTTTTAAAAAAGATTTTATTTATTTATTTATTTGAGAGCAGGGAAGGGACAAAGGGAGAGAGAGGGCGATAAAGAATCTCAAACACACTCTGTGCTGAGCATGGAGCCCAACATGGGGCTCGAACTCACATCCCTCAGATCATGATTTGAGCTGAAATCAAGAGTCTGACACTTAACCCACTGAGCCCCCCAGGCATCCCCTCTCCCCTCTTCTTATAAGGACCCCAGTCCTACCAGAGTGATTTCATTTCACCTTAACCACCTCTTTAAAGACCCAAACTCCATATATGGCCACATTCTGTGGCTTCATTGTACAAATTTGGGGGGGGACACAATTCAGCTCATGATAGCTACCTTGATCTATTTTACAAATCAGAAATGAATTTGTGAGACGGAAAAGGATTTTCAAGAATTACACAAGAGAAAACCTAACACAGGATTATTAAATGCAGATCTGTGTATAATCCAAAGTCCTCGTTATTTTGATATCTTATGTGCTTAGTCATTTAGACACTCAACTACGTCACAAGGCTATGTAATATCATAAGTATCATCAATGGTTTGAAGGCAGAACAAAAGAAGGGGTGCTGTCTTTAAATGAGATGAAATAGCACTGGCCAAATATGATTGCTAAACAATACAGTTTTAAAGCCGTCTATGCAGCTTTATCCACACAGGGTTTATCAAGACTCCCCCGAAATGGATCTTTTGATAAATACTGATGCTTTAAAAGTGACCACATATTTTCACGTGCAGGGACATGCAATTTCTCCTGTGAACTCCTTTACTGATTTCTAGACAATAAGTAGAGAGATGTCTCTGTAGATGGTGCTTTCAGAAAACCTGGATACTCTGCAAATACATACAAGTTCTATAGAAACAGAGACACCAGATGGAATTGGGCCCTTTAGCACAACAGTAACCGCATAAATAGAACAGTGTCTATCATGAAACAAGTCTTTCAAAAAAACAGTTGTTGATGATATGTGAATGTTGAGAAATAATTTTGAAATATGAAAATACAGCTTTTGTGATATCTATTTTTAACTCGACATGACTAGAATGTGATCATACATATTATTCAATACCCTATGTTTTTATGGAAAAAGATACCTTTGAGATCCTCCGCGTCAACGGATATAAATCTATCCCATTCCTTTGAATTTCAATGATATCTCCCTGTTCTAATATACATACACTCATGTAATTGAGCTTAGATGGATGGACAATAGTTTCCAGTTTTCAGTGCAAATGACTGTTTTGTACTTGAAACAATATTATAATATCCTTTTTGCTCCTGCAGTCATCTGTATATTCAATCGCGGCATTACAACTGCCGGGTGAAGGGTACGTGAAACTAACTGACCATGTTTTTCTAAATTTTCTTTAAGAAATTTTATCAACTGTAGTTCCTTCCAAATCTACATGAAGATATCTGAACGCCAGTCATCTCCAAATTCTTGCAGACTTGAGCATTACGGTTAAGCTTGTAAAAGTATACCAAAATAAATGATAAAAATTTGTATTTGTTTCAATTACCATTTAATTAAGAGGAAAGTTGGTCAGCTTTGCATATGTAATTAAATCTTGTTATGGCTTTCCTTAGTAAAACCATTGGTTCTTATCCAATATCCCCATATTGGTGTGCCCAAACCAAATAAATGAAATAATGGCGTACATAAATATTTAAAGATTGTGTTGAGAAAACTTCCCAGAAATAAGATTTACCTCTTCAGACCGATAAATTGTATTATTCCCAGAAAAACATAAACCTGAAATATTTCCTGAAAATTCCATGCATTCCAAAGGCAGAAAGAATCCTTAGAATAGCCTGTCATATATCAACTCACCTATGTGAAAATAGGATACAACAGACAGATTTTAGTTTTCAACTCAGAAATGCTCAACGTTGGAAGACAGTGTAATAATGCATGGAAAGAACTGAAGGAACACACGTAGTCTAATCCGTTTACAGATGGCCATTCAAATATAGGTCTACATGGGAGGAAACGCAGACATATTTATGATTTAGGCATTGTAGTTAGTTTCTGTGAATTCTGCTGGAAAAAATATTTATACAGGATTATATTATTTTCTATGGCTGCCATCACAAATGACTAAAATTTTATCAGCTATAAACATACTCATCTATTATCTTGCAGTTCCTGTGGGTCAGATATGAATGTCATGTGTCTTAGCTGGTTTTTAGAGTCTCATAAGAACAAAATCAAGGTTTGGGTAGGGTTGCATTCCCCTCCAGAGGATCCAGGGAAGATTTCATTTCCAGGTTCCTTCATCTTATTGGCAGAATTCAGACTGAATTCTGCTCACTCACTGGTGATTAGCTTGGGATGAGTCTCAGCTTCCAGAGGCTGTGTTTCTTTGCTTAAGCCCCCTTTCCTCAATTTATGAAACTACCAGCAAGGCATCATACTCTCTCCCACTTTGAATTTCTTCCGTCTCTCTTAGTGACTGCTTTGGTTTTAGTTTCCCATTCAAGTACCCTCATGATTTTACATTGGTTCTGTCCAGAAACACAGATAATTTCCCTATCGTAAGACCAGCTGATCAATATCCCAATTAGAACATCAAGGTATCCTCACAGTGGTTCCTAGATTAGTGTTTGGTTGAATAACAAGGGGGTACAAATCTTGTGGGTACATCTTTACAATTTTGTCTATTATAGTTTATCATCGAGCCCCAAAGATTCGTGCCCCTCTCAAAAGCAAACTATATCCCCCCTTCTGAAGATCCTTAGAAATCTTATCCTCTTTCACCAACTCCGAAGTCCACAATGTCTTTAATAGCCCATCAGCTCAGAACCCCAAATCTTACCTAATTCAGGTATAGAGGAAATTCCTACATATAAAGCATCCTGGTCCATATTCCACAAGTCCATGGTCCCATGAAATGAAAAAACAAAACAAACAAATAAAAAACAACCACAATTTATTTGCTCCCAACATACAATGATTGGGTGTGCATAGAGTATCAATTATAGACATTCTGGTTCAATCACTGGGGGCCAGGGGAATGGAAAGTATCCTGGAGTCGCTGGTCCAATAGAGTTTAGAGAACCAACGAAGCAAAGTCCATTAGGTCGCAAGGCCTGAGCATAACATTCTGATTCTCAGCTCTACCCTCTGGCCCACCATCCTTCCATTTTTAGTCACCGTCCCTACTAGTCCAAACTGGCATTTCTACTGATACCAAATTCTCGAAAACTTCGTGGGTCCTCAGTGTGTATCGTAAGGACTGACTCCATTAACCGTGAGCCTCATGCCGCATTTTTCCCAGGATGATTTCTTGTCTATTTTTGGTTTCTACTGAGAGTCTGATGAGATAATGCTCTTAAGTTTTCTAGGTATTCTTTGGTTTGAATTGGGGGATCTAAGAGCCCCACCCTCAATCTCCTCAAAGGGTCTTTTGTGTAAGAACTTAGCCTTTTGTGACCTCTGGCCTTCCAGGCAGGCAGAGAATTGCCCACATCATAGTGATGTGGTTCCCTTTTGTTTAATAGTTTAATAGTTTCTGTACATTTTACTACCAGTAGCAGAAAGAAAAGAGGTGGAACCTTCCACCTTTTGCTTGAAAACGTCCTCAGCTAACTATACAAAAGTGTAAATAAATATACAAGTAACATGATTTCCTCTTTTTTTAAAACAGCTGGGGTTCACGATTATTTATAAATGATCAGCATATATTAGACACGCTTGGCTGTGTTAGGGTTCAAATGTGTGACTCACATTCAATTAGGAAAATGATACAATCAAGGGAAATCAGATGGGCCAGGCATGTGAAAAGGCAGAGGGAGTAGAATTTTTTTTATCATTTTTCATGGCAATGATTCAAGAGCATGATGAAAATAGAGGATTAAGAAAAATATAAACATACGGTTATACACATTAGGGAACTAGAAGCCTTCAATGCAGAATATATTCAGTGTATCACAAAAAATGTTGTTATCCAAAAGAAAAAGCAGAAACCCGAAGGGACTCAAATAATGAAAACAAAAGAATGGGCAAAATCCAACAAGAACAATCGGGAAAGAAGGAAGGAAGGAAGGAAGGAAGATGTGGGGGGAAGGAAGGTAGGAGCTTCTGTTGTGAACCTTGAGAAAAGGTTAATTTAGTGAAAAAATATAACACACACTAGTAAACAAGACAAAGAATGGTACTTCCCAATGACCAAAGATGATTCCACAATAAAGTTTTAATTGTGAGTATCTGGGCACCAAATACCACAGCATTAGCATATATAAAACAAACACTATAAAAGATAAAAGAGGGAAATAGTCTCTGATAATTGATCTCTGTGATCAACTGATATCACAGATCTCTGTGATAACCGAATATCCCTTGAAATATGTAAATCACAGGCAGAGATTCAAGCTTGTCTTTGTTCCATGAAAAGTTTAAAAAATGATACATGAATAAAGTGGGCTCCTTTTTTGTATTGTGTTCAGTCTATGACATATAAAGTAGATCGAAATTGTTTTTAAACATTTTAAGGAGTTTTTATTCATTTGAGAGAGAGAACACAAGCAGGAGGAGGGGCAGAGGAAGAAGCAGACCCCCCACTGGGCAGGGAGCCCAGTGTGGGGCTCGATCTCAGCACTCCAGATCACGACCTGAGCCAAAGGTAGATGATTAACTGACTGAGCCACCCAGGCACTCCTTTTTAAAAATTTTAATAGACAACAGGGTGTCTTGGGGGCTCAGTTCGTTAAGCAGCGGACTGTTGATTTCAGCTCAGGTCATGATCTCAGGGTCCAGGGATCGAAAGCCCCACATCAGGCTCTATGCTCAGCAGGGAGTCTGTTTCTGTCTCTCTCAAAACAAAAAAATTAATAAATCTTTAAAAAAATGTTTAATTGACAATGATTTATAAAGCCTAAAGAACCATTGGGCAAATCCATATTTTCAAGTAAATCAGTAAAGAGATCCAAGTTCCTCTCTATTCCATGAAATGTTTAAAAATTACAGGTGACTAAAACGTGTTACTTTTAAAATATTTTAACTTTATACAAATGTGCTTTTGCTGTATTTACTGATCAACTTTTTCACATGCCTATATTTTCCAGAATATCTTTTGTACCGCTAGGCGTCTTTTATGCCTTTAGTATACAGTTGGCCCTTCAACAGTGTGGGGGTTAGGGCGTTGATCCCCCCCCGTAGCTGGAAATCTGCACATAGCTTTTTATTTCCCCCAAAACCTCACTAATAATAGCCTACTGCTTACTGGAAGCCTTATAACTTAATAAAGTTGATTAGTACACACTTTCTAAGTCTTACGCGTTACATACTGTATTCTTAGAATAAAGCAGACTGGAGAAAAGAAAGGATGATTAAGAAAACCATAAGGAAGGGGGTACCTGGGTGACTCAATCAGTTAAACATGTGACTCTTGGTTTCAGCTCAAGTCATGATCTCAGGGGCATGAGATTGAACGCCGAGTTGGGCTCCAAGCTCAGAGTGGAATCAGCTTAAGATTCTCTCTCCCTCTGCCCCCCTCCTACTTGTACTCTCTCTCTCTCAAATAAATAAATAGACCTTTAAAAAAAGAAAAGTAAACCACAAGGAAGAGAAAATACATTTATACGACTGTCTCCTATTTATCTGCATGTAAGTGGACCCACACAGTTCAAATACATGTTTTCCAAGGATCAACGGTATTTATCTTTTGAGATATCTTTCCAGGCAGCTCATATTTTTGTCCTGTATTTGTCTTCCCATTCCTTTTATTCACTTCCTGCTCCCAGGGGACTTAGGGTAATTATTTTGATCCAGTATTTAAATATGGTGTTTCTTTCTGTAATACTTCCCCCCCTCCCAGGTGTTTTCTTTATCTGATTTTTTATATTCCTTCTCTTCCTGTTCTCTTTGGGGAGAGGGATTGCCTGGATTTTTTGACAGAGCAACAAAGTGTAGGATTGTTGTGCGCCTTACGGTTAGCAAGGATGCAACGAAGTCCTGGCTCACCCGGTCTCTTCAACCTTGGCACATGGAAGTCTAATTTTTGCATCTCCTTTTGTTTAGTTGGTTTCATTGCGTTCCACATTACTGTTTTTAGAGACAATAATTATAAATGAAATCCCATCATTTCATCATAGATTTCTACGTCCCTGCTGCACGTGTAGGCTTTTAGGCCCCCCCCCCCCCAGTATTTCTACTACGTATGCTATCATCTCATTAGTCAGGTTGGGATCTTGCATGGATCATAATTATAGTCTGTCTCTAGCCCTTTTTGTGGAAGGTTCTCCAGAGCTCTCATGTCAACTAATAAAGCTCAGGCTGCCGGATCATCTGATGGCACTATGAGATGACATTAACTTCACATTTCAAAGTACATGCTCCTTACAATGTCAGGAAAGCAGGCTAGTCTATGGGTGGGCACTGAATCATCTGTGTCTTTATACTAAAGCTCCTGAGAAAAATAAGGACATTGTTCTTTGCATTAAACTATACTGAGGAGGATATCTGCCTCCAGGAAGATGGAGAGGATGAAGTGTTCCCTTCTCCATCACTAATGCTATGAAAACCACTGGACATTATATAAAATATACAAAGACTCTGAAATGCACAGAGAAGGCAGATGATCTAGGGGACCTGGAACCTAAGGACTAATAATGTGGTGAGTCTGTGTCTCCTTCCTTCCTTCCTTCCTTCCTTCCTTCCTTCCTTCCTTCCTTCTATCCATCCATCCATCCACCCATCCATCTTTCCCTCCATTTTTCTTCCTTCCATCCATTCATCTTCCCTTCCATCTTTCCTTCCTTCCATCCATCCATCTTTCCTTCCATCTTTTCTTCCATCTTTCCTTCTCCTTCCTTCCATCCTTCCTTCTCCTTCTGTCATATGTTCCACACTGAGAGCTGAAGCAGATAGCAATCCAGAAAAGGAAATAATACCTGACTAAAAAAAAAAAAAAGTCCCCCACAGCCTTCTCTCTAGTCAGAGGTCCAGGGAAGGCGGAACAGAGCAAGACAATACTTTCAGAAAATTATCACTCTATTCCAATCAAGCACCCCATGAAAAAGGGTGGCTTCACCCCCAACCCACGCCAGTGAAGCCTGATTGAGGAACCAGCCATGCTCGGCAATGACAAAGCATTGACACCCAAATGTACTGTTTTTATATAATGTTTTTGAAATGCCAAAATTATAAGACTAGAGAACAGATTCGTGGTTTTCAGGGATTCAGAAGGTGGTTGGGCAGAAGGGGAGTGGGTGTTACTGTCACTGGGGAACAGGAGGGATCCTGGCGTGCTGGACTGCACTGATATTAATTTTCTGGGTGGGATGCTGCAGTCAAATTTTGCAAGATGTTACTATTGGAAGACTGCATAAAGGGCATGTGGGATCTCTATCATTTCTTGCAAGTGTGCCTGAACCTATATTTACTTCAAAATCAACTGTGCATTTAAAACGTTCTCTGAAAGCTACATGCACCCCATGTTTATTGTGCGTTATCTACAACAGCCAAATTATGGAAGCAGCCCAAGTGTCCATTGATTGATGAATCAATAAAGAAGATGTGTGTGTACACACACACTGGAATATTATTCAGCCATGAAAAGAATAAAATCTTGCCATTTGCAACAACATGGATGGATGCATGGAGAGAGTATTTGCTAAGGGAAATCAGTCACTCAGAGAAAGAGAAAATACCGTATGATTTCACTCATATGTCAAATTTAAGAAACCAAACCAATGAGCAAGGGGAAAAAAGGACAAACAAAAAAAATCACATTCTTACCTCTAGAGAACAGAGTCAGGACCACCAAAGGGGAGGTGGGTGGGGGGATGGGTTAAACAGGTGATGGGGATTAAGGAGTGCACCTGTCATGATGGGCACCCAGTGATGTATGGAAGTGTTGAATCACTATATCGTACACCTGAAACTAATATAACACTGTTAACTGGAATTAAAATGAAAAATAAGTACATAAAAAAGTCCCCTGGAAATTCTTTTGAATGATACTATAGTCCATTTTTCTTTATTTCCCCATGCACAGAGAAAGGAATATAGGAGAATAAGCCAAGAATAAGATAACAATTATCATTGTCTACTTTTATGTTCAATTTAGGCTGGAGGTTTAGAGAGGTGTTTTTTCACCCTGTGATTCACTCTCAGCCTATTCCAAATTTTCTACAATGAAAACACCTTTGTCTCAAAAAGAAGAGGCACAGATACATAAAGTAGGATTTTAGCAAACATTCAACATTGTCTCCTATTTATTTTGAATCTTTTTCTATGCCTGCTATCTTTTGTGATATGCAAATATTTGAGGCATTTCCTCCCCCCCGTCCCCAAACACTGTCATTTTTTCATTAAGGCTGAGGGATAGAGGGGGAAAAATGTTTTTGATTTTAACCTCTATTTCTTAAATGTGATCACAAGAGCTTCCTATTTCATTAATATAATAATCTTGAAAATTTGGTACGATGTTCTTTCTACAGATGTGGGCAAGGAGGTGGAAAGATACTAGCTGGGTGCCCACCGCACAGTGTTGGACCTTGAACACATATTCCCATACCTGACCAGGCACCCACTCTCCGTTCTCTGATCCATCCACAATTGACAAAATTTATTTGACTTTCTCTTGTCCTGCAAGGTGTGGAAATCATTCCAAATATCCTCAAAATACTCCCCAATGACTTGTAGGAACACTGTCATCATAAAAGAACATAACATCCTAACTATTTCTATAGGCTACGGAGCATAAAGCCTGCACAGCGATCCCAAGGACTAGGTATGGAAGTGTGGAAGGCTTGATAGCATTCTTAATTGTTTAGGCAAAGGATACCTTTTTCTTCTTCTGCACTCACTTTTTTAATTGATGAATTTATTGTTGGATGTTTTAAGAGCGTAAATGTAGCGGCCTGGACTGATTACAGCTTGGTTCGTGAGTGACGGTAAATTGAAAGGTTTACAGCAACACCTATCAGCAGGATCTAATAGTTACTCTGTTTTGACACCAAGTGGTTAGAGGAAATTAGTAAAAATCAAAATAATTGTGGTAGCATTCCCAAACTAAAAGGCTATATTTCAGACCCATACAAGGCATTTACATCCGTGAAACTTGGTGCTGGAAGGGACTGTGGGAGTCCCAGATACTCCCTTTACTTTAGGAAAGGGAACGTCACAGATTGTGAGACACCCCCCCCCCCCCCCGTCCTGGCTCACTATGTAGGTTATTCACAGAGGTGGAAACAGAAAGACGGGTTAGATATAGAGAATTTTCCTGAAGAGATGTTGGACCCACATGGTGATATAAAAATTGTGTTCACCTCCACGAAGAATCTCTCCTCAATAAAAATCTGTGAATTCTTAAGATGACTGCTAAGGACAAGGCTGCGTGTTTATGGAGCCGGCCAGGCAGGAGCAGGATTCTAGTGGTTTTCCAGGCACTGAGCACCTTCATTCTTAGAAGTTGTCTTGAAATACGTCTGAGCTCAGGTCCAGACCGATGTGAGCGTCCGAGTGCTTTGTTTGCCTTTCTCATGCATATTCTTACATCTTAAGATATTTGCGTAGAGCCAGGCTAAAGACCGCATGGGAAAGGAGAACAGATCTCAGCCATGCTATCCTCTTCCTTCTCCAATAGCTCCCTGCACCGTGCATATCCAGTAGGCTGTCCCTGCTGGAAACTGAAGTCCTCTGGGTAACGGCACTAGGTCGCAACTTGTAGCCACATGCCATTTGCACTTGACCAACTCTCCAACCAGCCCAAGTAGATCATGGAAGCCCAACCTCCTTCTACATGCGGTGCTTTCCCAGTGAGGTAACCAGATAAACTTCATTTTTTCCAAAGGCTTATTTCCAACAGTGATGCTAAATCCATCCCTACGCACTGTCAACACGTAACCATGAACTCTCTTTCCACGGACCTGCTATTCCCATGTTACCCAGGATCCTGGGGCAGTGGGTTTGAATCCAGGTATGGACACTCATGGGCGTGTTTACTGAAAACACAACAAAAAACAATAACGCCAATAATCAGCAATGGCAGGACAAGAATACTCACGCTGGTGTGCAAAATATGCCAGTGTATTTGGATCTATTTGACCTTTTTTTTTTTATTAATTCCCTTAGGGTTGATGGAGAAACCAGTCCTCAGATATATTGCTAACAAGGAAAGAGCGCAAAATCTCTAAGAAAGGAGCTGGGATGCGCGTGAACCCTACCCGGATCCACTCACACCTCTTTCGCCATTACACCATCCATCTTCCTCAGGCACTGACCTACCTGCAGCTCGAAAAGGCAGGATGAAATCACATACGGCCTCTAAGGTCGGCTTAAACGTACCAACCTAATTGCCCAGGGACAAACGGAGTAATAAATTGGACAAACTTGGCGATCCCATGATTACTCAATTTTGGGGAAAGATTTTTGAAAGGAAAATGAGATTTGGGAAAACTGATCACAACCACCCATGTGAAAAATTTCAAAACTCTCTCAAGGAGAATTTAAGTACCTGAAACATTTAAAATATTATTGATAACGATGAGGAGAGGAAAAATGGCTTTTCAGTTCTATCTTATAGTAATATATTGCTTTAAAAAAAATCTCAGAATCACTTTTAATTGGCCTCACAGTGGTCCTTAATGATTTTTCTTTCACTAAAACCTAAAATCTGTCCCATTTTTGGCTTGATTTATCTGCAATGATGTTCAAAGGTGACTTCTCTCCTCCTTGAATTCCCTCTTTCTGTGGTTTCTGTGATATTTGCCCCTTTATCTTCCTATCATTGTTTTTAAATAAATTTTATTATCATTGGAGAATAGTTTTAGATTTACCAAAAAAAGAGGAAAATCATACAGATGGGCTTATCTACCCTAAAGCAGTGCCTGCTATTACATTAATATAAAACATTGGTTATAATAAACAAAATAATTTTGATACAGTCTTACCTGAAGTCCTTATATAGTCCTTAGTTCTTACAGGTTTTACATAATGCCCTTTTCTGTGGGAGTTCTAGGACCCCACATTACATTCAGTTCTCATGTGTCCTTGATTGCTCTAGACAATTTCTCAGACTTCATGGGTTTGTGATGACCTTGACAGGTTTGAGGAGTCCCAGTCAGGTGTTGTCCTTCTTTAAGGATTTGTCTGGTGTGCTTCTCATGATTAAAATAGGGTTATAGGTTTCAGGGGGGACCACAGAGGTAAAATTCCATTTCTAATGGCATCATGTCAAGGGTACATACCCTGAACTTGACTAACTGATAATGTTGGCTTTGGTCAGCTGGCTGCGGTCATGTCACTACAAAGTGACTGCTTTCCCCCACTTTCTATATGGTGTGCTTTGGAAGGAAGTTCCCACACAGCTCATACGTAAGTGGAGAAGAATAATCCACCTCCTTCATGCCGTAGTACCCACATAAATTATTTGGAATTATTCTGTAAAGGAGATGTGTCTATTCTCTCTCACTCATTTATTTTTTTTTTTCAATCTGTATTTGTATCAGTGTGGACTAATGGATATTTAATTATCCTTTGGCTTCTAATGCAATAGTACGTTCATTGCACAGACTGCTTCAACATGCGCCATTGGGAATAAGTCCTTATTTTCTGGCCCTACAAGAAGTTTGGGCTCTTCTTACATGTTTCCTGTTCCAGATCTAGAATCAAGTATTTCCCCAAGGAAATGATGGCTGTCTTGCTACCATTTTCATTGAGCATTCTTGGGCTTCTCCCAGAGCTCAGCAGCCTCTCTTGGTCAACAAATGCTGGAGGGATGATCCAAAGACTTTTGGACTTGTGTCTTATCAGTTTTCTTGTCTATACCTACTCTGAGGACATCAGTGTGAGACCATTCATGAGAAAACCAAGCCCTCTAGTTGTCCACCTCACCCCTTGAATGTCCATATTCTGCAAGGCCAACATGATGCCCTTTCTAAAATCCAATTCTGATTATAGTACTCTTATTTACTCTTATTTAAAAGGTATTTAATGTATAAAGGTAGGTTTGTATGTTGTGATACGTGTCCCCAAATTTTACTGGTGGCCCTGAAAGCTGGGAGACCACCAACATGCAGAGTGAATTAGCCTGCGATACCTTATAGTTCGTCCTTCGGGTCTCTCAGCCCCGTTAACATAATTTGTTGGTAACCCCATCAATGCTTCCTCTCGACTTCAAGACGCTGAAAAATAGTTGCATGTCCTCAAATGTACATGTGCTCACCTTCACACAATCTTCCTTTTTGTTGTCTTTGTCCAATTTCTGCAACACAGTTACACAGTCATATTGATGTTTTTAGTGGGTGTTCTCTCTTCTTCAGGATCTTGAAACAACTGAAATTATTGGAACACTTAATATCTCGTTGCACTTGTCATTAACATCACCTATCTATTTGTGTATATATATATATCTATACACACTGACATTTTCTATTTTCCATTCACCATTTTTTGGCCGAGTTTCATCAGTATTTTCCAGACTTTTACATAGGATTCTTTGGGGTGCCTGTCTGGCTCAGTTGGAGGATTATGTGCCCTTTGATTTCCAGAGTTGTGAGCTCAAGCCCTACTTTGGGTGTAGAGATTATAAAAAAAAAAATAAACTTAAAAAAAAACCCAAAGAATTCTTTGTCATCACATTCTTGTTAATTCTCTAAATTGCATACTTGAATCCTAGGCCACTGACATATGATTTCTACTTTGTCTGCTTACCATTTCAGTGGATACCTAGCCATTGATTTTAACTTATTTTTAGTACAATTATTTTAGACTGTGTGTTTCCTGCTAATGATTAGTGCAACTGGTCATTTTATATACATTCACACTGATTCAAAACATTTTATTGTACAGAAAAATGCAAAATATGAATGTTTACATAAGTCTCCTATCTCTATATCTAGGAAAATTATTAAAATGGAATGTGTAGGTTTAATAAAACACTAAAGCTCTTTAGCTCTTGCTAAAGCAGCAGGTGGAAATGGACACTATTATAACATACAGGAAGGGCAAATTATGACAGCGCATCTAGACTTGTTTCACCAGAAATTTTGTTGTTACAAAGGTGATTGGTTAAGGAAAACCTTGGCATAGTCTTAACTTGCTTTTTGGGCATGTGATTGAACATGTTTTTACCCTTTAAGGGGCATATGCATCTCCTTATTAACTCTGTTTCAATTATGAACCAGTTTTGATGTGTTCAGCCTTGAGGACGTGTGGTGCACATTAGATGTTTGGACGTAGTATTATAGAAGCAAAGAGAAGTCCTAGACTGCTGGTGCTTCCAACCCAAGGCCTTTGGAAGAATTATAGACAACCATTCCTGGGGTGGCCCAGTCAGTTAAGCATTCGATTCTTGGTTTCGGCTCAGGTCATGATCTCAGGGCCGCGAGATCGAGCCCTGTGTGGGGCTCTGAGCTCAGTCCAGAGTCTGCTTCTCTCTGCCTGTCTGACCCTTCCCCATACTTTCTCACTCTCTAAAATAAATCTTAAAAAAAAATAAAAACAAAGACAACCACTCTTACAAATGTCTCAACCTGTGAAGGGTTCATTGTGATCACACCCTCATCTTGGCATCCTAAAAAAGGGTTAGAGTCCTTCTCAAGCACACACACACGCACAGACATAGGATTCATCTTCTAGTATTTTCTAGACTCAATATTAGGATATATCTATATCTGCATCTATATCTGTCTATCTATCTATATAATGATGAAGGAATCTTAACCATGCTAAAGGCAAGAAATTGGTCCTAAAACAGATCTACAGATGACTCATCTTTGGGAATTATCACAAGGAGCTTAAGACAATTATTACAAATAAAAGTGCAACAGGAAAAGAGAAGTATGAGTGATAAGTAGGGAAATTCAGGAGAGATTAGGGCATCGTAGAAAAGAAAATATTCAGGGGTGAAAAAATATGTGAAGTCAATTTACTGACTAGAAATCACAGCAGACGATATACAACAGAAGGATCGATGAACTTGAAAAGTCATTCAAATTGAAGCATAAAGAAAAAATAATAAAACTGAAAAGAGCTAGATACAGAACTCTATATCCAAATTACTTTCACATGTAAGGTGAAATAAAGGCATCTTCTGATAAATGTGGAATTTGCAGACCCAGCTGGAAGAAGCCAACTAGCTGGAGGTCAATTATAGAAGATAAAGTGTAGACCTGCAGAATGGAATGAGAATTTCCAGAAATGTCGGTATGTGGGTAAAAAGCACACACTACTTCAATAAACACACAGCCTTGCTTTAAAACCATGACCAAACAACATAAAATATATTGTAGGGTCTATGACATTTGCACAAGTGTATTCCACAAGTGCACCAAGGGAAGTAAACAGAATTATGCTCTTACAGGTTTCTTATCTTGCATGATCAATCACATAGTATGTTTTTTCGAGGTGAATCATCTAAGATGGATATTGTAATCACTGGACTGACTCCTGAAAAGTTTAGAAATAGCTTAAAATAATAAATGGTGAAAACGGAATAACAAAATTATGGTCCAACTCACAAGAATGTAGAAAAGAAGTAACAGAGGGACAAAGAACAGAGAGGACAAACAGACAATGAATGTCAAGCTGGTCCACTAAATACAACCGTATCAGATGTTGCATTGTGTGAAATGGAAAAAAAACAGTCCAATGAAAAGACAGATTGTCAGAATGATAAAGGAGACCCTGCTGTATGCTCTTTATTTTTTAAAATGTATTTAAATAACAAGACACACACACACATATTACAAGACACAGATTGAAAGGTATTAAGGTGGAAAAAATGGCTCACCAACACAATGTAAGGAATTGGAGTGGCCCTTGGAATCTCCTAACAAGTGGGTATAAAGATAAGGACTCTTGTCAGAGATAAAGGCTGTGTCTTATTAGACAAAAAAGAGTGAAATGAATGATCAGGAAGGCATAATGATTTTTACACATATATGGACCTATTTGCAGAACTTCAATGCATGTGAAGCAGGTCTGGTTGCACTCAAGGGAGGGAGGGAAGGGGAAAGGGAGAGAAAGAGGTTCAAGCTCGAGTGGGGGATTTTAAGACTGCATTGTCAGGAATTGATGAAACAAGTCTACTTTCACAGGTGTGATGATGGTAAGTGTTCGTGGCATGTGCGTATGCTATGTGTTCAGGCAATTCTATCATTTATACTCCATAAAATTTCCGAGTTCTTTCCAAGTTCTACTACCACCCAAAAAGCACTGGAATAATGGTTTCTGTAAATGTTTGGTAGACTTTCTCCTGTAAAATCATCTGGGTAAACTGCATCTTTTGAATTGGTGGAGGTTCTTTTAATCATTCCTTATATTGTCCAAACAAAAGGAGATCGTATGTGCTTTTGGATCAATTTAAACCCGTATTATTATCCCAGCATAGTTATTTCTTTTAAACATGTTGTTTGCTTGCCCTGGAACATGTCACTGAATTTCTTATATTTCTATTTCCCCCTTGTCATTTCTTAACTATCACTGTGGTTTTTTCCCTTTTTTCTTTTTAACGTATATAGTGAGAATATCTAGGTTTTCTTCAAAAATTACACTTGAGATTTACTAGGTCTTACATTATCTTTTTGATACCAGTTTTTTTTTCTGCTTTTGTCTTTGTTCTCTTTAGGGTTGACTCAACAATACCAATTTTGAGTTTCATGATCAATATACAAATTGCTGTGCTTGGATTTAGAGTGCCTGAAGTGGAGGGGCGCCTGGGTGGCACAGCGGTTAAGCGTCTGCCTTCGGCTCAGGGCGTGATCCCGGCGTTCTGGAATCGAGCCCCACATCAGGCTCCTCTGCTATGAGCCTGCTTCTTCCTCTCCCACTCCCCCTGCTTGTGTTCCCTCTCTCGCTGGCTGTTCTCTATCTCTGTCGAATAAAAAAATAAAATCTTAAATAAATAAATAAATAAATAAATAAATAAATAAAGTGCCTGAAATGGAGAGGAAGTAGGAAAGGTTTTCAAAGGGCTGGAACTTCTCTGGAGGCAGAGTAACAGGGCCAAGAGTTGGGATTCCCACGTGTTTTTTTGTCTCCTTGTTTTCTGGACTGAGACTGCTCTCTCCCTGTTAGGAGTGTGTCTCTGTGAACAACTGTGCAGCTGGTGAATACAACCTCTAACACGTCAGGGTTCCTGCAGAGGAACTTTCCAACTCTGGAAAGATGTCCTGTAGAGATAGGCATGGAAAGGCAGAAGAGACGTCAAGCCAGTTGAATGTCCTGGGACATGGTGGCCCAAGCATCCACGTCTTGATATATACAGAGGATAATCACACAAACAGAAGCTAAGGGATCAAGGGTACCCACCCACACGTGCTGTAATGTCAGATTCGCCCACAGCAAGCTGCCATGTCACGGTGCTCATTTTGTCCTAAAGGTCACATTCCTTGCCCACACTGCCCGTCTTGCAGAGGAAATGGCTTGGCTACTAACATGGAACCCTAACCGGTCTGCAAGACAAGCCAAGACCACCACCCACCTAGAAAGACCTCTACTCCAGGTAGTGACAGGCAACCCTTCTCCAAACACGAGAAAATGGGACAAACAGCAAACTAGTGACCCTTTGACTTCCCAGACACTGGTTATGGTGGCAGATCCAGCAAGCACCCCAAAGCATACTCTGAAACACACGAGCCACAAGCTCTTACTGACCTCCTCAAAACAGGTTATGGAACAAAGCCCAGAAGTCAAACAACCCTACAATTCAGACACATAAGTGTATCCAGGGAACATTCCTGCTATAAACAGAAAACAAAGGAACCCTCAGTAAGGAAACTCTGCTCTTAAAACACAGCCAATATGGGAGCCAGAGAAAACTAAGAGAGGTCACCAACTGTTCAGAACAATAGGAACCCTAGAAAGCTGCCCCAGACTTAGGCACAATGAGACCTCCGTAGCCCCACAACAAAGAGGGTGGGCAAGAGCAGCCAGCATGATACCCCAGGTACGCCCCCGGTGGAACTACTCCATCAGCTATGAGGAGTGCTGGAAGGTACCAGAGATGCCATGGTCTGGGTACAGGTGACAGCACACAGACAACAGAAAATGCCAACTTTGAGAGAGAGAAAGACAGACAAGCATTTCTAAGATCTGAGTGTGAGCTGAGTTTCAGGATGCATGTCTTCCAACCATTTCACAGAATTCAGCGGTTACAAAAACTCCCGTTAGAATAAACACACGCACGCCTTACCGACAACCAGGAAGCCGCCTAAGAAAGCAGGCTCAAGTGCTGATCCCAAAGGAACGCGGACGCCTTCTCCACCAGCTTGCTGGGAGATCTGGGTTCCTTGCTGCTCTTCCAGTTCTCGTGTGGAGTCATCTGTTTGAGAGAAGCCCAGTCAGAAGCAGGATTCAGATGCAGGCGACTGAGCATAGGACAGACTTTGCATCTGTCTTAATCTGACCCTTTGAGCTCCACTGCCCAGGGAGGACGAAGGGGAGAAGGTCAATGGCTGCGGTCAGGGCAAGGATAAGGGAGAAAAGAAGCTTTCCCACGTATTCTAATGCAAACCGCACGTTTCTCAGGCCCTGAACAATGCCGTCCAAGAGCAGCCTCAAAGAGAAAAAGAATCAGCGTCCGCAAGGGCTACAGACTAGGTAGTAGGTGGAAGTAAGACTCGGCAGTTGAAGAAAGAGGCCACGTGTCGTATCTGGCTTCTATCCTCTTCCGCCTCCACCTGCAGGATATTGGAGGCTCTGGGCTTCTCCCTTCCTTAGGACCAAAGTAATGAGTGCTCACAGCTGCTTCTGGGCATCATTAGGGCAGGAAACCAGCAGGTGCTTATTGTAGAGTGTGCGGCACTGTATACTCCAAGGAGGGGTGAGCATGCATAAGCACCTAACCGAATCCTCACGCACCCACACCACCCCCTCCCGGTCCGTCCCAGTGGAAAGCCAACAACATGTCAGTCATTATTCTGTTGCCCCGTAGGATGACCTTCGTGGGAACACAAAGCAAACAGGATCAGAGGGTGAAATGAGCAGCCCCTTAAGGACGAGGGATCCGTGCTTCTCAAACGGTAACATACGATCACCTGAGGACCTTGATGACGTGTAGATTCAAATTCAGCGTGTCTAGGATGGGCCCTCCAGTCCCACGCGATGCTGAAGTTCTTCGCATCACACTTTTTGAAAAACAGGGAGTTGAATCAGCGGTTCTAAGGTGTGTCCGGTGTCGGAGTTTCCTAGAAGGCATGTTCAAGCTCTGCCCTCCTCCCCGAGTTTTTGAATCATCGGTTTGGGAAGGGCCCAAGGATTTGCGTCTCCAACAAGTTCCCAGGTGTTGCCGATGCTGCTGTTTCTTAGCCCAAACACGGAGGATCACTTCAGGGACCAGAACAGGGGTTTTCAGGCTTGACTGCTCAATAAACCTACGAAAATAGCACGGAGGGAGGAGCCTCCACTGACTTCTTGAATTAACTGAGCTTGTAGACTGTAAACCGTTCAGGTGACGCACAGCGCAGTCAACACTGCGAACGGTCTGTTGGGCTTTTTCTTGGTTTAGGAGTCGTGAGAGTTCATCTGTATCAGGCCAGCTGTGTGGGAGACGGGAGCCAGGGTCAACGTGCACGGACAGGAGGCCCCTGAGGCATCGCCCGCCATGGCGACTCCTGGTCCCGGCGTCCTCTGTGCCTGGTCCACCTGCCAGCTCAGGGATAGGTTCGATGCTTTCATTGCGAATGCCTCCAGTCAAGTGGCATTCTGTCTCCTCCATGCTCCGGCGCACTTTTGCATCTAGATATATTTTTAATCCATTTGAAGGTTGGAATCAGAAAGAAAATATATTTCCAATTTCCCCAGAGTCAGTTCTTTCTCTGTTGTGCCTATAAATTTGTTCCCTGAAAATTAATTGCTGGTAAACATTTTTTTTTTCAATTTGAACATTTTCCTTACTAACGTGGTGGTCTTTGTCCTATATAGAGTCCCCAAATTTACAAGCAGGCTCTAGGGAGAGTTTTCTGCTTCACAATTCTGTGAACGTGGACAGTTTTTACAATGCACTGAATTTCAACTGCTTCGTCCTCCTTCTACTTCCTCCCCCTCTTCATTTTTCCCCTATTTGGGAATGGCATTGCCAGTACCTGCCTTGCAGGGATGTGAAGTTAAAACGGGTTAGCAAGTCCAATTATCCCCGATCCATCGCAGAGAATCAACAAGTGAGGGTTATTGTCTTGCGTTCCTGATAGTTTAAAGGGTGGATGGTGATGTTCTTTGTTGTACCAAGTGTGATTGGTCTCTTTCTGTATAACCGAGGTGAACTTGCCTGGCATCTGGAGTCCGAGGCACTGTCTCCTGTTCTCCACCCCATCTTCATGCCTCAGCTCACAGCTACCTGGCTTTGACCTCTGTCCCTTCACAGAACTCACAAAGACCACCCAGTTGATTACCTCCTTTCAGCCTCTTCTTGTCTGATCCCTTTGTTTTCTTCAAATCTTCTACTGCAAAGACCCCACACACCTGGCATTATTCTCAGCCTTCTGGCTGTTCCCGCAACATGGACCTTATGGAAGGGGGTGCTCCTTCCTTTAACTGAAGCACTTCTTGCTCCTGGATCTTTGTGGCTGGAGGTGGAAAGAGGACAGTTGTCAGGAGAATGTTGGCCAATGGAAATCCTGGTGAGCATCTGAGCCCCTTTCTGGTCTCAGACTAGTCAGGCTGCCTCAGCGTCACAGAGTTCATCCTAGATTGTAGGCAGCCTTAAAGGCATCACTTTAAGCACTGTGAAAAGCCAAGGAACATTCCTGTGTGTGGCAGAATAGCAGAGAAAGAACGATTAGTCCCTAATAGAACAATTTGAGCAGAACTAAGGATTCCATTTTAATGGAGATTTGGAAGCCAGCCAAAATTCGTACCTTCCCATTTGCCATTATTCATCCTTCACGGGTTCATAAATAATACTCAAAGGTATAGCATCAAAATGGCTTCCAATTGGTCTCCAGTTCTAACAAGCTGAGGTTTCCCAGATTTCTTCATTACTGTTAATCATGCTTGCTCATTTCTCAAGTGAGGGCCGTCTTGTTTGATGCCATTGAGTCTCCTGGGTTGGCACTTTCCCCAAATCAGTGAAGTCCTGTTTGATCCTCAATGGCAAGGACATGATGCCTCAGCTCCAACTTGTTTTTTCATTCAAAGCATGGCCAGGCTCTTTGCCAAGGAGCCTTGATTTCCCTTCCTAGGCACTGAGGAATGATTGTTTACATGGTCCTCATACTTACTGGCAGGAGGTGGAAGACCACAGAACAGCTGCAGTATCTCCAGGACAAGAGTTAGGAGTCTTTAGCACTCTCTCTCTCTCTCTCTCTCTCCCTCCCTCCCTCCTAATACAAGCCAAGAGGTTCTTGGTTCATCTGCCCCAGTGGTTCTCAAACTTGAGCATACATCTGCGTCAATGGTAGCATTCACTAAATTAGAGCTGGCTGATTGCCCCAGGAGAGAGAGAAAGAGGAGGAGAGGGAGGAGGTAAGGGAGGAGAGAGAGAGGAAGAAGGAGAAGGAGGAGGGGAAGGAGAAGAAGGAGAGGAATTAGAAGAGGAATTAGAGGAGGAGGAGGAGGAAGGAGAAGGAGGAGGGGAAGGGGAAGAAGGAGAGGAATTAGAAGAGGAATTAGAGGAGGAGGAGGAGGAAGAAGGAGGAGGGGAAGGGGAAGAAGGAGAGGAATTAGAAGAGGAATTAGAGGAGGAGGAGGAAGAGGAAGAAGAAGGAGGAAGGGGAGGAGGAAGAGGAGGAGGGGGAGGAGAAGGAGCGGGAGAAGGTAAGGAGGAGAGAGAGAAGAAGGAAAAGGAGGAGGGGAAGGGGAAGAAGGAGAGGAATTAGAAGAAGAAGGAGGACAAGAGGAAGAAGAGGAGGAAGAGGAAGGGAGGGAAGGGGGAGGAGGAGGAGACAGACAGAAGAGATAAGTGAATGAAGCACAGAAACACAGGCATGTGTGAGAGATGTAGCAACCATACACCATGATACTTAGTCTCATGGCTCCAAATTCCTAGGGTCCCACATTCCTCTTATCCCCAATTTCTATCAGATATCCCTTAAAATAACAATTAATTTCAATTTTAATAGGTTTTGACCGATGGGAGGAAAATGTGTCCTAAGTAATGCTGTGAATGCTGGTCTGCAGAGCCTGTGGTTGTGATGGATAGATAAATTCAGCATGTTTTCCTTCACCCTCAGAAACAAGGTTCCGTCCTGGGACATATGCAAAGCTGGGGGATGGTGAGGGTTTATGATCAGTGTGGAGTAGCAGAGATACCGCCTTGTGCTCACCAAATACTTTTCTTCCCGGCATACATTCCCCAGCCTCCCTGGAGGTTAATTTGGGACCGTGTGACTGTTCTGGCCCAAGGATGGGAGTGGATAGGAGCATGCCCCATTAGACCTGGTGGACCCTATACCTTTGCTGATGTCAGGGTCCTTGCAGGCCACATGCTGTGGAAGGGAGAAGGTGGGAAACTCTTGCATCCTAGAGCCATTGCTTAGAAGCAAGCCATCTGACAAAACAAGCAAATGGGAATTTGCTTGAGCAAAAGAGATCTGATTGTGTGAGGCCATAGAGATTGTTCGGACTGTTTCTTACAGCCGCTAACCTTACAAGTCATGACGGAAACAAAGGGTGACATGGATAGAAGTTTTCCTTATGTTTCAAGATGTCACAAACCTAGAATAAAAAGAACTGAATATGTAGGGTAGAACAGGACAGCAGACCCGGCCCACCGTTGGGGAAAATCTTGAACAATTCCACGAGCCAGGGATTCCAGAGTCCCTTTGTCTCCTGGCCATCTCCCATTCCATGCTTATTCTCTCAGTGGAAATCAGGTCAGCAATTAGAAACCTGAAATAGTGCTTTTATCTCCACAACTGCACCCCATGAGGGATCCCAGGTTAAAAAATAAATAAATAAAAGGCCCAATTTGAACCTTGGTACTCGGCGCTGACAGGGAACCTCTCAGTGTATGTTTGTTTTCTCCTGAAGTGTTGACTTGAAGCTTCGGTGAGGACTACCTAAAAGAAGCTCGCCCTTCTCTGTGCTGGCGTATTTATTGCCAAGATCCCTTTACTAAGTTGTAGTCCCTGCAATTATGTTATAATAGCAGTATTGGTTGTAATGAGAATTTTATTACCCGGAGCATGAATCAGCAGTGAAGCTAATAACGTATCATCGACGTACTGGGACGTATAGTAAGATGTGTGTTAGGCTGTGATTTCATTAGACAAGCTGATGTGGCTTAAAATATATGTGAGGGCCACACAAGATATTAGATTGCCATCTGGGACATTTATAAAAATACGCTGAAATCTCATGTCACCGTGACCACCTCTGTGCATTAAAACCTCTACGCATCATTTCAATAGACTTAGGCAGGATTTTCCCACGTGAACATAGCTTGGAGTCTTTTAATCTCTTGTCATGAGGTTGGCCAAGTTGCAGTCAATGGACGTTCAAGGAGAAAGCAAGATGATTAATATCCATGGACTTAGAAGGCTTCTGTATTGAGCACATGGGCCAATGGATCATGAATGAATATTACTGCTTTTTGTTCTTTTGTTTTTTTACCTGTCAGGGACTCCTAAAATTCTCAAATGGAAATAACTTGCTGTAGGCTTCTTCCACACGAACATAGCTTGGAGTCTTTCTAATCTCTTGTAATGAGGTTGGCCAAATTGCATCAATGGACGCTCAAGCACGGGGAATGAAAAAATTTGGACCGCCGCAGGGTGCTAGCCAGCTTCTCCTTGTCACATCTACGTAGTGCAGCTTCCTTCTTGCAAAAGCTTAGAGGGTTAAATTTTTTTTCTCCTCAGACAATGAGATTGTGATTACAAAAGTCTTTTATGTTATTTTAATTTTTTTGGCAATAACATGCATTCTGAGCTTGAACCTCTCTCCCCCCACCCTAAAATGTATGTTGATAATGGGTGTTTCGAATTTCTCAGAACGTAACTGCTCTGTGGACCTCTATTCGGTGGACAGCAGACATGCACGACAGAAATCCATGGAGTCAGAAGGTAAACAGCTCAGTGAGATTTTAAATAATTGGATAATAACCAACATTTCACCTTATTCAGTGGCACAATGAAATAAAATTATTAAACTATTTTTAGGGTTATTCCCTCCACTTTTTTTAAAAAAGATTTTATTTATTTATTTGACAGAGATAGAGACAGCCAGGGAGAGAGGGAACACAAGCAGGGGGAGTGGGAGAGGAAGAAGCAGGCTCATAGCGGAGGAGCCTGATGTGGGGCTCAATCCCAGAACGCCGGGATCACGCCCTGAGCCGGAGGCAGACGCTTAACCACTGTGCTACCCAGGCGCCCCTCCCTCTACGTTTTGTACAAAGATTTTGAACTTTCCTGTGATCCTTACACTGGTGATTTGGTGACACATCATTAAAGCTAAAAAGTTGACACTTCTCTTAGGTATATATTGTCACATTTTTTCATCCATAGTTTCAAATCCAATTACATTATAGGCAATGATTTCCCAAGAAATAGTATCCAAAACCATGTGCTCACTTTAAAGAGTATATATACAGCACATTCCAATACATTCTTCCTCTTGACAATAATAGCATCTTGTTTTCATGAGGCTTAAGATTATACTTTATGATAATTATTCCACTTAATTCACGCAGACATGAAGATGGGAGAAATTGCTTTGCCCTTTCTCTGCCTCTAGCCCGTTAGTGCCTGTTCTTGTGCAAGTTGGGAATACAAAGCATCCCTTCGGCTTTTTATTTGTCCTTGGGATTTGTGGACGGGTTGATTCCGTGGAAGTGAAGACGTTCTGAGAGACGGTATCTCTCCGCCCCCTGGCTTCCTCATGGCTCTTGTCTCACATCTGGTGCTGGGGTGTGAAGAAGGGTATACAGAATTCTAAGAGATCCCAGTGAGTTCCCTCATCTCCCACCTGTTTCTCGAGTTTCGTAAGACCTCACAAAATTTCCATCTGACATTGTAGGAGGCAGTGTTAGGTTTTGCTAGCCAGATGCTAATTTGAAAAAAAAAAAAAATACAGAAGGTATTTTTGAAGACTACCATACATGTCATTGCCTTGGACGTCTCTCTTCTAAATACGGTGTTACACTCTCTTTCAGATGTGACATTACTTTCACTTTATGAAGGATGGTTAAGTCCGTACTGATCACAGCAGCCTGTGGGGTTTGCACCGATGGCCCCTCAGGTTTCATCTCACCTAATGAAGATTGAATGCCTGCAGTAAATAGTAATATTTGCCAGGCTCCTCTTCCTCAGAGTGACTCGAGAGTCATGAGATTGATGTCTGCAAAACTTTGCTAGGTGCCGTCTTGCACGACTAAAATATGACAGTCATTTTTCTCTTATTAATTGAATGTCAGTTTATTAAAAAAGAATCATTCTGGTTATCAGAATTCATTAATATTAATACCGTATAAAGCAACGGAAACAGCTGGGTGAGGATGTGGTGTAACCTCACCGTCAGAGTTGAAATGACTGCATCGTGATTTGCTCAAGTCAGTGATGGGGGAAAAAATACCCCACCAAAAAATGCCTATAATTGCCACCAATGAACAGATTTCCTGTTTCCACAGTTTCTTAGAAAGATATGAGTGGCAGTTCTGAATTTAACTTTATGCATCTGAACATTTGGAAGGATTGAAAATAGAAGCAATTTTCTCCTCTCTTCTTCCTTGTTATTACAATCAAATTACCTTAACAATTCGGATAAGATGTAATTCAGGGTTTTGAGTTATTCAAATAATCACATCAATTTCCCAAATTTATGGGATTGCAAAGAGAATTCCAAAAACTCGAGAGAAAAGCACTTGCCAGTTCTCAGGAAAATCAAATGAACTGGTGAGCAAACGTACATGTTTTTTGGGTCAATATTAATCGATATATTGCTCTTTCTAGGTAGGCATATAAATGTTTATGAGTGAGCCCCCCGAACCACGGGACCATACTCTGGTTGCCCATGCGTGCGTGCATGTGTGACCACATGTATGAATGTTTGTATCTAAATCTGGGGAAGAAGGGATGCTTTAGAAATTATAGACATTAAAATCAACACTTACATGATTTCATTTCATGTCAAGGACAAAGGAAGCATCTAGCAGTTTTAGCTCAAAGACAATTTCCTTTCTAGTGTGATTCTTTCTTAGAAATATCACGGGACACCACCTAGAGATAAATAGATGTCCATTTAGAAGGAAAGAGTAAACAACTGTCTCGGGGAAGTAAACAGCCCTGAGGAGTGAGTTTGATCTCCTGGAGATGATCTCTCAGTTCTATGCGTGTCTCTGGAATGGCAGGTCTCCTCTCTGCGGGGAATGAAACGGCCCCTGTAGGTGTCATGGAGGGAAGTCGCGATTGTAATCCACTTACGGGTGCAGTGTCTTCAAAGTTTACCCCAGTATTCTTTTCCAGGAACTTAATTCCGAGTAAAGAGGTTTTCATGCAAAATCACGTTGACAAATAGTTCTCATTAGTGTATATTTATTCATGTTCTTGTGGTTGTTTACACGGTAAGATTTTGGAATAAAAGGCACGCACAGCCAGTTAGCGAGCCTATACAAATAGATGGAAATAAAGCACCATCCTTGCCCGAAGCATCTTCGGAAGGATTTGCAAATGCCCCTGTCATGTATACAGCTCATAAATGAAATCCTGTGTCGTCTTCAGGTGAAGTCTGGCTTGCTTTCTCCTTGGGTGTCTTGTTAGAATGAATCTGGACATGATTTGCTGCAAATAATCTTGATTTACTTTTCAAATTCCAGAATGTTCCACATGGGAGTTTCTTACTCTGCATACATATATGCAATATGTATTGTAGACCTTTTAATATGTATATACAACATATATCAATATATACATGTAAATATGTGGATAAATAATTGGTAAGGAACATATATTTCATGGTAGACATGGAATGCCATTTTTTGCAAATGTGTTATGTTATTGGGGTGTATATAATGAGGCTATTTCCATGTCTGAACATACACCTAGAGTGGCACTGTTTTGTTGATATGATTCTAAGATAACAGTATCATTTGATATAAAAGTGCTTTGGGAGGAGCCTGGGGGGCACAGTTGGTTAAGTGTCTGACTCTTGGTTTCAGCTCACATTGTGATTCAGGGTCATGAGACTGACGCCTGTCGGGCTCCAAGCTCAAGGTGGAGTCTCTCTCTTCCTCTTCCTCTGCCCTTCCTGCCGTTCCCTCTCTCTCTCTCAAATAAATAATCTTCTTAAAAAATAGAAGTGCTGTGGTTTTGAGGGGTTTTATTTGGTTGGGGTGAGGGGACAGACAAGCAAGTTATGGGAAGTGCTTAGTGAGGTCAGGATGAGACAAAGATGTAGGCAAGGTTCATGTAAAATCACGTTCTGTTATTGGGCACCCAATGTAAAGTACACTAAATTAGAATAAAGTAGCCCAAAGCTGTACATTAGCTCTTTGTTAAAGGGTTTTGAATAAGATGTATCAATAATATCGTACATGACATCTTTGCCTTTGGCTTTCTTTGAATCTGGCCAACCCATTTACTCTTCTTCTCATTCGTTTTAGGATGAGAGTGTTCTAATTCTGTTGCACTCCTTTATATATGTACATACATCCAAATTCACATGTATATTCAGGTGGGGGGACTTTCCAATATACATCTTAAATCAAAAAAGGACAGAGTTCAGAAGAATGTTCTTACAGCTGCCGTTTGCATGTGCTCTGTTAAGACACACACATACACACACACATAGGATTTATCGTAATTTTGCAGCGATTCACAACAGATGAAATTGTGCATTGTTTCTGGTACAAAATGGATGTCAGGAACCTCCAGTGGGAGGGGCAATTAATTTTCTGTAGTGCAGACTCAAATCCTAATTTCAATTTTAAGAAATACAATTTTGGAAAGAATGCATTGTTGACTTTGCTGCCAACAGTCCAGTGTTCAGGCATATTATAGATTCAGCTTCAATGCATTTCATGCACATTTCAAGAAAACGTGGGATATTCTTTTAAATCAATGTTACCTAGAATTTTAATCATGTTTTCATGCCATGCAGTTTTTGAAATACATATTTTTCAATGTCTTCCTATAAACGCTACACGTCCTCAAGTTGTATTACATCTGTCTTTCGACATTTTGATACGCGTGTCCTGAACTTTACAGGATACTTCATTCTCATTCCTAGTTGTGTTCAATTATGTTTTCCTGATTAGCATTCTAACTGATGGACAAAGTTGACTAGGCTTTTCTGAAATCAAGATTCATTACATCAACTTGTCTAGCGAAGCCCTCTCCTCTACCCTTCCTTTTATTTTTATTTTTTTTCCTTTTAAAAAACAATATTAAAAAAATCATAAAATGGAGAAAGGAATATGAAGTAGGGTCAACATTGTTGTTTTTCTTAATTCCAAAAGAGCATGTTTGTAATCTATGCTTGGTCCCTACAGCAAACTCCTTGCAATTTTTACTTGTGATCATTGCTTACAGTCCATGAGATTTAGATATCCCATGACTTAACCAGTAGGAGCAGTGTGAAAACACAGCCAAAGGCTCTCCTGTCTTTCTGGGAAAAGAAGCTAATTGGCTGTGACTCCAATTAAGTAGCCTCTGGGGCTCAGTTGAGTTCTACCTTGTTGGAGAACATAGGTCATAAAAACTCATCACTTTACAACTTACACACATATTGAAGATAAATTCGTACAACTTCGTGTAACACAACAATAACTGAGACACCCCCCCCTCCGCCCCCCTCCAGGGGAGCTAAGCAATTG
Organism: Ursus maritimus; assembly: GCF_017311325.1. Classification (NCBI taxonomy): domain Eukaryota; kingdom Metazoa; phylum Chordata; class Mammalia; order Carnivora; family Ursidae; genus Ursus; species Ursus maritimus. The sequence goes on along the minus strand of NW_024423319.1, from coordinate 121,948,924 downwards.
GGGGAAGATGACTTAGCAAATAGTGAACCACCAGAAAATAATCAAAGTTATCAATCTCGTTCTAATGCTCTTCTCATGTGGCTGTGACACAAAGTTAGGACAAACTAGGTGAAGGTGAAGGTGAAGGTGAAGGTGAAGAAGAAGAAGAGGAGGAGGAAGGGGAAGAAGAAGAAGAGGAAGAAGAAGAAGGAGGAGGAGGAAGAGGAGGAGACGCGGTATGAGGAAGAGGAGGAAGAGGAAGAAGAGGAAGAAGAAAAAGAGGAGGAGAAGGAGGAAGAGGAAGAACAAGGAAGAACAAGAAGGAGGAGGAGGAGGAAGAGGAAGGAAGGAAGAGGAAGAAGAAGGAAGAAGGAGGAAGAACAAGAAGAGGAGGAGGAGGAAGAAGTAGGAGGAGGAGGAGAAGGAGAAGGAGGAAGGAGGAGAAGGAGGAAGAAGGAGGAGGAAGGGGAGGAGAAACAGCAACTCCCACTCAGGAATTGCTTACTAGGTCAAATTTTGTTGACCATTTAACATTTTATTTACATTTCTTTAACAATTCTGTGAGAGAGATAGAATTATTCCCTTTTGGCAAAAACAAACCTTGAGTTGTATAGAGATTAATGAATGACTTATCCAAATACCCAGAGCTAGAAAATTTTAGAGGGCAGAATAAGGGCAGACCTCTTTCATTTCAAAGGTGAATATTTAATACGTATGAATCCTATCAAAAGAGTCAATACTCTGCGGCATTTTATGGAGACAGACTTTGTCATGGATATTCTGTTTCATGTCTAAGAATTCCAACTTCCACTATCCTGTGATTTTTACCCTTATGCACAAAACATGTACATTATTTTATTCTTGTCCTCAACCTGGTAATTAAATATTAATGGGAATTTCCCCCTCCAACTCATTTGTAAGTCTTCATGTACATATATATATACCTTAGAGACTCTTGCATATTGACAAACCGTGTCCTTCACCTTGGCAAATCTAGCATCCCTTCAAAATCAGTTTAAATATACTGGTTGAACCACCTAGCATGTATTCATCCGGAATATGTTCACGAGTGACTGTTTGGTTCCAGCTCTGGACTCTGCAGTGAGGATGGGAAGTCTGCTATGATGTAAGCTTATGGTCACCAGCATCATGCTCTCCATGAGAAGTGGGCGGTTTCTGGAGGAGCGGCATGGCATGCAGGTGTGGATCGGGCTGGCTTTCCAGAGAGTCCTTGGTTGGTAAAAATGATTCAATTTGTGAGTATGTGTTGAGTTTTCACCTTGTCATTGGCCATCAGAGGTTACGACAAGTTGTTGTGGATGCCTGCTTAGAGCCTGATGCCAATCTTCAGAAAGTGAGGTGGACCCATGGCTGTCAATTCAAGTTGTCCTGGGGGGGACTCAGCAAAACGCTGTGTTTTTTCTTGTTACCGCACAAAGCTGCAGGATCACTGCCCTTTGCAGGATGAACGCATCACAGAAGCATCTAGCTGCGGACTTTTCTCATGTTCCCCTTGGACAATGTTTGAAAACCCCAAGAGACCATAACTTCCCCTACATATGAAGTGTTTTCCCCTAAAGTATGTTAGTATGCCTCTTATTTTAAGGTAAATACATCACTGTGAATAGTTACCTTAATGCACGTGCCAATTCATGAGTTATTACCTAGAATTTTATGCCTACACGTTTGTAAGTGAAATTCACCCCCCATTTTTTTCTGGGTATGACAGCTTCATCCTATTGCGAAAGGGAGTTTAAAAGCATTCGATATTATTGTTTTAGAGTGAGTCGTAGACAAATTAACATTAAATATGTCATGCAGTTCCAGCCAAAGAGATTAACGTGGTCTTCGACAGCAGCTTGAAGTTCGGTTAGTTGTGACGTGCAGTAGAGGAAACAGAGAGCAGTTCAAGAGGGCTGATGGAACTAGGGGAGTACAGCGAGCTTGTGCTTGTGAAATGCTCCGCTCGAGCCCCATGCCAAACATCACTGGGGACATGCTGCACAGAGCCCAAGATTCTCGGAGGCGAAGAGGACTCAAAGCCATCACAAAATTCAGCTGTCATGTGGGCATCACATCAAATGGTTAATCAGACAATGCTGCCAAAAATGGGCCACTTTTATTGACTATCTCATTGCAAATATTTTTCTTAAACATTGCATAATTAAAAAGTGACACATGTATTTCAGACAACTTAAAAAACTATAAGAAGGAAAAAGTACACATCTACTTGTTAGAGGTAATGCCATGAACGTTTTGCTGAATCTCCTTCCATGTTTTCATATGTACAATGATACACACACACGGTTGGTTTATTTTTTACATAAATGAAATGGTAGTGTTATATATTTTAATAAGATTTATACAATTTGTATATAATTGCACAATTGAGCATATTCTCATGGGGTTTATCAGCTGCGATCGCCCCCTACATCAAGGAACAAAACATCAGCACTGCTTTAGAACCTTACTTCATGCAAGCTCCTTGGAGATACTTCTACTGTCTTCCAAAAGGCAACGGTATTTTTCTGATCTTGGACACCAAAGCCTAGCCTGGCCAGCATTTGAACTTTATGTGAGCGGAAGGATTTAGATGTTCTCTTTATCTGGAGCTTCCTCTCCTCAGCATTATGTTGGTGACCTTATTCTGTGATGCAGAATCCAGGGGTAGGTGACCCTTTCTTTTGTTTTAAAGATTCCCTTTCAGGAATAGCTACAACTGGGGGCGCCTGGGTGGCACAGCGTTTAAGCGCCTGCCTTCGGCTCAGGGCGTGATCCCGGCATTACGGGATCGAGCCCCACATCAGGCTCCTCTGCTATGTGCCTGCTTCTTCCTCTCCCACTCCCCCTGCTTGTGTTCCCTCTTTCGCTGGCTGTCTCTATCTCTGTCAAATAAATAAATAAAATCTTGAAAAAAAAAAAAAAGGAATAGCTACAACTGATTTATTCATTCCCTTGCTAATAGACACCAGGATTGTTTACAGTTTTTAACAATTACCTAAAGGGAGGCTATAAATGTTCTTAAATAATTATGTGTCTGCGTGTGTGCATGCATGGGCACACAGATATATGAACATACCTCTTTGGGAACTGTTGGATCAGACTTGATTTATCTCTGCAGCTTGGTGAATATCATCAGAGAATTTTCCAGAGATGCTGAACCATCAAAAGTATGAGAGATCCAGTTGCTCTAATTTTCTCCAGCACTTGAGAATTCTTGACTTTATTTCATTACACCCAAGCTGGTTCATGTGTGATATTATCTCATTCTGATTTAATTTTCAATTTCCATCATGACTAATGAAGACACATTTCTTCACATGGTAATTGGCAATTGGGTATGCTCTTCCGTAAAGTCTTTTAGGTTTTTTTTTGCCCTGCCACTATGTTCGACTATCCACTTTCTTCATATTGATTTGTAAGAATCCTTAATTATTCTGCATACGAGTCCGCTATTATATTCAGAGCAATTTATATATTTTGAAACATTATACATATCATAAACACATTCTCTAATTTTGTGGTGTGTATCTTCTCTCATTCAGTGATGTCTTTTGATGGAAGAGTCTTTCATCATATGGTCCTTATAGATATCATAAATATTTTCTCCCACTGCATGACATATATGTTCACTCATTCAGTGGTGTCTTTTGATGGATAACTATTACTTGTCTTATGGTCCAATGTATCTGTCTTTCCCTCATGGATTTTTTGTTTTTGTTTTTGTTTTTTTAAGATTTATTTGAGAGAGAGAGCATGAACAGGAGGGGCAGAGGGAGAGGGAGAGAGAATCTCAAGCAGACTTGACTCTGAGCATGGAGCCAAACCGGGAGATCATGACCTGAGCCTACACCAAGAGTTGGATGCTTAACCTACTGCACCACCCACACATGCCCTCCTTTATGGTTTTTTTAATGTACATTGTAAGAAATCTTTCCTAACACAAGATCATAAAGGTACTTTCCTATATGAACTTCTAGCTTTATTGTTTTACTTTTGAAATTTAGACGTACAACCTGTATGAAATAGAATTTGTATATGGTGTGAGGTACAGATCTTTCTCCTCCCTACATAGTTACCCAGTTGAGAAATACTATACATTGAAAAGACTGTCTGCTAGTGTGTGTTAAGATTTTGTATCAAAATTCAAATGTCTTTGTAAGTGGGTATATGAAATGTCTCTATTCTGTCCTATTAGATAATTTAGTGTAATACCATATTGTCTAAGCTATTATAAATATACAATAAATCTTAATATCTGAAAATGTAAGCCCCCCCCAAGTGTCCTCCCTTTAGAGTGTCTGAGCTGTCCTTGATCTTTTATATTTCCATATGCATTATAGAATCTACTTGTGGATTTCTACACACTAGGATTTTGACTGGGATTGTAATTAAGCCACAGATCATTTTATCAAGGTTTGATATTGTAACAGTATAATTAATGTAATTTTAAATATACTCTTTTGCAACTTGATTTTCCAATCTTTAGTTCCCAATCTATTTCTATATATTTTATATTTGTGCTTTGATCTCCTATGCAACGGCTGAGTAAATGTCAATTATTATTTCCAATTTCTGATTTTTTGTCAACATAATGATTTATGTTGATTTCTTTTAAGATTTTTGTGTTTGAGAGAGAGCACGAGTGAGGGTAGGGACAAAGGGAGAGGCAGACTCCCTGCTGAGCCTAACATGGGGCTTGATCCCAGGACCCTGGGATCATGACCTGAGCCAGAGGCAACTGCTTGACCACCTGAAGCACCCAAGTGCCCCTTACATTGATTTTCCTATTTCACTAATCTTGTATGTAGGTAATGGTGCGAATTTTGATTTTATATATACCTCTGAATTCAGTTTGTTAATATTTTAGGATTTTGGATCTGGGTTTAGAAATGGCAGATAATAATGGATGCAGGTTATATTCCCTTACTTGTCACCTGTCTTTCTGGCATTGCCTTTTTCATGTCTTGCTATCAAAGAGGGAACTGAGAAGCTACATTTCCTGCATGACCACACTGTTGGGTTTTTTCCACTGACTACTTTGAAGAAAGCAAAGAAATCCAGTGCTACCCCTCAGCAAAGACTGGGTTTTCTCTTGTGATGCCTTTTTCAAGGTTGCAAAAATCAGCGTCTGTGAATGTCCTGATGGTTTGCTGTCATGACCCCATGTGCTCCTGCTTCAATGGGAAGATGATGAGGATATAACCTGCATTCGAAGGTATCACAGGTGAATTGTAACGATGGCTCAACTCAGCAACACTTGCCCTCAGCCTACCTCACCCAGATCAGTCAGTTCATAGTTTGAGTCTGCTCTGAGCAGCTTTGACTCCTGCAAAGTATGTCCTGTTAGGGAAGGTTGCTTCAGTTGCAAGCAACAGAAACTTGCTGTTGATAGCTTGGGCACAAAAGGGAAACCCACGGGAAAGATACTGGTGTGTTTCTCCCATTGTCAAAGAATGTGTTTAATTACAAAGTCCCTGTAAAGGAGTTGACCAAGAAAGCTCTGGAGGCTTCTGAGTGGGAGTTGTTGTACTTCGTCATTAGAAAGCTATCTGCATGTCCACCTTACTTCAGATGTCCACTCCTGGACCAATCAAATGAGACCATGTCTTGGGCTCTTACTAGAAATCTATGGATACGCATTCTGGGATGGATACACATCTAGAGAGGACAAGGGGTGGGTGCAAAGCAATTTCTAGAAGATGTGGTAAGTCCTGAAGCCAACAAAAGTGTGCCAATCCAAGACAGAAGCAAAGTGTCTGGAAAGGCAAATCACATCCTAATTCATTCCAAGTGGGAGATTAAGAGTTAGAGGAGATCCCTTATATTGTCAATGTGCTATTTATCTCCTTTGATCTCTTTAGTGGTTGAGTTTTACAAAACAAAAAAACAAAGCACACACACACAGGGTTATTCCCAGGCTGTGAATAAAGAGATATTGACTATGGTCATAATGGGAGGAATTTGGATTGCTAAAATGCAAGGTTTACTACTGCGCATTCCATTGAATGACAAACATCCCCAAAAGGGATATGTAAGGGCATGGATCATCCTCACCTAATCATGAGAGTCAAGCAATAGAATGCCGTCCGCACTGTGCATAAAACATAACAGCGCAATCTGGCTGCATCATCCACAAGAGGAGAGCAAACACGGTCGCTGGGACAGCAAAGATGTGACATTTGCAGACATCCCTGAGGCACTGGGAATGGAGGATTATTTTTCAAGAGCGCTATCTGTGAGGTTGGGAGCTGATTTCCTCATTCTGGTCATGAGGACATGTGGTCCTGGCAGGACAAGAAGGAAAGAAGACTGACCTGTTCTGGCCTTAAGTCTTGTAAAGCTGAGGAGGAAGCCATGACCATCACTTTGACAGATAAACTTCATCCTCTCTGATATTTTCACAATGCATGTCATTAGTCACTATCTTGATGTGTGTAAACACCATGAAACCACACATTGCTGCATCATTGATGGTATAGTTTGTATATTCCTACTAGTCCAGAGTAAACTATGTTAATATAAATCTTAATATGTGTTTGTCAGCATGAATACTAATTTGACATTCCAAATTATGTTTCAAATATCTCAACCTAGATGAGACTGCATGGTGTTTTGTTTCTCTCTCCCCAATGAAGTAATGCAGTCTGAAAATTTAGCTCTTTACAAGGATTTATGCAAATTGAAATTCTTTGTGCCCCAAACAATATTGTTTATCCTATACCAGATGATGTGTAGAAAGATACAGCGAGCTCATCTAAACGATATGTGAAGCACTTTACCCATCTATATTTATTTGCTGCATAGAATCTTCCACAATTCATTCCAAAATCAAATTTCCATAGTAACAATATTTTTTAAAATGCACTGACCCATCAAGTTGCAAGTTCTCAGTCATAATCTGGCAGCTGTCCTTAGGGGAGCTAAAAATAAATCATGCATTTATGGAAAACATCCATGTAAAACTATATTCCATTTTTACAAAATGTGTTTTTGAAATAGATGTTCAGTAATATCCTTATCAAAATGCCTAAAATTCATCATATATTTGATGCTGAGTAATTCTGTGATATCAAAAAATCTCTAAATTTTAGAGATTTTGTTGCTCTAGTTCTGACGTTGACCAACATAAATTTCCATTTTCTGTAGTTGGTAAGGTCCATTTCAGGTAATTCATGATGTCCTTGTCCCTGAAATTGCTTGTTTTATAAGCTAGGGACTGAAAAATAAACTCTGGGATTCTTATCATAGGTCAACCATCTGATACAGGATCTGTTTGTAGTTCAGAGAGTCTTCAGAAAGAGCTGACATCCAGACCTTCCCAAATGGATGCTTGTTACATTCCATAGAGGGATCACCTCAGTCAGAAAAACTTTTTCATGCCCCTTGCACACTTGGCCTCAAGTCATACACACAAGACTCACATGAAACATCAGAGGTCTGTTGAACTTTCCTGGACACCTAAAATCTCCTGCAGGTGTGAACCTTTCCTTTGTAGATGACATGGATTTGAATGACCATGCCCTGTAATGAGAAATACTCACTAACTTGATGTATTTATTTCATAAAAGCAATCTCATTTCAAGCACTCATTGTGGGATTTTAAGAAAACTAATGGTGGTCATCACTGGGACTTGGACTAAACTTGCAAATTCCAAAGGCTGGTGGTGGGAGAGGTTAGGGTGCTACGCAGTCTGAAGTATCAATCTCCAGTGGTTGATCTACACTGGTCCCACCCAGAGATGTGGCTAAAGGATAAATTAGTGTTTCTCAGTGGGATGGGAGGTAGGGATGCGCTGGTGGTATTGTGTACCTCTGGGGACATTTGATAATGACTAGATACATTTTTGGCTGACAGAACACTACTGGCATCTGGTGGGTAGAGATCAGACACGTTCCTAAACATCCTAATGCATACACAACAGCCCCATGACACAAGAAAGAGGTATGTGAGATAATAGAAAATATATGTACTGGTCTCTGCCCTGGTTCCCTGCATGGGGCTCCTAAAACCCTTGTAATTTTATAAGTGCTAAGAGCATTAAGAGCACCTTGTTCCATTGGGGTGATTCTGGGGGGGGGCTCCTGGATGAGGGCTGGTCACCATAAAGACCAAGCCATGATTAGCAGCTTGCAACTTTCATTGCCTTCTCCATCCTCCAGACATGGGAACAGGGCTGGAAATGCAATAATGGATCATGTCTAAGTGAGGAAGTCTCCAGGAAATCCCTCCAGGTTGGCAAACGTGTCTGTTTGGGGATGGTGATACACCCCAAGTCCATGGGGACAGAAGCTCCAGTGCCCGGGGCCCTCCCAAATCTCACCCCGTGTATCTCTTTATCTGGCTATTCATCTGTATCCTTCACTGTCTCCTTAATAAACTGGTAAACGTCAGTCTCCTTGAGTTCTGTGAGCTGCTCTAGCAAATTCATCAAATGTGAGAAAGAGAACCTCTAATTTGTATCAAGTTGGAGAGAAGTTGTGGGCAACCCAGAGACCTGCTACTTGCAACTCATCTGCACTGGGTGGCAGGTGGTCTTGTGGAGCTGAGCCCTTGACCTGTGGGGCCTGATACTATCCCCATATAGATCATGTCATGACTCAGTTAAATATTGGACACCCAGCTGGTGTTTGAGGAGTGAAGGAGAAACACACAATGAGAAAGACACGCAAGGAAAACTGCAGGTGTTTCCAATTCAAGTATGTCTCCAGCCCCCAGTATCAGTAGTGCCAAGGTTGAGAAAAGTGGTTCCAAACCCAAGAGAAGAAACCCCGCTGCTTCTATACCTTGCTCTAGTCTAGAAGATCATGCGTCCTTATTCCAGCCTCCCTTGATCAGAAGCACTGCCCTTCCACTGGGAATCCTCCCATCTCCCCTAGTACCTTTGATAAACCTGCTAAATTACTATGTGTTTTATAAGGATCTCCCACCTCTTCCAATTGTACCTGACTTCTAGCTCCCCACATTCAAACCTTGCTCCCTTGTCTGGTTCCCGGGCAAACTTTAGACTCTAACAAACTGTCTTTCCTGTCACTGAGTCTTCAAACTGGTGTCCGTGTATTCCCAAACTCTTTCTCTGCTACTCACTAGAACAAAACCCTTCACTTCTGTGTGCACAATTCTTTGAGTATAAAGTTCACTCTATAAAATAGTTTCGAAGGAGGAAAGAACGTACAAGCCAGAATAGTAATAGCGGCATACTAAAAGTACTGGCATGAATCATGTTATTATTTTATACAGGCTTCTCTATGTTTTATAAATTTTTCATTACAAATATTTGATACTCCATAATAAATTATAATTTGTTAAATTCCTATTCTCTTAAGGAACATTTTCCATCTGGATGGCACAAATTTCCCTACTTATTCTCAAGCTTAGCTCATGTGAATGCTAATACTATTTTTTATTAATGATATTGCAGTAGTGATACATATAACAAATACATTTCTTATAATATACTTACAGGATTCTATGGACATTTGCGTTATGTTAGACTGGCTTTATAAAAACCAGCAAGAATTACATAACTGCGTTCACTGGCTCTATTGCTAGCATAATTCATAATGTGAGCATATATTTCCTCAAAGCATTAGCAGTATGGTTCTTCAGATGTTACGTGTCTTGGATTACATTAAATCTAAAAACATTCCCCCCAAATAAGCATAGTAATTGTGTAACTTCCTTTGTTTTGTTCCTTGAGGAAACCCGTGAAACCCTAATTGCATCCTGTTCTCTGTTGTTCGTTGCTAAACGATCAGAGGAAAACAGGTCTGGCAACTCAGAAAATTGCGCTGTAAAACCGCTTGAGAAGAACAGCCTTCAGTGCATTGTAAACTAGAGAACCCAGACCAAACTTCTCATTGAAAGAAACTAGCAAAGCTGGACAAAATAGAAAGTGTTGCAATGGTTATCAGGTCAATATCTGGGGCATTTAGTGCTGATTTTCTTCTAGGGTTGTCTCCAAATACTTGCAGAGGCTGAGCAAACTTTTCAATAGCTTCATTGATTTAGAGAGAAAAATATAAGTACAATGCCCAGAAGCACCAATAAATCTCCCATGCTTCAGACTGAGACCCCTAAATGCTATCCCCTAGGAGTAAGTATAATCCACACCAAGTCTGGCTGGCACAAAGCTAAAACCCAATGAGTCTCACGGAACACACTGTGATGATCTGGGGTTGTCAGTGAGAACTAGCCACCTATTGGCAGCAAATGCAATTTTTTTTTTTTTCCGAATGAAGATAAAATCATTCAAGACCTAAAATTATTCATGTTTTGTCACGGACAATGTCTGGCACTGAATTAGAAATGACTAGGTACTTGAAGAGATAAAACCACATCAACTCAAACCCAGCAGGAATAATAGAAGAACTAGGATCCACCCCTTTCCGTAACTGATAGAGTAGGAACACAAAAAATACGGTTTTAACACAGAGAAGTTTTAAAAACCACTGAAACGAAATAGACCAAATTAACATATGCAGTATATTGCATTTGAAAACAGAGAGACTATGTGCTCATTTGAAGAATATGTGACTTACTTACAGAATTTGCCATATTTTGGCTATACAGCAAATCTCAACAAAATTAAACGGATTGCAAGCATGAAGAATATATTGACCACAGGCCAATTCCGAGCCATCAATAATCAAATACAATGAGAAAATTAATATGCTAGAAAAATAAGAACACTTATTTTTAAATGCTATGTATTAAAAAGAAATCAGAGTATTTTAACTAAATGATAGTGAAAATGGTCTATCTCCCTAGAATAGAGGCTTAGGTCAGTGCACAATTACCTTCCTTGTGGTTATGTGCTGATATGTGTGATCTGGCTAAAAATTTCCCTCTGTTTCTGCATTAAAGTTATCCAACACTTTCTCTTTGAGTTGAGAATAAGACCTGGTAGCCCTTTGTCAATATTTGTATGCAACCTTTTATAAACATGCGCAAAGACAATCAAAAAGAATGAAGGATGTGAAAATTGAAATATAAAACTGTCACTATTTACAGATGGTATGGTTGTTATGTAAAAAAAAAAAGTCCAAAATAATTTACATGAAAATGATAAGTACAAAGTAGTTTAGTAGGGTTCCTCAATACAATGCAGATGTATAGATTTTACTAATTTTAACTATATACTAGCAACAAATGAAATGTAAAACATGTGGTATCTATATATTTAAGTATTGAATATGTACCTATAATTCTAACAAAAGATGAGCAAGATTCCATGATTTCTACATGGATTCACACAGTATTAAAGTAAATGAATTAAGAAAATAGACATAATGAATGCAGTGTGCATGGGGTGTAACATAATACAATGTAAATATCAATGTTCCTTCAAGTTGATGTATAGATTAAATATAATCTTCTATAAAAAACTAGCTGCAGACATTAAAATTTGTGTGATCCTAATGATCGAGAAAAGGAATATATTCTTGAAGGAGACAAAAAAGGGTGGCGAACATACTCTGCCCTACTGTAAAGCTCAGATGTCTTATAGAAAGGCAACACGGTATTGGAAAGAGAGACTAAGCAGATCAATGGAATAGCAGAGAGCTTCAAACAGACCCACGAGGGTTTATGATCAAAGTGAAATGGCAGAGCCATGGAAGGAAAAAAGGGTCAAGACATGGCTCTGGTTCATGTGGACCCCCAAAGAGAAGGAAAGGAATCTTGATCTGTACGCCACACAAGAAACATCAACTCCTCCTTGATTCTGGCTCTGGATATGGACAATCACACAATATACCTTACAGAGTAAAACATGAAAAAATACCTTCATGAGATTTGCAAAAGGAAAAATTTCTTTTTTTTTTTAAAGGTTTTATTTATTTATTCGACAGAGATAGAGACAGCCAGTGAGAGAGGGAACACAAGCAGGGGGAGTGGGAGAGGAAGAAGAAGGCTCCCAGTGGAGGAGCCTGATGTGGGGCTCAATCCCAGAACACCGGGATCACGCCCTGAGCTGAAGGCAGACGCTTAACCGCTGTGCCACCCAGGCGCCCCCAAAAGGAAAAATTTCTTAAACTGGACTCAAATTGCATTAACCATAAAGGAAAAGATTAATAAATGAAACTGGATGACAAAATTCCCTTCATCAACAGCCATTATTAAGAAGTGGAAATGCCAAGCCACGTAGTTAGAGAAGAGAGACAGTTAGGTAGATGATAGATAGAAGGTTGATAGATGAATAGATAAGTAGCTAGAGGATGGAGAGAACAGATATGGATAAACTTCTATTATTCACAGAAAGCGTATTTCTTTAACGTGGGCTGTACAGTCACCCCGAAAGTTTGTATCTTTATTAGGTTCAAACGAGTGATTCATTTTTGAGTGTATTGGCCATTAACTAACAATTTGAGTATTTTTGAAATTTCAAAAGTATATTACATATGCAGTAAATTACAAAAAAAGGTAACCAATAATGCTCAGTTATTTGTATTAAAAAAAAGCAAAGGGGGGCACCAGGGTGGCTCAGTTGGTTAAGCATCTGACTCTTGATCTCAGCTCAGGTCTTGATCTTGGGGTCATGAGTTGAAGCCCCATGCTGGGCTCCATGCTGGGTGTGGAGCCTACTTTAAAAAAAAAAAAAAAGGCACAAAGGACCATACTACCCACAGCCTAGGTCAAGAAAGTGAACATTTCCCAGAACCACAGAGTTGCTCTGTGCCACTTCCCATGTAATCTTAGGCATTTTGTTCCTTTTGCTCATTATTATATTTGTAAGATTAATCCACATTGGTATGTGCAATGTTGATTTATGCATTTGCATGGCTGAACTGTATTACATAGAGCACAATTTATTAATCCATTCTACTGTGGATGGACTTTTCTCCCATTTTGGAGTGGCTACCGATAACAATGCAACACATTTTTTTTTTTAAACCTCTCTTCAGGTACACAGATGTGAGCATTGGCGGGGGGGGGGGGGGGGGTGTATATGTAACCAGAGAATTTCCAGATCACACATTGTGGTCGACAGCATAATGGCGCTGAAAGATGTCCATGTCCAAATTCCAAAAGCTGTGAATGTGGTCTCTTCTGTCTTCTTTGACTGCCCTGCCTTCCTTGTAAGAGTGCTCTGATTACACTGAGCCCTTCCAGATAATTCAAGATGGAAAAAACCCTAAGGTTTAAACCAGCCTTTAAAGTGTTTGTTCCAAACTGCAAAAAACCGTAGAAAGTTCTTATAGCCTATTTATGTATCATTGGACTAATTAAGGGAAATTGTGCACTGCTACCTTTTTTTTTAATCTAGGTTTTATTTATTTATTTTTTTAAGATTTTATTTATTTATTTGACAGAGATAGAGACAGCCAGGGAGAGAGGGAACACAAGCAGGGGGAGTGGGAGAGGAAGAAGCAGGCTCATAGTGGAGGAGCCTGATGTGGGGCTCGATCCCGCAATGCCGGGATCACGCCCTGAGCTGAAGGCAGACGCTTAACCGCTGTGCCACCCAGGCGCCCCTTTAATCTAGGTTTTATGAGCCCTGAGTCTAACAAAAATAAGTGAGACAGACATTAGTCTTCCAACAGTAGCTGCCCTCTGAAGGGGCCATCGCGCTGTCCTCCACAGAACTTAGCTCTGTGCACTGAGCGTGCTATGAGCATTCTTGGTTCTAAGGGCCTCAGCAGACAAGTGGATATTTTCATAATAATGGGTGGGGAAGAAGCTCCTGTGGTTTTCCAACCAGATGGATGATGTCCTTTGCAAACACACATCAAAAGAGGTTCTTCCATCTAATTGGTAAAAACTGAGCATGACTCAGCATTATTGTAGACCCAGAAACATTTAAAAATACAATGTGCATCTATTACGTTCAAACGAGTGACGTAATAATACACTCTTGACAATGGGTAGAACCACGAGAATTCCTAGTTTTATTTTCATTTTCTCAGAGAGAAATCTTCAGGGGGAAAAAATCACTCTTATTTCAAGGGGCAATTAATACAAACATCAAAGTGTGGAATTCCCAAAAGAAAAAACAAACCATAAAGATTTCTAATTTAAATGGCATACTCCGTCATTTTATTCGATTATCACTTAGATTTATGACTAATTTATTAGACTTATCACTTAGATTTACATAGACTATAAATGTATATCATTTCACTATAAAAATCTGCTATATGACCTTCCTTTCACGTTAAGGGTGAATATAAAAAATCATTTAATATGGTTATAACTGTTTCATATATGAATATCTTCATGTTTAAAGATCTCTGGAAGTTTTCTTTTTACCCCTGTCCATCCAGGAAAATGACCACAAGTCCCTTTGGGTAAGGCTTAGGGGGAGTTTTGAGTTCTGCCACCCATCTATTAATTAATTATAGGGTCTTTCCTCAAGCATACCCTTCCTGCATTGAAAGCTTCTGCATATGAATTGCCTCGAGTCTGGACATTAGGTAAGACATTGTGATTCCCCACTATATTGAGTTATGCTTTTGCCAAACAGATCTAGGAAAAGTCTTCCCTTCCTACGTCAAGCAGCATCTATTAGGCTACCACATTTTCTGAGGTCCAATGATCAGTTTTTAGAGACTTTCAATTCCTACACACTTTGACTTTGTTACTCTGTCCTGGAGTATAGTTTACCCACTTTACTAGAAGGTTAACTGCCATGCAGACTCCACTCTCCCAGGACCCCTTTACTCACATTGAGATCAAGAATTGAGTATGGCTCTCATTTTTAAAAAACCTTAGGAAAACTTAAAAGCAAAATCTGGAAAAATCAAGCTCTTTTCAAGTTAATGTAGTTGTGTCCCAGGCAAAATTCAACAATATTTACAGAAATGTTAAGAACTAAAATAAACAAACTCTTGTCAACCTAGAAATCTATACCAAGGAAAAATACCTTCCAAAAAACAATGAAAATTTTTTTGGACATACAAAAATGAGAAACACTTTCATCACAAGCAGATCTATAGTACAAGAAACTTCAGTCCAAAGGGAGATTATGCCAGATAAAACTATGGTCTAATCAAAGCAATTGAGAGCTACAATGATAAGTATGTGGGTCAGTGTGTCAGATTGTTCCTTCTTACTTAATCATTTTAGGAGATAATGGAATAGGTAAACAAAAGTTAAAATGTAGTTTGTGGTTAATAGCATAGGTAAAACTAAAATGCATGACAAGATGGCATAGAGATCAGGAGAGTAGGAATGGTCATTAACCATTCTAAGGGAATAGAAGAAAATTATTCTAATGCTCTTATATTATTCATGAACTAATATCACTCAGAGGTAAATTTATGACAACTTAAAGATTTACCCTATAAACACCACAAAGAAGGTCACTTCACAATAATAAAAGGCTCAATTCACAGAGAACAAATAATTCTAACCATCTACACTTCTAATAACAGAACTTCAAAACCCTAACTGCTAAAATAACAAATACTAGAAGTAAAAAGTAATGGAATTGTAATGAGTCAGATTTCAAGTCCCCTCGTTAATAACTGATAAAATGAGAAAATCAGTAAGTATATGAAAGTCAATAGAAGATCTGAGCAAACCTGAAGTTAGTACATCACAGTTTATTTCCACAAGAGTCCCAATTTTTGAAACATGTTGAGGTATAATTGACATACCCTAAATCACACATATTTAAAGTACGTAATTGGACATTTTGATATATGTAGAGAACCATGAAACAAAACCCCCAATTTCCCTCCTTTTCTTGGTAATTTCTGTCCTATGTCCCCTCCACTCCCTCCTTGTAAATGAGCCTTGATTCAAGGAGACAATCACAAGGAAAACTAAAAAATATCTCACACTGAGTGATAAGAACATGAACACATGAACATTCATTTGTGAGGATGCAGGTAAGGAAGTATTAGAGGAACATTTATAGCTCTACATGCTCTTATTAGAAAACATGTTTACTGTTATCCACCCAAACCTCCCTCTTAAGAAGGTAGTAAAATAAAAAATTTAAAAAAAATAAAAGGAAAAATTAATAAATTAAAAATTAAAAACTAATAAAGAGGCAATTGACTATTCATTGTTCAGGGAGTCTAGGCAAAGCGTCGCAAGGACACGATGACGCCTATCATAGGGTGTCTCCTGCTAATGAAGTGGCAGAATGAAGGTGAAAAAAACGTTCTCTGACATTACAACACACACATGCACAAGCTGTAAACTATTTGCATCCCAACTACAAAGTCCTATAACAGTCAGTGGCAAAACATTATTCATGAAAGGCATGGAAGTGAACTACTTTCCCCAAAAGACTGCATAGATGATACATTTTGAAAGTCACCAGAAGATGGGAAGATAGATGCACAAAGCTAAGTATATAAACTGGAAAGAAAGGGATTTGTCACATGAATTTCCCCGATTGGCTCCCGTTACCTCTCTTCTACATAAGCAGCTGCTGAAAGTCGTGGATTCCTACTCATAATGGGGACTGAAAAAAACCCTCAAAAATAAGGTGTCTACTGTCCTCGTTTCCAAATCAACAAAGTCTAACATGCCAGGAAAGTATAATCTAGCAAGAGAAGGCATGCTATTTTTCAGGTACGTTTATAGTTGAAAAGGAGTGAATTTGTTGTGTTTTTTTTTTAAGAACCACATTTGAATTCAGCATTGCAGCCTGCTTAGTATTTCTCTCCATAAAATATGTGAGGCTCATAAACATGTCAACTTTTTTTTTCAATCAGATTTATTCCTTCAAATGCTTGTCTTTCCTTAGATGCTAAACAGTATTTACAAATAATCGATATATTTCAACTCTATATGCCAAGCAGAACAATACTATCTCAAATTACTTCTATTACATCAGGTTTTGTATTTAACTGTTAAAATGGCACGCACGAACCTTCCTGCCACAACAACCTGAGCCCTCACTAAGATGCTTTGAAGATCACTGTAGAAAATACATTTACTTTCCATTTTATCTCCTTTCACTTGTTTCGTGCCTCTAATCTCTAGGTATTGAGTAATGCTATTTTGTCTGGTTATTCAATCTTTATCAAACTGAATTGTGCTGATAACACAATTGACTTTGGGAATCCTGCTTCATTAGTGGGCTGGGCAGGCAGTGATTTGCTTCACGATCTTGAAGTTTTTCATCCATCCATTACAGTGACAGGCTGGTGGCCATCTCCACAAATCCGTCCCTGTCAGAACAAATCTATTCATAGACAACCCTGAGCACGAAAAGCTCTACTGCGTATTTGTAACCTATTTCTCGAGGCGTTTCCAGCTTCCTTGCGAAGGATCGATATCTACACAGTCTCCTACCCAAAGTCAACTTGCTTATCATTTCCCACATTATAGATAGGGCTTCAATTTTCTTGGCCATTTTCCTTAAATGGAAGATTTTAGAAGTGGAGATTTTGATAATAGTGTCTGGGTACAAAATAATACAAAAAGACCATGCAAAATATACATTAGGAAAAAAAAACACTAGGGTGTATACTTTTCATCAAATTTTACATATTTTTAACTTTGTAATGATGTCTGATGAGGGTAAAGAATTTCATTTAATACAGGTAGCCACATAATGAAAAGCCACTCACTGGTCAAAACAAACAAACAAAAAAAACCCCAAAACAAACCCTCTCCTCTCCTGCTCCCAGAGATAAATGTTACTAAAACATCCTCAGAGCACCTGGCTGGCTCAGTCAGTACAGCATACAACTCTTGAGCTTGAAGTCATGAGTTCAAGCCCCATGTTGGGTATAAAGATTACTCAAAATTTTTTTTTAAAGTTTAAAAAAAAGGCATTCTCATCTGCCCTTTCAAGATTATTTCTACGTGAGCATATCTACATTCGTGATAACTAGGCGAGTTCTGCAATGCGTGAGATATCACATACATGGTCGGTCCTACTCTGGCTGGCTGGGACATTCGAGATCTTAAAGTCATGCTCCCATATTTCTTTCCCGTGCTCACCCCCTTTGCACCTATTCTCTGGCATGTACAATCTCAGCCACAGAGACTCAAGAACACCCTCCTAGATTTGGGGCCACCTGCATGTACGGCCGCATCACTCCCATTGCCCAGCCCACAGGGTCTAGCCATGGCAGGTGCTAAGAATTCAGACAAGTGCCTCCTCCAATCAGAGGAACCACCTTGCTCTTCTTAACCATCAGCTCGCCAGGTGAGTATTTGTAGTTGGGCAGAAAGCCAGGCTCACACTGTGAATTCCCTTCCTGAAGCACCCACCTGATCTTGGGCGCCTATTGGCCAATGTCAGAGAACAGCCAGTATATCTTGTCATTTTTATGGTTGTTTGGTAGAAGTAGGGTCTCTCCATCACGGTTGGAAACAGATGTTCTAGCATCGTGCTGTCCGTTTCATGTTAAGGGTGGTGAATGACAAGGAGTTTTCTGTTTCCAGAAACACTACAGATGAGTTTTTTGGTACAAACGTGCACACTCAAAACACCTATAACATTGCAACTCTCTAAATTGAAATGCATGCCTAAGAAGCACCAGTGTAAGGGAAATCCTTGCGGGTCAGGAAACCAGTATGTTTAAACCAAATAAATCACTATAGGGGATGTGCTTAAAGCGTCTGATGTTCGCGGTACAGAATTTGCTACTTGTTTTTTGATACTGTTATCCTGCTCATGAAATTGTACAAGGGTCATGCCCTCATTATCATAGCATTTAGTTACATGGGTTCATCGCTTTCTCGTTTCAAACTTGTAGACCTGAGGTTAATACCAGCATCTATCTGCACAGTTAAACTCTTGGCATACAGTGAATATATTGGATTTTCATCACTTATTTATATGTATTATTTACTCAACAGATAGCTTTTGGAGTCACTTGTTTTGCATTGTTTTGTTTTTGGCTGAAGGTAAGATTCTTGTTCTTATGACTCGTGAGTAGATGGCCATGGATGTCTGGGAAGTTTTCACTGTCTTATGAAGGAGTTACGTAAGAATATTCTTCATGAGAAATGCTGGCTGCGGGCAGTTTTCTCATTGCAATCAACTTCCTAACAGCTGAAATATGCTATAACTTAGGAGGTAAATAGTAGTTCTGTGAAAATGGTCCCAAGGTCTCTTGTATTTGGGGGGATTTGGAACTAAACAAGGATATATCGGCTTCTATATTTAAAGATATTTTAAAACTAGTCACGTATTAAAGATCTTACTTCATGGAACGCATCCAACTTATTTGGTCATAACATTGCTTTTGTTTTAATCATTCAGAGTTATTTGCAAGACAGGGACTCAAGGAGGACACTAAGGTGCAGATGCCAAAATACTGACCTTATGTTTCTGAAAAATGAAAAACTCTTTTGATTTTCCGTCTTGGCAAAGGAATCTTAGACTTAAGACATGTGAGGTATGAAGTCCTTTCAACAGACTTAGGAAAGCTCTTTAAGTTTCCTTGAGACATGAAGACAATCAGTAATTACTATTGTTAATATTATAGATAATTATTTGTCTTCAGGCTATTTTTTCCCAGACTTAGAGATGTTGCAACTGCCCAATGTTTCCTAATTTTTCTCGTCTCAAAGAATGTGAGGCTTTTCTTGATAACAATGACTATTTTTCTTATTTCTTAGTTTTTTTTTTTTTCAAGTATTGGAGAAGTGGTGTGTCCCCTGTTCTGTCAGACCTATAAGGAAATCTATCCTGTGTGTGTTCTTTGTTTTAACTACCTCACGAATATCAAATTTGCTCTGAGACACAGCCCTAGATTTTCCTACTGGTCATCAAAGATCACTGCAAGGAACAGCTCGGTTCTCTGTGGGTCCCTCTCACCAAGATGCTTCTCTCCTTGGCAGACAGATCGCCATTCCTTCCCCATATCCAGCAGCTGTATTAACACCTAAGATGATCACCCGTGAACTCTGTAATTTCCTGTCTGTAGACTTCAGAGGAAAGAGGGGATACATTTCAGGGACACAGAAGCACACAGATTTGCTGGGTGACACTAAAAACTTCTCCTAACCTCTTGGGTGGAAACTTGCTTATCCAAGAGCTTATGAAGTCTGGCACAAGGATCTTCAGAAAACTTCCATCCATGCTGCTAAGGAAGAGTTGACCACCGATCAAGGGATTCAACTCCTATCATTTCAGATAATTCCTACTGTGCATGAAGGAGCCATAACCAAGTTACTTTTGAAAGTAGAACAAATGGTTTGGTTCCTAGGCTGAAGTCAGATATTTCTGTAACAGGCGCCCACATGCCGAGGAGAGAAGGCAGCACAGGTGGTGTTGTTTAGGAAGACATAAGAGAGTTGACAAGGGATTAGACTGGAGAAGGTTATGGTCACAGCCTTTTATATGCTGTGAGGGCAGATCACACAGGATGCTTTTATTGCAAAAACCCCTGCAGATGGTCTCTGTTCTCTTTAAACACTTGGCAATAAATTAGGCTGGCCAGGATCTCTTCCCAGGCAGCCCTCCGTTTTCAGCTTGCTTTGCAATGCTTTATCACAAGCGAAGCTCAGAGCGCCCATGGAAAACATCAGACAACACCGTTTGAAGCACAGCTGGGGAAGTTGGTCTGATTTGCCCAACCTCGCGACCTGCCATTCATCATAAATGAAACGTTTATTTTTTTCCCCCTTCCATTAAATGTCACCAAATAAAATATCACATTTAAAAGTCATTTGTTCTATAAATGTACAAAATATTTTATTCATACCAAGAGTTGAAAGCATGGCAGGGGCACTGGGTTCCTATTTGATGGCTCGCAAGACCTGAATTTTAAATCCGTTCCGAACGGCTCAAAATGTAGCTAAATTGACAGTCGCTGAAGCTACAAGGCTCTGGGGGAAATAAAAGAGGCTACTGATCAACTGGACATTGGAAAGTGTATGAATGCTGTACTAAGTCTGGCCATTGCAGAGACGTGTGCAGATACTGAAAACATCGGTAAGTACTTCAGGAAATCCCGACCCTGACCTCAGGCGCCGGGCAGCCTTGTAGATTCATGGCCCGTAAGTAACAGAAGGGCAAGTGAACTGGAGGTGGAAATGCAATGCAAATCCATGTTTTGGATTTTGTCTGGCACGGATATGATTAGAAATGCATGGACATCAGGGCGCCTGGGTGGCTCAGTCGGTTGAGCGTCTGCCTTCAGCTCAGGTCATGATCCTGGGGTCCTGGCATGGAGCCCCAAGTCGTGCTCACTGCTCAGCACGGAGTCTGCTTCTCCCTTTTCCTCTCCTCCTCTCCCCCGCTCATACTCTCTCTCTCAAATAAAATCTTAAAAAAAAAAAATGCACGGACATCGAGGGCAGAAGAGGGGAACTGAAGATTCTTTCCAATGGGCAAAAATAAAAACAATTAGTCAAGTTGTCTATGTATTTACAGGTATCAACACTTGTCAGTTTAAGGGACAATTAATAATGAAACTTTTTTGAAATAATATGCTTAGCCACCCCCCCCCCGCCTTTTTTTTTTTTTTTTAAGTAAGAAATCTGTCTGATTCCAGACTAATGCTGCCTGTTAAGGGTCTGGTCCTATTACAAGAACCCCTATTCAGACAAAACATAGAAATAAGTTAGCCCTGTATTCAGCTCCAAGGTGGCTGTGCTAGGATAGCCAGTCATTAAAAGAAATCATTTTTCTTGTTTGCCCCTTCTCTATGCCCCTCGTATGGCATGCCCTGCTCAGATCAGTGCAGAGAATAAGCTAATACAAACTAATAGATGTGGTAGGTGCAGCATTGCTATTGGCTTTTATTTAAGGGAGTCCTCTAAGTTTGCTTTTCTACAGAGTTCATCGCACCCCGTTCGGATTGAATGGCCTAAGATGAATCTATGGGGAGGATAGAGGAATAGCTTTTTGAGGTCACTGCCAATGAACACAAGAAATGTCATCTTGGTTCCTGACTCGAGAAATGAACAATTCCAAATACACACACGGTTTTGTTTGAACGGCAAGCTGTAATAAGTGGAGACGATCACCTAGAAAATGTGGGTAGAAATGCTGGATGTGCATTAACCTGGAGTGTGTCCACATAATGGTTCTCTCACCCCCATGTTACAGTCCTTTAATTTCCAATGAAAGGTCATACTTTTCATATTACATCATCTTGAAATTGAAACTTGACAAAATAGGCTTTCCTTCTATAATCAATATTTCGTCCTAGGAAATTATATTCTTCTCTGGCAAGAACTGAACACCGCACTCCAAATCTTGTATTTGGAAAGGGAAATATTGTAAATTGCATTCAAGATGAATAGATGGATATATTGATATATGCATTAATATTTTATCCAAACCCATTAAGCGATGAGGAAACAATTTCTTATTCTGGCAATGAGTATTTATATAAAGAAAATGGAACATAGTATATATACTATATAATATATATACTATGTATATATACATATGATATGCATACATTATAATATACATGTATACATTATAATATATAATATGTATGCATTATATATGTATAATATATACATATATTTACAAGTGTATACAATAAAACATTGTATATAATAAACTGCCATTGCCTTTATTACTTCTTGGTGGTGTATACATTATGTATATAATATGTATATTGTATACATTATATAATATGTATGTATACATTTTATATATAAATGCATACATTATATATAATATGTATACATTATAATATATAAATACATTTGCAAGTATATATAATAAAACATTGTATATAATAAACTGCCACTGGTTTTATTAATTCTTGGTGATGGGGGTTCTTTCCTCAAACTTGATGCTTTATTCCCAGGGGAATATTTGTGCAGCCCACCCTAGTAAAAATTCCCTTCTCTCAATTGGACATGTCTGCTATTTTCCCTAATGGAGAATATTACAACTGAGCCAATTTACAGTTCAACAAATGTCTGAGTTGGTTCCTAATATGTACACCACTCTCCCCAGCTCACATTTATAACAACTTTCTCTGAAAGACTGACAAATTAGGGAGGCCAATGATTTTCATATAATGAGATCTAAAGATGCCCTTGTACTATCTTACGCCCAATTGACTATTGGAAAGATTAGCCCCCATCAAATACTTCATTCCCTAAATCCTGCCATTTCTAAACTTAGTTCTGGATTCCACATTTGATTATAATAGATATCAAGTTCTATATGACTTTTAATCATTTTTAACTCCAGATTTTGAGTATATTCATAGGATGTATATAAGGCAGCATATCTAATCACTTCTGCTACACAGATGTTACAATTGCTGGGCAAAGCCACTGGCAGTAATGACTAAATAACTTTTCATTGGATTTCATATCAAAAAAATTTATATGAAGTTAAAACAGTAATCGATTTAGAATAACACATTACTTCCCATATAGAGTTAAACGTGAGGTCAAAATGTTTTCTATCCCACAAAATAATCAAGATATGCTAAAGTTTTGGTAGGTTTTCTTTAAAAAGTTGTCTGTTGCAATATAGCTTATCATTTCTCCATATTCACATGATAACAATGTTCGAAAACTGTTGAGTTTCTATTTATTGTCTTTCGTACCTATACAGCTTTTCAAAGTACACAAAATGGAAAATAATATACAAATAAAAAAATCAAAAAATTGTGCAGTTATTAACTAATTCTAAAAACTGCAAACAATTCATTTCTCAGGGGTAAAAATATCTCTGCAGCCATATTCAATAAGCTGTCAAAATATATTTAACAGAAGTCAGTTAGTGAATGGTGTGAGAAATTATTACTGTGTCATTGGAATAAAGGCTATTGGTTTAATGTTTCCTTAATCCATGTGGAAAAGTTTGGGATCTTCAACATCATAAAATCTCAATAAAAATTCTAGCTTCCTCTGCAAATTAGTATTTTATAAAAGATGTGTATTTCATTTCTGAAAGGTTCATAGCATTTTTTCACAAAATGCATATCTTTTTCAGAGTATTCTTTAAAAAAGACCTCTAAGAAGAGTAGTTAATATTCTCTTATTTAAATCTTAGTTTTTTTTTAAAAAAACAGACTACTGGGGACACCTGTGTGGCACAGTGGATTAAGTGTCTTATTCTTGGTTTCCGCTCGGGTCATGATCTCAGGGTCATGAGACTGAGCCCCAGGTGGGGCTCTGTGCTCAGTATGGAGTCTGTTTAAGTTTCCCCCTCACTGTTGTCCCTCCCCCTGCTCCGTCTCTAAAATAAAATTTAAAAACATTAAAACGTAAACATAAAAACAGACTATCGAATATAGGATATTTGACTTTCCCCATTTTTTTGTGACTCAGAAAGATGAAGTGATTTGTAAGTTATTTTATGTTCTTTAAATTATCTGTAAACATTTATAGGATTTTAATCTTTGGATAAATTTCAAATAATCTTAATCATCCTAATATTCCATCTGTGCATGAAAATTTGCTGACATATTAAATGAATATGGGCTATCTTTTTATAACTTGGCCATGTATAAATTCAAACTGAAGACTTATATAAATATTATACATCTATAAATTACATATTTACATTATTTTAATTTGCTAATTGCATACATTAACCTCCTTTTACTATTTTTTTAAATTTAAATCCAATTAGCCAACATATAGTCCATCATTAGTTCTTGGTGTAGTGTTCAATGACTCATTAGTTGCATATAACACCCAGCGCTTATCACAATATGTGCCCTCAAAGCCATATTAAAATATATTCCATTTTGTGCATGAGAATATTTTTCTTGTGAGATAAAACAGTGTCAGTATTAATGGATATGTAAGTAGAGTACAAGACAAAGCAAACATGATGGACACCTTCTACTTAAAAATAGGTTTTCCAAAGTATCTGGACACATTATGTAATGCCAAAAACATCTTTTAAAAATGTAAGCTGCGCAGTGCATCTGAATGGTTTTTCAGATACGGATCTGCAACGCTAATTAAACTACTTGCCTGGAAAAGTAAGTGTGCAGCCTCGTGGTCATTCCACAGAGAGTGAATAAAAGCGAATTCATAGGAAGGTCATGATTTTACATTACTGGACGTTTCTGACGACACTTGAGGTCTCCGAATACACTTGGCTCGTAAATCTGAATGAGATGACCTGTGTGAGTTACTAGTTGGCTGCGCCCACACTTTTGTTTTTAAATCATTTCTTTCGTTAAGCTCGTGATGGTAATTAAGTGTTGTACTGTGGATGTTAAAGTATTTCTCAATGAAATGCAAAGATGGACAGCCCGACCCCGTGTTACTGTGTTGCTAAGAGATTACAGGATATGGGGGGGTGGGGGAGGGTGGAAATGAAATTAAAATCTCGTGCTATTTGGTAGACTACCATCAAGTGATATGATAGCTAAGGATGCCAGGTGGTAGCTGTGTGATGTCTATGTGAGAGCTGAGGATGCCCGTAATTTTATCTGCTACAAATAACTCTTTCAGCATTTTCCTGAGTCTTACATGAAGACATGAAGACTCTGCACAGTGCTGATATCTTTTAGTTAGCTTGGTTACGGGATAAGATGCTATTTTAATGAATTACCGCTTGTGCCCTTTGTCCAGCTCTTCCAGATTGTTACTCTTATTCAGAGTTGTGTTTAGGTCATCGGGTAGTACTTGGAAATGTCTTAGGCTGATCGTATTTTCGTTTAGTTCTCTTTAAGCACTCCACACCTTACCTTAAGAAAGAAAAAAAAGGTCAGAAAAGATCCTGAAGATTTTTTTCCCCACTAGGTAATTCAAATATTGCCAATAAAGACTGACTATGCCTTGTGTGTACACGTGTCTATTTTTTTGAGCAGGAAATCGATCCTTTGAAGGCTAGAGTATTACTAAGTAAACTTGGTTATCCTAAATTTGCTGAGAGTAGTTAAAACACAACACAAATGGGTGAATTTGAAAATTAAGATGCCCAAAGGTATTGAGTATACAGATTGGCAGATGTCCCAAATTATCCAATTTGGGATAATCATGGATTACAGAGCATAGAAATTGAGTAATTATCTGACACCGGAAATTGGTCAGTGTATGGCAGGAGAAAAAGGCAGACCTAATAGTCTTTCTACTAATACATAGTTCGAGGCAGACAGGAGTTAATTGAGAACAAATTGCAACCACAGAGAATCTAATAAGCGACAGTAAAGAGCTCAGTTCAGGCAACCATTCCTCAAGAAAGTTCTGCCAAGTCAGTGTCCAGATTTTTCCTTGAAGACCTGCTGAGAAGGAATTCTCATAATTTCTGGAAGTAACCTCCCCTCTATGGGACATCCTGCTTCCTCTTACTTCTCCTTCCAGGAGAAATGATTCCCAGAAAAACAACCTAATCATCTTGTAAACAAACACGACTCAAATACTTGGAAACATGATACCTAGGGTCTCCTTTTCACCAGACACAACCTCTCCACCTCCCTAGAATGGTTCACAAATGATTCAGACTCTTTGTCTTATCCCACTCAATATGCTTTGAATACTTTCGTCTACACAAACGCTCCTTCAAAAACAGAACCCAAAACTAAAGGCTATCATTCACGTGTGATTTGTCCAATGCAAAGGGAAACAACAGGTTTATAGCCAACCGTAGAGCGTTTCTGGAAGGATGTTTTAGCATCTCTCACCCACCAACCCTGCTCAACATCACTAATCATAAATTATGTTTTCCACCATTATGCTAAAGATTTTTGGACTTACGTGCAGAACATCAATATGTAATTTCTATCTACCCAGATCTTATTCTGCCAATGAATGTAATGGCTAATGCCTTCAAACTTCATACCGCCTTCAAATTTTGACTATATGTGTTATGGACCTTGAAGTCATTGACAGAAGCGTTGAAGAGGCTATATAGATAAAGTCCTTGTTGGTTTCTCCACCGAAAGTTATCTTATTTGATGTGGTTCCATCAATCACCTCTCATACACCAATATTTGATCGACTACAATTTTGCATCTCTATCCCTTCCGTGTTGTGGTATTCCACTGATTTTCTGTATGTTATGATAACTATTTTCACATTTTAGCTTTCGAGGACTTTTCTTCTTTCACTGACCCATGAAATAGTGTCCCCCACATTTCCATGCTCACCCACTGGGTCGCTCATACCCCCAGCCCTGGATGAACGCTTGTACCTTTAGAATGAATACCCAAGTTTCTAGAGTGCATGACTACCTGAGAGCTCATAGACAATGACAAGGCAGCTTTGCCCAGGTAGGCTGCTTTCCTGCCTCTGCTGTTTCCATTAACAAGCATTCACAGAATCAACAAACTTACAAGTGGAGAGCTTTTAAGAGCCTTCATCCCCACAGCTAAATATCACACCATGCTAATTTATCTCCAAGAAATTTATCTCCCTCATCTAACAAAATGTATCCTCTCTTTATCAATTATCAATCCCATTAACCAATTCTTAACTCCATTCTTTTGAAATGGGTTATACACTTTCTTCTTGTGCTCCTACCATGTTTGTAGAGTGTCATAATTACCAATGTTGAGAAAAGGGTTTATTTTCTATTTTTATTTTATTTTATTTTTTGCCATCACAGTAGAAACAGAATAGAGCATATAGTCATTTATTTGTTTATGTATTTAAAGAAAATACAGATTGGATCCTAGATCAGGAAAACTTACCACATGCCATTGTGGAGACACAGAACAGCCCCACACAATAGGAGTTAAAATTTAATCCTCACGATATAAGCACAATGAAAGCCCAAATATTGCTCTTAGTTTCTGACAATGGTTATCCATTTTAGTTCTGCTCATATACACTCAATGAAGTGTTGGTCAACAAATATAGCCACTGGGTCTGTGGTATTTTGTGACATTGGCTTGTGGATGAAGACAGATACTGCTATCTGAGATGTGGGGTGTTGACATAACAAACCCCTGAACTCTTGGAAGCACCTTTGGAACTGGGTAAAGGACAGAGGCTGGGAGAGTGTAGGGGTATGTGCTAGAAAGAACCCACATTGCCATGAATGGACCTTTAAAGGTAATTCTGCAGAGTACTCGGAGACAGAGCTGCCATCTTCTTAGTGACTCCCTAAGGGGCCCATGAGCAGACTGGTGGTAGGACTATGGATGGTAAAGCCATTCTGATGAGACCTGAGACAGAAATGAGGACATGATCTTGGACACCAAAGGAATGGTGATCCTTGCTATGAAGTGGCAAAGAATTTGGCTGAACAGCGTTCATGCCCTCACATCTTGGGAAAGGTAGAACTTGTGAGGACCTTAGATGTTTAGCTCAAGCGCATACTGAACAAAATGTTGAAAGAGCAGCCTGATTCCATCTGACCACTTAGCCTGGGATGGGGAAATAAATGATTTACAGAGGACCTTGTTCTTCAAAAAGGAAGCAAAACTCACAGATCTGGAAAGTTCTTAGCCGGACCATATCAAAGGGAATGAGAAAGTGTGTTGGGGAAAGAACAAGGGTGTGGACACAGGACCATCTGATGAAGAAATGGGCAGCTATCTCAACAGAAGCCAGGACTGTTGTCCAAGACCATGGAAGAATGACCACGGAAGCAACTCAGACATCATCAGGGCTCCTCCCATGAAAGGCTCTGCAAGCCCTGGGAAGCAGGGAAGAGGAGAGCAGAATGGGGCCACAGTTTTCAGCTGCCCAAGGCGCAGCTCCAGCGGGAAGAGGTACAGCACAGGCCATGCCCATAAGAGGTCTAGGGCTATGGTCACCTCCACCCAGAATTCAGAAGATGTCTGGGAGCATCACAGGTATGGGACTCCAGGACACACCAAGAACCACTGCAGGGATGAGGCCACCCAAGCCATGGGGGCAGGGCCTGCTGGAACCTTGGGAGCCCAAACTGTGCCTGACAAAGCTTCAGGGACAGGGCCAGCATCCCAGCAGGTCTGGAGGGCAGAGAATGGCCCCAAAGAGGATTAGACTCAAGCCTTAATCAAGGTCTACTGGAATTTGCCCCATTGGGCTTCGGACTTGGCTTAGGACTGGTTACCCATTCTTCTTCCCTGTCGCTTCCTTTTGGAATGGGTATGTTTGTCCAATGTCTGCCCCAGAACCCCTTTTTGCAAGCACATAAAATTCAATGTCACAGGTTCACAGCTGGAGAGGAATGTGGCTCGGGAAGACCGGTACCTTGAATCTCACCCGGACCTGATTTAAGTGTTTAAGATCTAGAATATGAAAATCACTCTCAGAGTTACAGAAGAAAATGCCTAAAATAACTCTCTTTGGAACTTTTTTAAAAATATTAATATTCTGCCCTGGCAGGGTCCACAACCACCTGTCATTTTTAACATTTCAAATCAGTCATAGTGCCAGCACTTTTAATATGAATAGACTTCTAGGATTTGGTTCTAAACGAAATCTTTAGATGAAAATTCACAGCTGGTGGAACTGCTGCCACCCTTATGAATTATAGTTATTGAATCCCGCAGTCATTATAATTAAATCCCAGTAATCAATGCTGACTGACTGTCACTGTCCATATGGTAAGGTACCATTTTACTATATTAGTGAAACTGTCACTAATATGTAAGGAATATTAAAAACTTCTGACATGGAAACCTTTCTACTCTTAACTATGTATAGTCTTCACAAGGTAAATTCTATTAAAATATTTCATGACATTGTTCTGGCTTCAGGGAAAACAGCTGGTTATATTGTTGGAGGCTGCCCTCCCATAAAGACATTAGCTTTGAATTTTTTAAGTCTGTTTGTACATAATTTTCAGAAAATACATTTTTAACATGTTTGGTTGAACAAGTATCGCATAAAGGAACTACTGTTTATTGCACATTCAGAAAGAAAATTAAAGTTCATTAAATGCAAATGGAAATCCTAGACCATCAGAGGAGCCCACTGTGCTTTCCCTGGTCTGCAAGAGGAGCACTTCACACTTTTCTTCTCACCTTAATGCCCTCAACTCCTCCCCACCTCGACTCCTTCTCAAGTGATGACTTGAGAACAATTAGGCAATCTAAAGAAAGCCAGCAATTACACTTCCCAGCAAATTTACCACATATTGTAACCACTGCTATTGTCACCAATTAGACCAAACCAAGGAGCTTACAGGAAATAGGTCATCTCCCAGTTCTATAAGTTCCAAGTCCAAACTTCATCTCAAAGAGCTAAGGTCAAGTTTTAGCAGGGTGCCATTTCTTTCTAAAGACTGCATGGGAGAATCTGTTGGCTGGCTGCTTCCGGCTCCTAGAGGCTCCTGCATTCTTTGGCTCAAGGGGTAGGCTTGTATCCTCTGTGGCTAAAGTGGATTCAAGTCTTAGATTTGTAACACCTTCAGTTAGTGTATCAACGTGGAAAATAAAAATTTGAGATATAGGCTGAGAGTCTAACTTCATCCAAACATCATAATCATTTGGAAACAAAATGAATATTCATAGGACAAAAAAATGTAAATAAACTTTCAAGGGCTTAAAACATTAAGAATATAGTCAACCTTCATAATGGATGATTCCCTATTCTGCATTTTCTAAAACACATATGACACTTCAGCATTATCTTCATAAGTTAGTGGGAGTGTTTTGCACGTAGTATGCATTACTAAGTCACTTGTAACTCTTCAACTGTGTTCACAGTGCTCTACGATTGCCAGGAGAATATTTTAATAACATGCAAAATCCAATATCAGCATTGCAAAACCCCAGATAAAAACATGCCATGTCAACCTTGCAAAATGCAAATGTGAGTTTGCAAAAAAACAAGTGAAGGCTTGCATAGTGGAGATCTTTGGAGAATACATTATACAGGTCCAATTAAGATAGCATAATCCACAAATGTCTTGAAAGGCACATCTTCTTGGACATTTATGAGGAAAACATTAAAATGCTTTTAACATTAGCATCTAAAAAAGTTAGTTCCTCAGATTTATTTATTTGAGGGGCGGGGCGGGCAGGGAGAGACAGAGGGAGTGACTCTTCAAACAGATTCCCAAAGAGTAAGTATCCTGAGATAGGACTCTCTCTCGGGATCTATGATGTCATGATCTGAGCTGAAACCAAGAGTCAGAAGCTTAACCAACTGAGCAACCAGGGCTTCCTCATTTATAAAATTTTATTTACGCTCCTTTGCTATGATTAAAATTTGGGATGAATTAGACACATAGACAGCATAAGTTCCAAGAAATAGTGGTTTCCTCTCAGGACTTAACTAGCAAGCCCATTTTAGTGTTGATAGATGAAATAAACCTAATCACAGTCCTGTGGGCCTCACGTGGACCTTACGTGGACATCACGTGGGTGTCACGTGCATGTCATGATTCTCCTGCCACGAATACCTATTTGCTAGTTTTCTCCAGAACAACCGTTCGAAATGAAGGGTCTCTCAGGATCTATGATGTCATGATCTGAGCTGAAACCAAGAGTCAGAAGCTAACCAAGTGAGCAACCAGGCCTTCCAGCATTTATAAAAATTTCACTTAAGCTCCTTTGCTATAGTTTAGATTTGAGATGAATTAGTTACATAGACAGCTTAGGTTCCATGAAATAGTGGTTTCCTCTCAGTAGTTAACTAGCAAGCCCTCTTTAGTGTTGATAGATGAAATAAGCTGGCGTGCCGGCAGGCAGCGCTGGGCGGGTGACACAATTCTCCTAGTACTAATACCTATTTCTGGTATTATTGAGAACAACTTTTCAAAATAAAGTGTCTTCATAGTATAGTAATTACTTTGGTCTTCTAAACCAAAAGTGGAGAATAAAACTCCCCCCAAGTCTCAAGGAACAGGTAACAGCCCCACCATCAGCACCGAAAGCTGATATTCTATCTAAACTATTCCCTGACAGTACTCTCCCACCCCACGGTTTATCCAATCCATACATATCATCTTCTGTATTGTGATACCACAGTATGTAGGATTCCCCCCATCCATAGTCCCCTTCCCCATTTCACATAACATGACTCCATGTTTATCGTGCATTAAGAGCATGCCCCATGCATATCAGTATGTATATGATATGATTAACCTTACATGAGGACATACATTTCAAAAACAAGCCTTGAACACATACCTTGTATGTATCTAGCTCACTTAGCCCAGGAGCTTCATCACCAAACCTTGAGAAACCAGCAACCCTTGCACGTATGTGTACCTTTTCTCGCTCCAGGCCCATGCTATGTGGGGCTTTCTATACTGAAACCATACCTGGCATCCTGTTCTTACTTCAGGGCCATTAAAACCCTTGATTCCAATCCTTCCCAAAGGGGACATCTGGATGGACTAATGACCAATCAACCCATGATCACACAGAACTGTGGTGTTGGGTAGCACGTGGGTGGCCCTGCTCCCATTTACTCCTTGAAGTCCCAGGCCCTACCTGCTTCCCAGCTCAGGTCGGCATGAAAGTCTCAGTTGCCCAGCTGCCTGGGTGTCCCATTGTCTTCCACACCTATGCAATCAAGTTTGATTTTCTCCTGTTCAGTCTCACGTCCATTCTTAGACCAGAGAAACTGTGGCGCATAAAGATTTCCCTCCCCAAGAATGGGGGAAAAAAATGAAATCCAACGCCAAGCCAATTGAACTCAGAGGTGACAAGAAGTTAAAGCTACAATCCATCTCCGGGTTTTCTTATCCCATGCACGGTATTCTTTCCAACACCCTGCAGTTCATTAATGCTCTGAATCTCTGAAAAGGCCGTGCATCACGCGTTCCTACAACACAGCTGCGTTTGCAGGGAGGCACCCACAGGTGATCGCGGTCGGTGATTGTCTACCACGATTTTCTTGGAGGAAGCTAATGACAGTCAATACAAATTAGAGCAATTTCCTCAGGATGAGAAATTAACCTGGTAGACTCTTGCCAACAGGGAGGGGTTCAGGGGTGGTTATACGTTTTGAAGAGCCCGGATCTTGGAGACATTAAAAATAGGCTGTGTTAACGGGTGAGCACCTACTGCTTTTCCTGCTTACGCTGGCATAGGTTGGAGCTGTTTATTCAACTCATTACCCTAAACGCACTGAATTGCAATTATTCAGATATAAAAGTTGTAGAGGCTGTATCACGCATGCATGATTTGCCGTTTTCGTTAAAAAGGCAGGCATCAAGCTATGTTCATTCAATTCAATACAGTCCCCCTGAAGAGCTCTTAGAGCAAACAACCTAGTATGAACCCAGTGAACAGACCTAGGACCAGAGGAGATACTCAGAGCAAGAAAATGCTGTTGAAATTGACAACATTCTAAGTATGTTTTGCAAGAATAGAGCAGAAAACTAGTACACATTAAATATTGCAATGATCTCTATGCAAGTTTCTCCACTGTGCTTGGGATTTCTTGATGGAAGGTCTTTTCTTCAATCCCAAGCCTGCTGCACAGATCTTCAGTGAAACTGATTAAGAAATTGGGAAGGAATGAAGGAAGAGTGGAAAGGACAGAGAGGGGAAGGAAGGAAATCTAGCAGGATGTTCAGGAGGAGAGCTCACATTAACTAGGTATTGGAGGGTTTAGTGGAGGCATTGGAGAGGGAGCATTTAAGTTCTGACTTGAAATACCAGCTGACTTGCTGTTGGAGCAGGGAGGGATTAAAAGAACGCAGGAACAAATCAATCCCGACCTTAGGAAGAAAGAATACCATTTGACTTGATTTTGATGGAAAGATACGAAGCCTGCACTGGGGTGGGGATACATTTTAGGAAGAAAGAAATCAGGAATCCACCACCCGTGGTCCATTTTGGCAACCCTTCTGTATTCATTTGCATTTATGGAGATAGGAAATAATGTAAACTGTCTACTCTGTCTTCCTAGTCGTAGAAACCCTTCAGTGAAATAAGGCATCTAAATAGTGCCACTATCCTGCCTCTGTCACAGGCTTTCTGAAGTTCCAGGACCACCAAACTGAAGCAGGTGGAAGTTGGGTTTATGGAAACTGCCAGCATCCTAGTCTCCTAGAAGGAAAACCTGAGATAGGATCCTTGTAGGAGCATTAATAGTGGACTCGCCGGTGAAACAGGTGATGGGGAAAGGATAGGGTAGGAAGACAAGGAACCAAAGATGTAGATTACCTGTAGATTATCTTTAACCTGTAGCCATCGGAGCCCAGACTCTTTCTGAGTTCTTGTTCTCAACATGGAGGAATCCCCCATACCCAACACCAAGCAATTGTTGGACACAACTAGGGTGTCCTACATTTCAACTCAATTCTGACACCATCCTCCCAGAAATAGCATCAGGTTCCACGGGTTAAGGGCTTAGTCCAAGACTGTCCCCACCCCCCACTTCAGACACCAGCCATATACCCCAGGCTGTTTCCTGGGCTCTTGACCAAATGGCTATAGTGTGAAGGTTCCCACAAACTCCTTCTCTCTTAGGTTCAGCTTGTTAGAATGGCTCACAGAACTCAGAGAAACATTTATCTGCATTGTGTATCTATAGGCAGTTGCAGAGTCATTGGGAAAGGTCCGGAACAAAGGAACTTCCATCCTCATGGAGCTTCATGCTTGGCTGGGCAGCGTGTGAAAGCATTCTAACCCCACTGGACTGTGGAAGCACCCAGAAGTGCTTGTGTTGGGTTTCTATAGATGCTTCATTGCAACGTCATGATTGACAAAGTCACTGGCCATTGGCCGGTTCAACCTCTAGCCAACGTCGGGGTCGGAATGAAGGCTCCAACTCTCTAATCACCCAGTTGGTCCTTGTGGCAACCAACCCATGTCCATGGAGGGGGTGGGGTCTACAAGTCACCTACATTAGTAACAAGACACCCATTTCACTTTATGGCTCCAAAGTATTTTTTAGGAACCGTGGATAAAGACCAAATTCATCTAAGAAATATATTTTGGTCATGTAAATAACGAAATATGTATTTCAAAATATGTATTTCTTTCACATCGTTATATCAGATACGTTGGTTCTCCAATGCAGTGAGTATCGGAATTACCTGGCAGGCTTGTTAAAACATGATGGCTGGTCCCTATTGCAGAGTTTCTGATTGATGGGATGTTGCTCACCCAGGGTCTACACAGCAGAAACCGTTATTGAGGAGTATAAATTACATCATCAAATTAATCCCACCTGGAGGAAGACGGGCTGACCTTTGCATCCTCTATCGGTCCACTGGTGGTTATAGGACATCCTTGGATGGGGGGACGAGAAAATCTCCAAGATTCGATGGTCCAATTAAGGCACAAAACCGATTCTCCAGGAAAGGAGTAATTTCTATGGGAGCCCTTAGCCGTCAACATATCACTGCTGTGGCTAGGTATTGTACTTGTATTTAAATTTCTTTATTATTATAATGATACGGGGTAGAAAATACAGATGTTTGTATTTGTGCATGGGAGTGACCTAAAGCCTTTTACATATCCGTATTTGTCCTGTTTCTGTTTGACTTTCGTGAATTTACACTGGTTTTGAACACGGTTTGCAATTAGTGGACAGCTTGCTGTCAATACTTATTTATCAAACTGAATTGCCTGTGGTAACAAGAGTTTCTCAGCCACGGATCTTATTCTGTGGGCTTTCTCAAACCCTGCGGGAATACCACGGTGAGTTATTTCCCATAGACCTGTGGTATTCTGGGATGTCGGGTATGTTGGACGAATCAGTTTTACGGAGGTATAATTTGCCTATGGGGACTTTGGGAGGTGAATAAAATATTTCCTATCTTGATTGTGCTGGTGGTTATGCAACTGTCTTCTTTTGTTTGGTTTTGTTTTTTTCGATGGCGTAGCCTCCGACACGCTAAAATAAACTCTCCAGCTAAGATCTGAGTGACGGCCCTAGAGCCAACAACAACCACATTGCAATAGGCACAGATGGTCTTTGAAGGGAAGATGGCGACGATTGCCTTTCAATCATCTAGGCTGTGCTGACATGGTCAACAGTGGTGAGCCAGAGAGTATCTCTTCTACTCACAAAGAGCTTTGACCCATGCTTCCTTTTGGCAAAGACCAAGTGAAGCAGGGGGTTACGACTGCATTTTTCAGATAAGGAAATTGAGGGTCCTCCATAGAGGTTCACGGCTCACAGGACCATAAGTGATGGAGCTGATGGGACTTGCGGGGCCAAAAGAATGACACGACCCACAAGGACGGTTAAGGCAGCTGTGTTTTGGGATATTGCAACCCAACATGAGAAGTGACCTTGTAGTAAAATGCTGATATGAAGGCATTCCTTATCACACTTAATTTGTGAAAGTCACAAAATCTGAGCCCAGGGCTCACCTACATATAAAATCATCCTTCGTACACTTTCAAATAATGCTTCATCTGAAGATCACCACTATCTTTTCATTCGTGCCATCTGTTGATTAGTTTGAATTTGAGAGACACTTGTCTCGTGAATGGAAATGTGAAAATGTAAACATCTAAAAAGCAGGGAATCCAGATGCTAATTTCACTATAGTTTATCTGTATGATTACGGGTGAGTTACGTAATGTTTCTTCAGTCTCGATGTCCAGGAAAAGATGCTAAATTATTGGAAAAAAAGTGCTCCCTGGAGGACTAAGGAAGGAGACGGGTTTGGAAGCAATTGGCTTATGGCAGCATTTGCAATTTCCTGCTTTTTCTTGCAGGTGGCATGCAGGTACTGGGGGCTGGGTGGAGGGGGTCTTGTTGACACTTCCCATTAAGAACGTCTCCCAAGACTTTGGGTAGATAAACCCTATGGGTTTTATAAAGATGGACCTACAGAGACCCTTGTCTCTGGGAGCTTGCAAGCCACCAGGAAAATCATTCTCACTTCCAAAGAAACCAACCTAGGGTGAGCTGATCTTTGTAATGTCTGCGGCTTTCTTTCTTTCTTGCAATCTCCCCGTTCCTTCCTCCCACCTCCGATGGAACGAGGACCCCCTCAAGAAACTGCATGTCCTATGTGCCATCTGCCACAAACCAGCTACACTCCTTCAGTTCCCTGTCGAGTGTACTGATATCCAAACACACAGGACTTCGCGTTCTGCTCTCTCACCAGTTGTCCACACACCTGTGCTCCAGAAATTAAGCCATTCGCGATGAGGAGCATATCAGCAGAAACTGTGTCATGGGCCCCAAAAGCAGCCAACTAATGGCTGTGGCTGTCTGTCCATGGCTGCAGCAGAGCGTGTGCTGGGTTTCCATCGACACCTCAGGGGTATTGCAGCAGCCGCAGGCGCAGAAAGACGGGCGTTGCTTCTATTCCCAGCAAGTGTTTGCTGACCTCATTCGACCTTCAGCCATCTTCCGTCGCCAAAGTGATGCCTGGTGTTCATTCCACTGCAGAGTTGTCCTGAGACTAGAGAGGACGCCAGGATGGAGGGGACAATGCAAGGGAGGGGACCTCTGGTGAGGCGGCTCTGGGTGGCATAAGGATTGCAACCTCACCTTTCCATCACTTGTGTTCCATGGCTTAAGACCTCGTGGGAGAGAAGAATCTTCAAAGCAGAGAGAATAAAAGGAGGGTAGGAACGTTTGCATCCTTTCTTTAGGAAGGATTTCCTTCGGCTGAAGGTGCACTCACTTTGAGCACGAGCTCCTTCCAGATATTTCCTGTTTGCTGTCTATTTAAACATTTGGACAGTAAAGCACAGTGTTTTATGACATATGTAGGTCACTACAAAGTGGAGTAATGTTCACAAGAACGTGGATAAGACATAGGAGTCCTGTCTCAAACTTAGGGGGCGTCGAGGGTAGACGTCCCTGGGAAAGTACATTAAAACTGAGGTCTACACGGGGTGGCTGGAATTAATGGGATGAAGAGAAAAAGGTGAGCAAGTGACAGTTTTGGGTGAGATGGAGGCTGGAGTCTGCTCATGTTTCTACGTGGTGGTTTGACGTTGCAAGAAGGGATCAGGGGCCGCAAGGAGCCCAGGTGCAGAGTGTGCTGTCAAATGTGCAGGACTGCCAGGTCAGCAGGAAATGGACAGGCTATCTCTTCTGCCTGGTGACCAGCTCCAGCAGAGAGGAAAGTCCAGTCCAGCCACGGAAGGCTCCAGAAGGAGAGCCCCTACTGGAGAGCAGAGCAGGAGTGGAGGAGATGCTCTTTGCCAAGACCCCCGTGGAGCAGAAGAACTTGCAGATTTCCCTCCCAAGCAGAAGCAGAGGCTTGTCCGGGGTGAATCTCCGGAGGGGGAGCCAGGGATTCTGGATCTAGAGGAACATCCTGGGATGATCCTTCCTCACACTCAGTTTGAGAGCTGCTGAGTCGGTAATAAATATGAGATGGGCATCAGGTGAGCAGAACAAAAACAAAAACAACCCAAAAACAAAACAAAACAAAAAAAAACCCCAAAAAGCCCAAATCAGGTTCTGGTTCTCTGGAGAACCCTGAGCAATACAATCTCCTACCATTTACCCTACCCCAGTTTATGTACTGTTTTGGACTCCTGTTTTCCCATCAGACACTTATTGAGATAATGTTTCCTGTCCCTAGATAAGAATTTTTGTCACGTTTCTTACTCACTTTGAAGAATCTAATAGTATGGATGTATAGTGATTGTCTTGACAATTTTCACAGGGATGGACATTGGCTTTCCATTTTTCGCAGTCACGAACAATAACCCTAAAATATGTATGCAGTTGTATAAAATCTGTTGCAGTAAAGTCCTCCTATATCTCCCCTATTCCAGCATCACCGAGAGAAATGTAATGTGAGTTGTATAGGTAAGGTCAAACTTTCGAGTAGCCACGTTTGAAAAACAGGCATGACAGAGATTCATTTTTAAAGTATAATTCATTGAACCCGATGCAGGAAGTGGTGGAATTTCAACAATCAGTATGAAGCATCATGAATGGGATAGTCTATATTCTCTCTTCCCTTATAATCCCATGAAATCAGGTGTGTATTTTAGATTGAGAGCTGCTTTATCCCATCACGCATAAACTCTGTACATATAACGTGCAACACTCTTTTCACGGGGGAACATCACTCCCAGAGGATAGATTTTTAAAAGCGGAAATCCAGAATCTCACAGCATGGACCTCCCCCTCTATTTTTAAAGATTTTATTTATGTATTAGAGAGAAAGAGCACAGACAGGGGGAGCCACAGGCAGAGGGAGAAGCAGACTCCCTGCTGAGCAGGGAGCCTGATGTGGGCTCGATCCCAGGACCCTGAGATCATGCCCTGAGCTGAAGGCAGACGCTTCACTGAATGAGCCACCCAGGCGCCCCAGTATGGACTCTTTTAACACTGATATAACCCAGTGTCTGTGAGTCCAAACGTATGCTAAACATTCTATAAACTCAGAGCTCACCGTACGTCCTGCTAATGGGAACACTTCACGAAGCTTTGGTAGGATATTGTCGAGGAATAACCTTGGGGAAAGAGTACAGGTGAGCCTGATGGATAAATATCCCCAGATCTATGGACACTGGAGCAATCCAGGACCTCATCTGAGACATGGGGCTTTTCGTTATGGCTGAAGGCAACACCAGATGTTGCATTTACTGTTAATTTAGGCATTAAGAAATTGGTCATTAAGATGTTATTAAAAATTGACTAGGAAAGAATATCCCAGGGTCACATATTCAGTAAGTCCTAAATCCACTCTCCACCCCACCGCCACCCCATTGCTAAACTCCCCTCAGGTCTCTGATGACCTTCAGTACT
This sequence comes from Ursus maritimus, assembly GCF_017311325.1. Taxonomy (NCBI): domain Eukaryota; kingdom Metazoa; phylum Chordata; class Mammalia; order Carnivora; family Ursidae; genus Ursus; species Ursus maritimus. The sequence continues at coordinate 121,909,560 of NW_024423319.1, read as the reverse complement.
TAATATTATTAATATTAATATTGGATAAGTCTTTCAGGTCACAGAACATCCCATCTTAATCGGTGAAGGAGAAACCACTGCAAGGTGCTCCCTTATAGAGAGACATAAAAATAGACTTGATTTCACCCCACTGAAGGAGTGCAATTAAGCCACTGGACTTCAAATGAACAGAACTAATTAATCTCCCAAAAGGGCATCAGAAGTATCTAAGGAATCTTATAAATCCTGCCTTATTTCCCATCTGCAAACAAGGCCTCATTTCCCTAAAGAAGATGTTAAGGATGATAGAAACTTGACGGAGTTCAGAGCCATACTTTTCCTAACAGTCGGCATGATGGAACCGGGCAGAAGGCTACACACACGCCCAGGCATCGCACGCGGGGCTCAGGACATCGAAGCAGAGCCGCTGTGCTGGACAGCATGCGTGCCCACGTGCATGTGAGCCAGTTTATGGAGCACCTGTCTACCTGTGGGGCACCTTCCTCTCCCACCCTTCTCAGGGAGTCATCATGGGACTGGCGGGATGGCAGAAGAGAAACACGCTACAGAAAGAAGACAAGGTATTGACGTCAGGCTGCCGTTCTTGGTTCTTGGGAGACATGAGACTACGGTTCGTTCCAGGGGTGGGGAGATGGTGAATATCCTTGTTTTACGAATTTAAAGGGAAAAAAAATAAAAAGGTGAAGAGATAGCTTTGCTGGTTTGGGGACAGTAAGGAATTTGTCTGTGACAAAGGACTTGCTTTGTTGGGTTTCTGAAGCAGAAAACTTCAAGGAAGCAGAATTGCCTTGTAAAAGGTAAACTTTAAGGACACACGAATCTTTTCTTAAAAATTTTGTCGAGTTTTTCAGCTGTATTGAGGACTCCTGGACAAGTATAATTGCATACAATTAATGATGATTTGGTACGTATGTGGTGGAATGATCACCAAGGGATTGTATACCTCATCATTAGATGTTGTTAGAAAAAGGAATATCTCATAAAATGCTTACGAAATGTGTTCTGAATGTGAAAACTATATTTTGTACCAGGAAAAAAATGGCCCCCCAAGGACGAAGATGTAAATGTCAGTTAAAATATTTTTATGATTTTTTTATGATTTTTAAAATTTGCAGAGAGAGAGAGCATAAGCAGGGGGAGCAGCAGGCAGAGGGAGAAGCAGGCTCCCTGCTGAGTAGGGAGCCCAATGTGGGGCTCGATCCCAGGACCCTGGGATCATGACCTGAGCTGAAGGCAGACACTTCACTGACAAAGCCACCCAGATGTCCCTATTTGTGTGTGTTTTTGGATTCCACATAGAAGTGAGATCACAGGTGTCTGTCCTTCTCTGTCTGATTTATCTCACTCAGCATCCCTCGAAGACCATCCCTGTTGTCCCAAATGGCAGGATTCCTTCCTTTTTTATGGCCGAATACTATTTCATTTTATACATTCCACATCTTCTCTGTCCATTCCCACTGACGAACACTTTATCTGTTCCCACACCCCACGGTCTTGGCTACCGTAAATATTACTGCAATGAACGAGGTTGGGGACAGATATATTTTCAAGATAGTGATTTTTACCCCCTTTGGATAAACACCCAGAGGTGGGATGGTGGCATCACGTGGTAGTTCAATTTTTAATTTTTTAAAGATCCTCCATACTGTTTTGCGTAGTGAAATAAATAGCTCATTTTAATACGCATCTCGCTCTGTAAGCAACCCTGTAATCAGAGTTTGACATTCCACCCTCATACCTTTCCATGATAAGATACCATTAACTCCATTCTACAGATAAAGAATTTCAGGCTCTAACAGTTTTTACTATTTTTGACACTCCGTTACGTGTCAAAATCCAGACTGCGATGTGAGTCTCCTGGGTTTAACTTTTCTACCACACTTCCAAAAGGAAACATAAAATAATAGTCTTACGCTGAGCGGGGGGAAAAAAAAATCCATCTCCAAAGTTTACAACCCTGTATGGTTCCCTAAGGTGACGATTTTGAAATGACAGATTTGTAGAGGAGAAGGTGAGATTAGAGGCTGCCAGGGGCAGGGGATGGAGGGGGTGTGTGAATATGGAGCCGTGTCAGGAGAGCTTGGTAGTGGTCGGATAGCCTTGCATCTTCGTGGTCTTGGAAATTAGCACATTTACGTGTGTGACAAAATCACCTAGCACTACACACACACACACACACACACACACGCATGCACCCAGGTGCCTAAAAACTGCTAGAAACAAAGTAAGGTCTATGATGCTATCAATGTCCACTTTCTGGTTGGGGTACCATACGACCGTTATGCCAGAGGTTCACCTTGGGCCACAGGACTGAAGGGTACTTCCCACCACATAAATGCTTTTTTGCTTTTATATATTTGTTTGCAACAGCCTGTGAATCCATAATTTTTCAAAACAAAAAGTTTTTAAGGGTCTACCAATTTTGCCTAATATCAACCCCCTGAGCTTCAGTATGGCTTTTTATCCAAAGGTATGAAAAGAGGGGGTGGATGTGTGACAATTAGCCTTTAATTGTAATAAATAAAAATGAATTGGCCTTAGAAATTAAAAATGGTAATGAGATTCCTGCACCTGTAAGTTCTCAGTCAAGGGGGAGAGTGAAACACATAGAGAATATTTTCATGTGTTGGCAATGGAACATGTAAATTCCATGCAATAGATAAGATGTATTTTTAAATCAGAAAAAAAGTAGTAACATCACTCTATCTGGGAAAGCAGTTAGTTTCCCTATGCTGCTGTAACAAACACAGCTACGAACTTAGTGACATAAAGCAACACAAATTTGTTATATTCTAGCATGGGAAGTCTAACGGAGGTCCTAAGTTGTGTTTCCTCTCAAAGCTCTCTGGGAGAATCCACTTTCCTGCCATTTCCAGCTCCCAGAAGCCACGTGCTTCTCTCGTCTCATGGTCCCTTCCTTCATATCATAGATTCTTCAAATTCTCCTTTTCTGGGTTCTGCTTCCTTCCTCCCATCTTCTTAGGGCTCTGACTCCCCTGCTTCCTTCTTATGAGGACCCTTGCCCACTATAATTGGGTGCACCCAGATCACCTAGGTAATCTCTCCACCTCGACATTCTTGACATAATCAACCAAATTCTCCAATCCCACAAAGTCCCTTTGATCGCGTATGGTAATATATTCACAGATTCGCAATATTAGGGCACGGACATCTCTGTAGGGCTGTTACTCAGCTCACCAGAGGGAAGTCAGATAAGATCATATTGAAGGAAAGAACTCGATGTTGCCTTGAATAATAAGAATTATGGATAAGCAAGTGGAGGAGGTCGCTAGCCAAGGCCATGCAGTTAGGACTATAATGATGGGGTGGGTACAGAGTTTAATTTTTCCTGCTTTATAACATTACATCTTCCTTATTGTAGCAATTATAAGCCTTCAAAACATAAGAATCATTCAATTTTGATATAATTCAATCTATAGAATCATTGTGGATTCCTTTTAGAGACGAAGGAAATGAGCTTCAGGAATTTTAAGTATTAGGGCTTAATGAGTCAGTAAATGGGAACCTAGTTTTGGGAGCTCTTCTTCTGTCCTGAGACCCAAAGACCATGCAGAGGTGACAGGACAGGAGGGAGTCAGTACCTGTGTACCACACAGGACAAAGTGGGGGAGGCTTTGAGAATGCAGAAAGTTCTAGATCACAGGTGGGAGTCTGGTTCACAGTTCCTGACATATGTATGAAGATCAGGACAGACGTGAACCACGTATGGTGCCTTTTCATCATGCCCTTTGAGCACAGGGACAGAAGGCTTTGCCCTGTACAGGTCGAAGTTAAAATTCACGATTTGAATCCAAGTACAAACACAGAGGAGGATGTTTGCCCAGAACATACGGTCTTAGAAGTATCAAGGGTCTATCCAGAAAATAGAGCAACCAAATTCACTCCCTTGTTTCGGAGCATCGTTGATGCTGAAACAGCTTTCCAGGTGCGCTCGTATGAAGGTTCATCAGCAGATGTACAGCCCGCCAGCTGGAGACAGGGACCCAGGTGTGGAAGCTGACACCTCACCGCTAACAGATTTTCAGTGAAGCTACGGGGTGTGCGAGGCTGGGGTTTTCTTGGAACGCTGAGCGATCATGAAGACATGGGCTGCTGTGTTCTTTTTCACAACTACTAAATAAAATGTGGCATTTGTTTCGCTGGAATAGATGGAATGGATTGAGCACTCTCAAATACAGTGTCCATACTAAAAAATTCTCCAATCCCAGCGCGGGGGCACACATGCAAACACATCCCTACACTTCAGTGTGAAGATTGGGGAATACATAATAAAGGAGGTACAGGGAGCTAAACAGGCAAAATATTCAATGTTGGCAGACCTTGTGAACCATCCTTTCATCCTGACGAATGAGAATAAATTCAGCTCCACCCAGCATTAGACTGACTTAGTTGATTTCCACCAGGACATGCTTCTTTCTGTGACTTTGGTCTTGCACTGTTTTCACTTTACCCATTATACTTTTTCAAATAGACCTGCTGACTACTCTGGGATGTTTAGGACCTAGAGCTGACTTAGGCTTAGGCTACCCGTGTTTCTCAAATGTAACGTACACACAGAGCCCTGTTAAAACACAGATTGTGATTCTCTAGGTCTCTTTCTACCGTGGTCCTGCATAATATCAAAGTCGCTGTCATGGAAGAGAGGCAAATGGGTACCCCAACTGAAAGAGATGCCGTTTGAAACTGTGAAGAGACATTTCTCCGTAAGAGTGTGTGGAACAGCATTCTATAATGGAAATGGGTATTCAAACATTCTGACTCTATAGAATTCAAACCTTGGGATGCCAGGTTCCCCTGAATGTTGTAATGCAGATGATATGTAAAAATCCACCATGAGAAAAGAAGGGAAATCAAACTATCGTTCTATCTATACATCCATCCACCCAACCATGCATCCTTTCCCTCCATCCATTCCATTTTCTATCTATCCAACCTCTAACCATCCATCATCCATCCACCCATCTATCCATCCAACCGTCCATCCTTCCCCTTCCCTCCATCCATTCAATTTCCTGTCTATCCACCCAACATCTAACCATCCATCCACCATCCATCCATTCAACCAACCATCCTTCTTCTTCCCTCCCTCCAATCAACTTTCTTTTTCTTTCTTCCTTCCTTTCTTTCTTCCATCCTTCTTTCTTTTCTTTTTTCTTTTCTTCCCTCCCTCCCTTCTTCCTTTCCTTTCATTTTCTTTTCTTTCATCTAATCTATCCAACATCCAACCATCCAATCATCCTTCTATCATCTATCTATCATCTATACACACATAAAACAAAATGCAATAGCCTATAATCATATTACAAAGAAAAAATTTAACTTTGTCAAAGAGTTGAGAAAAATGAAAATAAATATAATGATATGAGAGTTTCGTTAGGATGAACCTTTGGTACTTGTACCAAACATGTGTATCTTAAATATGAGGTGGGCAATCCTTCTAACTCAAAGCACATGTGTCTCCCCCCTTCCCACCACACTTTATACAAGAAGAAAGAGAAAGTATCTAGTCACTCTAGACTGGCTCTGGACACCTCTTAGATGGGTAACCATGGACTATAATGAGGAAGAGAACTTAGACATTAAACTCTACGTGGTTTGTTAACAATGCTTTCTCCAACATGATTTCTCGGAGTGCACAACATGCCAGACATCTTATAGGTTCCTAATCCACAAAGAGGTGGGCACCAGGACTGCCTGGTACAGGGAGCAGATGAAGGCACATCCCTATTTCAGTTGTGTTCTGCATGCTTACTAATGATAACTACGTTGAAAATATTCTTGGTACCACACTGTCCATAATCTGATTTTTTTTTTTTAATTTCTAGACATCTTCCCTTTGAATTCCTACATGCTTTCTCTGAATCTTCTTCATGTTTGGTACATGGATTATTTCAGTATCAGTTAGAACTTTAAATACTCTAATGTTTCATTTCCGTTAAAGAGGTACATTTAAAATTATTTGGATGACAGGGGCACCTGGCTGGCTCAGTAGGAAGAGCATGGGAAGCCTGATCTCAGGGTCATGAGTTTGAACCTCACATTAGGGGTAGATATTATTTAAATAAACATTTTTGGGGGGTGCTTGGGTGGCACAGTTGGTTGAGCGACCGACTCTTGGTTTCAGGTCAGGTTATGATCTCTGGACCCTGGAATCGAGCCCCACCTTGGGTTCTGCACTCAGTGGGGAGTCTGCTTGAGATTCTCTTTCTCCTTCCCCCTCTGCCCCCCACCTGGCTCTCTCTCTAAAATAAGTAAATCTTAAAAAAATTGAAAAATAAACTTTTAAAAAAGATGAAGGTTTAAGAAATAATAAAATAATTTGGATGACACAAATGGCCAAAATTCTATTACTAACACTTCCCTGAGGGGGAAAAAAAAAAAGAAATTACAGAGACTAATATCCAGTTAACTGATCTCATACAAAATTTGCATGTGTCTTTCAGTTTCTATAAAACTGTTTAAAATATAGAAAGCTTTGGGATGCCTGGGTGACTCAGTTGGTTAAGCCTCTGCCTTTGGCTCAGGTCATGATCCCAGGGTCCTGGCATTGAGTCCCGCATGGGCTCCTTGCTGAGTGGGGAATCTGCTTCTCCCTCTGCCTGCTGCTCCCCCCGCTTCTGCTTGTTCTCTCTCTGACAAATAAATAGAATATTTTAAAAAATGAAATAAAAAAATAAAATAAAGCTTTGACAAAATCTAGGAGCCATGGATCTAAACTCATCTTTTATTCTGTGTAAACCATACAGTGAGTTTCCTCAATGCTTTACGGCGTTTATGATGGGCACGAGTCACTGGGGTGCTTGTTCCCAAAGGGTTTCTGTGGATAGAACTGCAGCTGCTAAATTGTACTGAGCAACCGTCTCTGTTGCAAACGCTTGCACCTGAAAATGTTGAGGTGTATTTTTAGACATGTATTTAAACTTAACATTATCATTTCATGTGCTCCCCAAGACTATCTGAATCTCCTCTCCTTTTTCCAGACAGTATATTCAAATGTTAGCCCTAATGGTGATTTTTGGATACCAATATTATTTCCAATGATTTTTTCTTATTAATTGAGGATAAGATTTGGTTACAGTATATTTTTAATATTTTAATATACTATACCTACCAAATACCAAAGAAGAAAAAAAAATCATACGTGCATTAGAAAATTGAAATGTACCCAAATCATATGTTTCAGGCACTTTCCTCACTCAAAGTATTTAAATACCCTATGCCTGTTTCCTAATAATAAATAATGAATCGTGTCCTTACCATTTTTAGGACAGTCAATGCCTTCCTTTGTGTTCCTAAGAGTCCAAGATTGGACAAACACAAGTGTTTGAAATATAAGCTGGTGTTTAAAAAGAGCCTTAAAGTTTAAAAAGGCATTTAAAAAATGAGAATTATTTTCTATGATGGAGAGAAAAAGAGGCATTCATGTCAGTTACTGCTTGATCGCACAGGAGGGAATCTCAAGGGTCCTAAGGGGAGGGTTGATAGAAACATGCTTTATTAGGAGTGGTTTGACACATTTACTACTACTAACCCCACCACCACACCACCAGCACAACTCGGGTTATTACTAGTGCTATTAGTACTGGTCCTACAATGGGACTCACTTTTCTGTCAGGTGTTATTCGCAGAGCTGTGTCTCCAGTAACTCACTCAGTCCTTGGGGCGATCCCATTGTAGGCAGTAAGACCATCCCAATATTATGGATGAGCTGACCACTTCTGGGGGTACGGTCATGTATAAAACATGCTTGTGGCCTTCTGTTTGTCCTTGCTCTCTCCCCCTTCCCACGCATCTGCTCATTCCAACTGCTTGCCCTATAGATGTTAAGAGACAGCATGGGATGGGAAAATGGCAGCCTCATGGGGTTTGCTAACCTGCTCTCTTCACTGAGTAAGGTCACACCCCAATGCTGCCTGTCTGGTTGTACCCTGTCTGATACACTGCCTAGATTGCCAAAGAGAAGGTCGGCACCCTAGATGGACTAAATTGTAGCTATTAAAGTCATGGGATGGAAGAATGTTTAGTGACGTGAAAAATTAGCATGATATATATTTTTTAAAAACTTTTTTTTTTTTTTAAGATTTTATTTATTTATTTGACAGAGATAGAGACAGCCAGCGAGAGAGGGAACACAAGCAGGGGGAGTGGGAGAGGAAGAAGCAGGCCCATAGCGGAAGAGCCTGATGTGGGGCTCGATCCCAGAACTCCAGGATCACGCCCTGAGCCGAAGGCAGACGCTCAACCGCTGTGCCACCCAGGCGCCCCTAAAAAACTTTTAAAGTGCAGATTGTACTTCTAAAGTAAAATACAGGGGCGCTTGGCTGGCTCAGATGGTAGAGCGTGCGACTCTTAATCTCAGGGGGCTGAGTTCAAACCCCACATTGAGCATGGAGCCTAACTAAACAACTGAATGAATGAATGAATAAATAAATGAATAAATAAATAAAATATAATCCTTATTTTGAGAAACAATTTTAAAAACACAGTAAGCCTGTATTGAAAGTTATGGACAATTTATGCTCTGATTCTTAAAAATTCACTGAATATTTGAAAATGAACATATTTTACATTTATAATCAAAATATATTTAAACTTACAGATATCTATGTTCAATTTGCACTACCTCTGGTTGTGGGCATAGGAGTAAATGCACCAAATTCCCAAATTTCTCCAATCCATTTTGAACCAAATGATTTAAAATTTCTAATTTACCAAAAGATTTCTTTCGGCATACTGTTATATTGATAGCTTAACTAATTCTCATTGTATTTATAATGTCTGAGTCCCCTTTAAAAAGGATACCCATGAATGAAATAATGAAATAAAAAAGAAATAAAAATTAAAGAAAGTGCACGGATATCATATCTGCTGGATAAAGGAAGCCATTAATGAAACCAATAATTCTCCAAAAATAGGATACTGACAGCTGGTTTGATGAAAAAGGTGATGAACTTTACATCAAAAACTAGGGATGTACTGTATGGTGACTAACATAATATAATAAAAAAATGTTATTTAAAAAAAAAGAAAAAGGTGAGTCTTTACTCACTGTGTCTCTAGATCTTAGGTTGAATATTATTATAAATAAACAAAAATAGTTCTATTTACCCATTTATAAATGCTTTTTAAATTTTTTGCACTTCTTAGATGACTTTGGTGATAGAACTAAGTAATCTTGAAATTACAGCAGCTTTCAACTGTGAAATTTAAATAGTTCCAATGGGAATTATTCATTAACTTTTTTTTCACCTTTTTATAGTTGGTTTATAGATGACTATTCTATATTTTGTTACCAATAAACAAATTCCCTTAACTTTAATAAAGAGATTCATGAGTATTTTACAGTGTTATAAAAATTGTCCTTGTATTTATTCAGCCAGTCTACGTACTTAATAAATCAGTAGGTTCTCAACTAGCAAAGGTGTTTTTTTGTCCTTCACACAGACACTTTTTAGTATAGTTTGACTTGACTAATATGAAAAAAAAAAAGAGCAATGTGACCCATATTTTTGGCATATTATCAGATGTTCAAACCCAAATGCTTTAGCTGAGGCATAGGATTTTCTTGACATAAAAGGTAAATTTCAGAAGCAGAGAAATTGCTTCTCCCAAGCTGTAAATGTGTGTGGGGTCCTGGGTGATGAATGCATGGCTTATATCTATGGAAATTATCTGATAGTGTAGCATGACTTTATAAACTTGCCCGTTACATGTTTCATTTACAATTTCCTGTATATTTTAATACATATTTAATACATCTTATATGTGTTTTCAGATTCTTACAAGATACCACAAATTCAGGGAAACTCTGAGTTCAATGTTAAAAAAAGACCTTGATCACTATCTTTGACCTGCTGCTATGAATTCATTGTTGCTTCCCCTGGAAATGCTTTCCAGAACAGATGACTATGTATTGAAACCTCCTTAGAACAGAAAAAATAGATGAAGAGTCAATACAATTTTCTAGGTTGTTCTGTTTTTGGGGTTTTTTTGTTGTTGTTGTTGTTGCATTACCCAGAGACGTTGAATGATTTTTATTTTATTCATACAGATTTGGTTTTGGGTAAGATAGAAATATTATTTTGAAGTTATTAGGGGCATTCTTTTTATTTAAAAAAAACTGATTCATTCCACCTCTGTACATTATTCCTTTTAACCAGTGTTTTTGGTTTAAGTAGGCGCCATGCTCCAGGTGGGGCTTGAACTCACCACCCTGAGAGATCAGGAGTTGCATGCTCTACTGACTGAGCCAGCCAGGGGTCCCTTAATTAGAAGTTTATAATCTAATTTTACACTGTTGTTGTTGTATTTGCTTGATTATTATTACCCAGTAGTTTTGCAATATATCATTGCCTTAATCTTCTTACTTACAAAAGTTCTTTCATTTGTAACACCAAAATAATTCAAGAATATGCAATGTTTGAAATTTTCTTGATATAGTTTAAGTGGGAATTTCAGCTAAAAAAAAGAAAACCAAACCAGAAATAACATTAATAAGACTTTTTTCAGAACAATGTATCTACATATTTTCAAGTATTAATAAAAAGCCAATTTGCCTCTCAAATACCACAAATGCATATTTAAATTTCTCTTGAGAACCTCTCTTACTAGTTTTGTTTCAATTTAATTAAATAGCAAGGTAGCATTGATTTCATGAATCTCTGAATCAAAGCTCTCCATGATACAATTGAAGAGGATTTTTAAAGTACGTGTAACCCTGAAATGCAAGGGGGAAAATCATCATGTTTTAAAGTGAAACACCTTCATTTGAACCGAGTAACTCAAAATTGCAATGACTCCTATGATTAAGCTACTGATATTTTACAAAACTAACATCGCTTCATGTTTGAAAACTATTGATTTCAAAGGGATCCCCACACAGAGTGTTATACAACTGTGGGCTTTGAATTTGCCTGTGAGCTCTTGAAATTAAGAACTATTCACAGGTTGGAAAACTGTGGAGATCCTCCTGTCTACTCCCTTCCTTTCATATCCTACATCTAATCCATTAGATGAATCCCTTTAGCTAAACACTTAACATATATCGAGAAGCAGGCACCACTTTTGATGGAATTCCACAGCTCCCTCCTACTCTGAGCTGCCATTTTTGTTTTCTGTCCGTGTCCTTGGTCTCCACACTTGGACACATCCCCAAGACTTTTCTCAACACAGACCAATTGGTCTACATCAACTCTTTCAATAGGACCTGCTATTCTAGTCTTCTAAAATACTGTTTATTTTATTTATTCTATTGTTTATTTTTGTCTTTTACTAAAATATAGGACCCCCAAGGGTAAGGACTTCTGTTGTGTTCATCATGAAAATATACTCAGCACTCTGCCTGAAATACTTGTTTACCAGAAAACAGGTATGCAATAAGTAAAGGAAAACGTGAACACATGAACAGAGTTCCCGCCATTTCTTTTAGAACTGACTTAACTCAGTATTGCATTATACCCATATGGGCTAACAACAAAGTTTTGGGGTTATTTGCATGCCACCTGATTACTAAAATAGCTACTATATTGTCTGAATCTCTAATACAATAAAGAGTCAATAGATCCATATTGTGACTTTCTAGGTGGAGAAGGAAATATTTTCCAATTGTGTCACAGCATTAAATGAGGCTGAAATTCTAGGAAATGGCCTCCACTTTTTGATTATGGAATAGCTCATTTTTGATATTTGGTAACTGATTTTATGAAGAAAAAAATCCAAAAGGTCCAAAATATTTAATCATGAACTTAATAAAAGAAATAATTATGATATATAGGACTTTCACTTTGCAGATGCCCTTAAGAAAAAACTAATTATGTTCTGTTCATTTTAGGCATAATAATAAATTTACAAAACTCTTAGTTACGTTGTGATATGGAGGTGCTGACTATGAATAGGGGAATAATAAATGTGTTGCTGAAGCAAGCACTATAAAGAGGGGAATAAAAGAATTTCCTTAGTCTTGAGAAACTGTGATCCTACCATAAAATGTTATTCGGTGAAGTTTATTCTGAAGTTTAGAAATCTCTTAGGTGAAGTGCTGTTTTTAGTGCTGAGAAACCGCAGGTATCTGACATAAAACAGGCATGATTTTGACAAGCCCAGTTCATTTTGAAACACTGTCAGGAAGCATTACTTTTGGAAGTGTTAAAAAAGCCAGAATCACTTTTGAAGTACAGAGAGAGAGTGCAGGAGTCTGTTTCTTTGATCTTTTAAATACACCAAAAGTAGTAGCATTTGTATACTGGATATTCTGTATTTTGGCTACACAGAATTAGGTACAAATATAAAGCGGCTGATGTATGCATAATACAGCAAGACCTTTGGTATTTATTGGTATTGATGCTGCCCATATGTTTATTTTATATTTAAATTCCAGTTAGTTAACATACAATGTAATATTAGTTTCAGGTGTACAACTTAGTGATTCAATACTTCCATACCTCACTGGGTGCTCATCACAAGTGCTCTCCTTATTCTCATCACCTATTTATTTCTTTAAGTAGGCACCACACCCAGAGCAGAGCCCAATGTGGGTCTGGAACCCATGACCCTGAGATCAATACTGGAGCTGAGACCAAGAGCCAGACGCCTAACAGACTGAGCCACCCAGGCACCCCATCCCATTGCCTATTTCACCCATCCAACCCCACCTCCCTTCTGGTAACCATCAGTTTGTTCTCTAGAGTTAAGATGCACATAACATGTTTAAAATTAAACATTGTACTTTTGTATCTCTGTACAAAAATAATATTGTTATCCAGATTCATTTAGAAGCTCAGGAAGTAGAAACCACTACTAGATTTTCATGGCCAAGAAACATATATTCAATCCAACAACAATTAATGGTTAAACACTCTCAGTGAACTAGGAATAGAAGGGAACTTTCTCAACTTGATAAAGACCATGTATGAAAAACACCCTGGTAACATGATACTTAATGGTGAGAAACTCAAAGCTTTCCCACTAAGATCAAGAAACAAGGCAACGATGTCCCCTCTCACCACTCCTTTTTAGCATTGTAAGGAAGTTCTTCTGAATGCAATAAGACAATAAAATGAAATAAAAGTGATTTGGATTGTGAAGCCAGACAGAATACTGTGTGTGTTCACAGATGACATGATCACCTATATAGAAAATCCAAAGTAATCAATAAAAAAAAAAAAAAAAAAAATTCTGCAACCAGAAAGCAATTACCACAAGGTTGCAGGACACAAGGTTAATATACAAAACTCAATTGTTTTCCTACAAACCAGTGCAATTGAAAATGAAAAACAAAATACTACTTATATTAGCACTTCAAAAATAAAATACTCAGCATAAATCTAACAAAATATGTACAAGATCTATATGACAAAATCTACAAAGCTCTGATGAGTAAAATCATGGAAGTAGATAAGTGGGAAATAGTCCATAATAAAGGATAGGAAGACTGAATATTTGTCAGTTCTTTCCAACTGTATCTATAGATTTAATTTAATCCCAATCAAAATCCTAGCAAGTCATTTTATGGATATTGACAAACCAATTCTAGACTTCATATGGAAAGGGAAAAGACCCAGAATAGCCAATACAGTACTGGAGAACAAAACTGGAGGTTCGATGCTATCCAGCTTCAGGAGTTACTATAAAGCTACAGTAGAGAAAAAACCAAACAGTGTGATGTTGGTGAAGGAATAGACCCACAGGTCAATGGAACAGAATAGAGAGTCTAGAAATAGACCCTCGTGAATACAGATCAATTGATCTTTAACAAAGAAGCAGAGGCAATATCGTGGAGCAAAGACCGCCTCTCCAACAAATGCTGTTGGGACATCTGGACGGCCACATACAGAACTAATGAATCTAGACACAAATGTTACCCCCTTCACGAAAATTAACTCCAAATGGATTATAGACTTAAAGGTAAAATGCCAAATGATAAAACTCCTAGAAGATGATGTAGGGGAAAACCTCGATGACCTTCGGCGTGGTGATGATTTTTCAGATCTCACACAAAAGGCACAGTCCACAAAAGACAGAATTGATAAGCAGGACATCATTAAAATAAAACCTCCTACCCTGTGAAAGATAATGTCATGAGAATGAGAACATAAGCCACAGACTGGGAGAAAATATTTGCAAAAGTCCCATCTTATAAAGGACTGTTTTCCAAAATATACAAAGAACTCTTACAACTCAACAATAAGGAAACAAAAAACCCGATTAAAAAAAGGGGTCAAAGGCACCTCACCAAGACAGATATGAAGATGGCAAATAAACATATGAAATCATGCTCCAGGCCACATGTTATCTGGGAAATTATGCAAACCAAAATAAAGACCAGATACCATGATACACCTATGAGGATGGCCAAACTCCAGAACACGGATAGCACCAAATGAGGATTTGGAGCAACAGGAACTCTCACTCAGGGATGGTGGAAATGCAAAACGGTACAGCCACTTTGGGAAGACAGTTTGGGGGTTTCCTACAAAACTAAAGAAACTTTTAGATAAGATCCCACGATCACAGTCCTTGGTATTTACCCAAAGAGTTGAAAGCGTGTCTACACAGAAACCTGTGCATGAATGTTTATAGCTCTATTCACCATTGCCAAGACTTGGATATAGCCAAGCTGTCCATCAGTAGGTGACTGGATAAGTAATCCATTGCTGTGCTGGATCTCAACAATGGAATATTTACTCACGGCTAAAAAGAAATGAGCTAACAAGCCATGAAAAGACACGCTGGAACTTTAAATGCATATTACTACATATTTGCTGGGTATCAAGTGCCTTCACCTGAGAATAATCAATATGCCAAAGAGACAGATTTTGGGGTGGCGTGTTCTGATTCCCTTCTGTATGCTCACCAAACAAGTACAAGAATGTTATTAGTAATAATCAAAAACTGGAGGGAACCCAAGTGTCCATCATCAGTAGAACGGGCAAATAAACTGGGATATTCATACAAAGGGATACTATACAGCAACTAGAAGCAACAAATTAAACACCCTCCATGGAAGAATAATGTATATACTCCTACCTGGAATACTGAGGGCTCTAGAGTCTTCACTTCTGGGCACTTCTCAAGCCTCAATTCTGTGCCCTTTGTGCTTATCACAAAGTCAAGGAATGCAAAAAAAAAAAAAAAAAAACAAAAAACTCATGGTACGTCCAGCTCCACACCATTTCGGCGTCCCTGATTAGTTTGTAGCTTTATCTACTGGGAGTGCAATTCCATATCATCTCAATTACTGATTTTCTCTCAATAGTCATTGACCATATCACTTGTTCCTGCCAATCAACAAGTAGGTCTTCTTGAAAACCCATATTTGTGTTTTCATAGCCCTCTGTTTACCTATCTAACCCATCATATTAATAAAAAATTGTATCTTTATGCCCTTTCTTGCCACTAGAAAGAAACCTGTCAATGTAGTATCAACATTTTAAATTCATCTTTATTGTCTCAGAATATATTTACCTGGCCCACAGAGGGCATCAGTAAGGAACCTCAGCCTTGGACCAGGGAGGTGTCTAATCTTCTCAATTAGAGAAGTTTAAAAATACATTTGAATATATAAGTATTTAGGGAAATAGGTGAAATTTTAGGATCCCTAATTAAGTAGCATGCATTTAAATTTAAAATATAAAATAACACCTTTAGAAACACTGCTTTATCTCCTTTGCGTTTCATCCATAGTTTTCAATACATTTTAAAAGCAATGCCTTCTTCCAAACAAGGACAACCCAATGCAGTTGTTCATAGCACATCAAATTTATATCCATCTAAGGAATATTTGAAGTCAAGCAGATTTTCATCCCCACGTGAAGCTGTCGATGGAATTTGACTGCAAGCCACAAGTGCCCATTTCTATAGCATTAGGTCTTTCTTTTTCTATTCTGCAAACAAAGACTTTATGGTATGACTTTTTGTATTGATTTGAAATGTTTAAAAATCACTTGGTATTTTCATACCCTCAGGAAATAACATTAAATATTAAATTAGTTATTAGTTTTTAGTGGATATATATTAGTTTATAAAGTGCATAGCATATATATTACTACATATGTTACTATATTATATATTACTATATACTGCCAAATGCACATATATAAAATATTATTAATATATATTTGTCATTAGTAATGATATATGACTATATATATTATATATTACTAAATATACATATATACTTATATATTACTATGTATTAGTAATATATATTTGTCATTAGTAATAATGACATATAACTATAATCATATATGCTATATATAATACATATAGTTAATATATGTTTGTTATTACTAGTTATGACAAATACATATTAGTTATTAATATATACATATGCTTATATTATATTGCATATTTTTGCAAATAGTGATATATTAATATATATTTTTGCATATGGTAATATATATTAGTAATCAGGACACAGGACTATAACTATATATAGTAGATATGCCATATAATTAATAACTAGTATACATGCAATTATATAATATATACTATAGTATGTATAAACTCATATATAATACTATATATTAATATATACTAGTTCTAAGTAATGATCTACATATAATCATATAATTATATATGGTATATCTACTATAAACAATTAGTAATAACTAATATGTAGCTTTACACAGCTATCTGAGGGATTCATTGGAGGCTCATGTAGCTTCTTCAGAGATTATATGGGGATTCAAATTCAGCCAATTATCGAACACTGCTACCTTGACGCCCCAATTTATGGATTTAATATGCATCCCAGAGCAGTCTGAGACCTCCATTCTGCCTTGTCCGATCCCACCATAGCTCCTCCAAGGCCAGCCTAACTGCTAAATCTTGACCGGTATCTCTTCCCATTTCATTCTTGTTTGCAGAATGTTGGCTGGGAGAAAGAAACAGGGAGGCATGGTGTGGATGTGCTTCTTTTCCATCCACTTCTGTCTCATCTTTTTATCCATGGCAGTCTGTGCTCTGTCTTGGTTTTCTCACATAGTCTGCTTTCTATGTCCCTGGGAAGCATCTCCTTCAAAGTCCATGTCTGAAGCAGAGTGAAATCTTAGTTTTACTGTTGACCTCAGTATTGATTTACAGACTCAAGGACTTTTTTTTTATATATATTTTTTTGAGGGCTCACTAGTCCCAGCAGTCAATCACTTGATTAGTTTTATTGACATTGGAGCTTCCAGTATTGGCTTTGAAAGCGGAAACGGTTTGGAAGAATCAGATCCCAGCAGCTGCGTGGGATCTGCAGAGGTGGGTAATGGAGCAAACTAAGAGGGGTTCTCCACTCCTTCAAAAGCAAACCCTCGAATGACTCCATAATTCTGTTTTGCAGTGATTTTTCTAAGTGTTGAGACAACGCATATCGTCAACGAAGAATGAGAACCAGATACGTGGTCTTGCAGGCTATGTGTGTGTCGACATGTCACATTAGATCCTTATTACTGTGTCACTTCTGCCCTCTGGTTTCTGCCTTCTGTTCTCTTACCATCCTCCAAAGAGATCCTATAAACTGTGCTTACAAGTTTCCAATAAAATGTTATTGACTGCATTGCAAAGATCACCAATGCTTTTGAGAGAAATATTTATAATAGGAGTAAATGAAAGCATATAAACAATGAGTCTGAATATGGAAGCGACCAAGTTGTCCTTCAGTAGGTGAATGGAGAAGTAAAGACTGGTCTGTCCACACAACGGAATGTCATTCAGCACCAAAAGGAAACAAGCTATCAGGACTTGAAAAGATATGGAAGAACATTAGACACATGTCATTAAGTCAAAGAAGCCGATCCAAAAAGGTGGCCTACCATACGATTCCAACCAGATGACATTCTGGAAAAGGAAAAACTAAGTTGATGTGCAAAACATCAGGGGTTGCTTGGGTTTTGGGGAAGGAAGGATGAATAGGCAGAGCACAGAAGATTTCTTTTTTAAGATTTTGTTTATTTATTTGAGAGAGGGAGTGAGTGGAGGGAGGAGCAGAGGGAGTGGGACAAGCAGACTCTTGTTTGAGCGCCCAGCCAATGGGGGGCTCAGTCTCCCAACCCTGAGATCATGACCTGAGCCGAAATCAAGGGTCCCATGATGAACCAACTGAGCCACTCAGACGCCCCATGGAGGATTTTTAGGGCAGCGTATGATACTATAAAGTGGATACATGACATTATACATTAGTATAAATCCATAGAACGTATAACACCAAGTGAAGCTCAACGTAAACTATGGAGTTTGGGTGTTATGATGGATAAACAGATTCATCCATGGTAACAGAAGCCCATTCTGTGAGGGATGTTGATAATGGAGAAGGTCACGCATGGGTCAAGGTAGGGAGTATCTGGGCAATCTCTGCACCTTCCCCTGGATTTTGCTGTGAATTTAAAATTGCCCTTAAAGTATGACGTCTTTACAGAAAGAAGTCTAGGTTTCGTACACCTGATTCACACCTTCGATCCGAAGAGTGTGATGTCTGAACATCCTCTCTCGGTCATTCTGCAGGCTTGTGCTGTGGGTGATAAGTTAGGTGTGGCTTCCTAATGCAATGGTGAGTCTTATTATTTGTGTGGGAATTCGGGGACTTCTGTGCATTAGGGAGGGGCAGACAGCACCAGAACTTCAATCTACTGGCCGTTCAGTGGCAGATTATGCAACAGTGCCCGATGTCACCTCCCCATCGGGTGGCAGCCTGCAAAGCACATGATGACAGCAGAAAGACTTGCACGAGGAGCCAGCACACATTTTGTAAGTTTTAAGACATCTTTTGGAGAAGTCAGCAACATCATCGCCCCAACTCTTAATGCCTGACACCCACAACCTTTTGGCCCCAGCTTTGGCTCAGAAATGGCAGTTTCTAATGAAGTCAAAATCCCAACATTGGCTCACAGCTGTCCCTTTTCTTCAACACAAAAAAATGAGTGCCATGGAATTGCAAAATAATGATGTCTTTTAGGGTGATAACCTTGACCTTGCCCTAATTGTAGGGGAAAACCTTGCCATATTGACTCCTACAGGTTATTGAAAAAATGCTTGCAAAATTGTTAGCACAGGAGTGTTTACAAGTGGAGGGCTTTCTCCAGCTGGTGGGAGAAGGTGATGTCAAAGAGACGAAGGCTAGGAGGAGACGGTGTACCATCGCTAGGCTTCTTGGACAGCTTGGCTCGTGTGCTGTGAGAAGTAGCTTGAATACATAAGCATTTGAGGGAAAAAACAAGGACAGCAATGAGTTATAAGGAAGGTTACATCTTCTTCTCTGGGAATTATCTGCCAGACTATATACAGATAAGATACATACTTTGCTCTGTGGTAAATATGTACGTAGTATTCAATGCCTTGGATCAACCATGTCATAGGACAATTTCTGGTCCTCCATTCTTAGTGCTTTGAGGGTCACAGTGGTGCAGACCCTTCCTTGGATGAGCCCTTAAAATGTGGAGGAACGGAGATAGTATAATGAAGTCAAGACCTCCGTGGAGAAGTCAGCTCCGTGAATATGACGCTTTCTTCTGCGGAGTTTGCTTGATAGGAGGAAACTGTCTTAAAGGGGCATGCCACTCCATCTCCCTAAAAACTGAGTCACGAATCCTTGGTTTTCTGTGCCCAATGCCCGTGTAATCCATCATGTTTTTGTGTATGCAACTTTCATCATCTGTGGCTGGATTAAGAGGAGAAGGATATGGACACTGTGTACGTTAGTATTCGTATACATTTTACCCATTTGGAAGCAAAATGTGAGAACCACCCCTCCCCCCCACAAAAAAGCATTTATATTGACAAAAGCCAAACACGATGTGATGTAAATTGTTTGAATTATTTCCCCCCTACACAGCACACCGGACGGAGGAGGGAGGGGCAGAGGGAGAAGCAGGCTTCCCGCTGAGCATGGAGCCCGCTCCCAGGACCTCAGGGTCATGACCTGAACCGAAGGCCGACCTTAACTAACTGAGCCACCCAGGCATCCCTTAAACACATTTTTATAAAACATGCGGTATGTTTTTGCACAAACCTTCTGACAACAGTAACAATAAAGCTAGAAATTGCGTTCTGTGTATCAAGACTCAGTTACTGTTCCACTGGTGATTGGAGAAGGCTTTTCATTCATTGTAACATTAAGAATGTAAAAGTTTGCAAATTCATAGCTGCATGTGCCCCAAACACGGGAGCGCTTAGCTTTACCGTCGCGGTGGAAAAGCCAGGTCTCACTACTGCAGATACATTGTTTCTGCAACAAAACCTACATCCCTCCTCCACGGGCTGTTGCAAAAAAATTACTTTTCATAAGTCGTGAAGTTCCACGTTAGCCTGTGGATGTTTTCATCTGAGATGGGAAATCGACAGGAGGAAATTTGGAAGGTGAAGAAAAAAAAAACTCTTAATGGGTTTTATGTTTTTGTGTGCAATCTGGTTTTGTTAAATTATGTTTACACATCCATTGTTCTGTTTATTCTTCCGTTGAATTTTAAGTACGGGTTTGCACGGGTCTGCTAAACACGGATGTAACTGAGACACAGAGACCCATACGGTACAGTAGAAAATGTATGACATAAGGTGAATATGTCATGGCTGAGAGCATGTTTTCTTACGAAAAATAGAACTTCTCATCGCCATGTACTGGTGACTGCCACCAACCTGGAGATTCATATAGCCAACTGCTTCTCACTGTAGCTGGCTTAAAGGTATTTCAAACGTACAGTGCTCACGTTACCCCTATGAGTCTGCCTGTCTTTCTCTTGGAATACAACAGCATGTCCGAAAATGATCAGACAGAAAACCGTGCATCGCCCATGACTCCTGTCTTTGTCTCACGCTGCATCCTAACCCTCGATCAGTCCTTGGTCTGTGGCATGTGCTCAACTACATGTCTGCAGGAGGAATCAGCCTGGAGGTCTGGGCAAAACGGCAGAGACCCACGGATTCTCCAAATTTCTGGGATAGGATATTACAAATGGTTTTTTTTGGGGGGTGGGGGATGACCAAGTTGTAACTGCATTATGTACAACCTCAGGGGCCAAATGCAAAAGAAGACACATCAAGGAGAATTCATAGAAGCGGCAGTCCAAAAGTCTTGGCCAGAAGCTTCATGCACACACGCATGTGAAACCCTGCTGGCTTTTTCATGTCCCCTTCTTTCTGTATTTTTTTTTTTTACGTGTTTGATCTTTTCCTTTACATGCAAAGTCACCTTTCCAAGAGTTGGACAACTCGGAAATAGGAACAAAATAAATAATTCTAAATGTTAAAAAGAAATCAGTGCTTCAAAAAATGGGTAGCTGGAGTTGTAGGGAAATTTTTTTAAAAAAGGCAATTTCTTAAATTGGGTCTTAAAATAGCTAACACGCCTTAATGAGAACCCTCTATCTGTGACAAGAATGTCGTATCTGTGGGGGCACCGGGCTGGCTCGGTTGGAAGAGCATGCAACGCATGACCTCAGGGTCGTGGGTTCGAGCCCACATGGGGGGTGGAGATGACTAAACAAATAACAAAACTTAAAAAAAAAAAAAAAAGATGTACTTGATCTCATCAGGAATTCTATCAATGAAACAGCTCAGATGGAATCATTGGTATTAATACCACTGTTGCCCCTTGCTTTGTGCTGGGGATAATTAGATTAGTAAAAGCTAACTCAGTAACTCCTATCAAAACTGCTAGCCGGGAAGAAAGCTTGAACTCCACCCCAACAATCCACATTCACATGCCTCGTGTTGCATCGTACTTCACCCGCCCACCGAATGTCACACGGGTGGGCACATAAAATACTGGCCAGTCCCCAGTGATGTTTGCAAACAGTGCGGACGTGTATAAACGTGACGTTATGTGGGGGCTTCTCGTTGTGGGCACATTAAGAATGTATTTTAAATTTAAATAATTTTGAATGTCAGGCGGTACAAGCTTGTTCTTCGATCAGGTTCAAAAGTATTTTCATCGTGAAGGCTTTTCTCTTTTCTGTGACATAGAGAAGCATTATCGACTGACAAAGAAAGATAAATCAGGTCAAAACAGCAACGTGTTGCAAAAGGTTTGAATGTCCACTGCAGGACAAACGTGCTAATGCCTTCTAGAAGACCATCAGTCACTTCTTTTGGTGCTAAATCCATAGCATTCTAAAAATAAACTGTAAAGTAGGCTGTCCTATTGAGGCCAAAGTCTGTTCCCTTTAGAGCTGGGTATTCTGCCTGCTACCTGCCTCCGAGGGAAAGCCTGCACTCTCAAAGACAATGAAGACTTGACACAATTATGTCACAAGTGGGTGTCGAAAAATTATTTCTGTCTATTTCCCCATTCGAATTTTTTATTTAACATAATTGTATTATTTATACATTATAAGCGCGCAATTAGGCTTGGAGTGCCCGTAATACGCCTGAATTCTCATCTCCAGGAGGCTGAGGCCCGCACCAAGACAATCAGTGTGGATTGCACCGGACAAGAGGCTAACTTTGTCCTGGGGAGGTTTTCCTGGTGTGGTAATGCGTGCATTTGCGGAGAGCTGGAGCTCCCCCGTTGCTCTTGCTGATTTCGCTGCACAGCTCTGATGGGGGCAGAGCCCGAAGCATTTGCATCCAACAGCCTCGGGCTGGAAGCAGGGATTTGATTTAACAACATGGAGAGGGGCTGGCAGATTGGAAAGCAAGTCTTCAAGTTTCTATGAATCCAGGGTGACCTCTTTTTTTTTTTTTTTAATTTTGTTTTAAATAAATTTTTGAGTTTGGACTGATTTTTAGATTGGCAGGAAATGTCCAGTGAGAGTACAGAATTCCCATATGTAGCCGGTAGCCAGCTCCCTGCGGCGTGAATGTCCTGCATACCCAGGGTTCCGCGGTCAAAGCAAAGATGCAAACGTTGACGTCCCCTCGTTAATGAGAGTCCAGTTTTCTCAGATTCTTGCCACTTAAATAAAAAGGTGCAGGCACTTGTTCTAGACCAGGATGGTGCTGTTTTAGGTGCATTTTTAATAAATCCTCATCGTAATAGATGTGTACGTTGAACCTGAGGCTGGTGGGTCTAAATGGATTGTCTCGAGGTTGGGTGGCTTGCCCTTGGCTGACCTAGAATGGGAAATGAGGACCATCTGACCAGAAAACGGTACAAGCCTGATTTCTCTTCTATGTTGACATTTACCTTTATGAGCAAAATCGGTTTGCTGCTGAAACTACTGGTTTTTTTAATTGTCTTGTTTCGATTTAAGCCTAGTTGTACGTTCTATTTATTTATTTATTTTTTAAAGTACTTTTTATTTTATTTTATTTTATTTTATTTTTTTAATTTTTTTAATGATTTTTTATTATATTATGTTAGTCACCATACAGTACATCCCCGGTTTCCGATGTAAGGCTCGATGATTCATTAGTTGCGTATAACACCCAGTGCACCATGCAATACGAGCCCTCCTTACTACCCATCACCGGCCTATCCCATTCCCCCACCCCCCTCCCCTATGAAGTCCTCAGTTTGTTTCTCATAGTCCATAGTCTCTCATGTTTCATTCCCCCTTCTGATTACCCCCCCTTTCTTTATCCCTTTCTTCCCCTACCGATCATCCTAGTTCTTATGTTCCATAGATGAGAGAAATCATAAGATAATTGTCTTTCTCTGTTTGACTTATTTCACTTAGCATTATCTCCTCCAGTCCCGTCCATGTTGCAGCAAATGTTGAGAACTCGTTCTTTCTGATAGCTGAGTAATATTCCATTTGTACGTTCTATTTAAACTCTAGGCAAGCCATAACGTGCCTCACTATGGACACTCTCAAAATGGAACAGGTTGGATTTGAACAACGAAAAGCTTACAAGGGATGTTTTTTGTTCAACTGAAGCAAGCATCCTTTCTAGGGAAACTTTAAGAGAAGCAAGAACACTCACTAAGTCAACACGGAGAGACATTCAGAAATGACTGAACTCATCGAACAGTTTACACGATCTCTTTAGAATCTAAACGCTTTAGTGTAAAATAGACACCAACCCCAAGTAACTTTCGGCGGCCCTAAGGCAGGTGTTGGCGGTGTTTGGCGGCCGTATTATAACGAGTAACGGCAGGTTTCTTTGCGGAGTTTTATAAATCCAAAACACACCGGAAAAAAATGACATTTACGGATTACATATTGATAGAAAAAAGTGTCTATTTTATTGAACGGTATTTTGTAAGGTGATGGTTCCCCTGCATTATAATTCTGTGTATGGAAGATGATACTGTTGACCTTAATCTGTCAGTATTCTTTTTCTCATAACCAAGGTGAGGACAGGCTTATCACAACAGAAATACGTAGCCCGCTCAACGTCACTGGACGGCATCCGCCTAAAGACCTACGGCTGAGGGTCAGTCTGTGGGTCACCTCCTAAAACTGACAGTGAATGAGCCATCAGATTTACCTTATGAAATGCCATCAACCCACTCTCTGTTTAAACTTTAAAAACCATCATTTTCACAGTATCATTGTGATCTCTGACATAATAACGTTCCCTCTTTCAGGATTATATATTCGAAACATCATTTCCTGCTAAGATGTTATAAAATTGGCTCCTGCAATACTTTTTCCAACTACGTTGCTGGGTCGGCAAAGATACATTGTTAAAAACACCAGAAACTCTCTCGAGATGGATGAAGGAAAACGGACCGTCGATGCATTTTGGGGAGTCACCGACCTCCTGCCTTTCCCTCCCCGAGACCGACGATGAATGATGGGTATTGGAGATTGCTTCACCCATTGCAAATGCTGAAACCAGCACAAGGACCCCCGATTTAAACTTTTTTGGCAATAACTTGATCTCTTGATACAATTTACTCAAGTGCCATCAATAAGATTGATGGCAGCATTTTACTTGTCACTTACTTGCTTTATAATCAGGTCCTGTGCCTTTGTTCCTCTAGTCTCTTTTTTCATTCATATTTACGGTGTCATTTCATCATGTAATAGTCCCTACGGGAACGTTGAATAGTATCTGAACCAAAGAGCAAGCGCCTGTGTCAGGCGATTCAAATCTTTGTTTTTAGGTCATTTCTAGAAAGGCTGGGAGAACCACAATGAAAAATCTGCTTTGGCGATTTTCGACCCCCTTTCGCACATTTGTGGAAAGAAAGCGGATTGCTTTGCAACTCCTAGAGCGCGCCTAATGGCCAAATCCCTTGCAGAAGAAGAGCCTTTGCTGATAATCACGTCCCTCCCTACCTGGGGGAATCGGGCAAGCTGATCTTCTCCGCAAAAAAAACCCTTCCGAAATGCAGCCACAATTAATTATTCCTTGTTGTCAAAATGCACCTAAAATATCTCACGAGTCGTCAGCCTGCCACTGTGGAGAAGTGACACGTTTTGACAGCTACCTATTTGTTGATTTTGGAATTTACATTGCATGTGACAAGTGTACTTTAAGATATAAGTTCTGACTGTTCTTTCTTCTGACTATTTCAGTTTTCCACACCAGTTAAGTTTCTGGTTAAGGTCATACATGCCAGATTCTGGTTTGGCCTCAAAAGGAAGTCTTCAATCTCATACAGAATGCAACAGAGTGGTGGGTGGGCAAAGGCTGAGGGTCTGTACCCACTTTACTAAGTGGGAAAGCAGGTGACAACTGTTCAGCGCTCTCCCAGCATAGGGAGGCCATCTACAGATACGGGGACCTATGGGCACGACACATTGTGATCGTAGGCATTCGTTAGAATTGGGAAGAAGTGATTGTATCAGAAACAAGCCTGGATAATTCTAGTTGCAACAGACTTAGAAAATCTCTCTCTACCGTTCATGATGCAAGGTTCTCAGTGAAAACGAAAGTGTGCCATGTCATTACATTATAAATTTTAAAAATTACAAGCATCTTTAAGAAGAGTGAGCCGGATTGTTCAAGTGTTTGATTTAAAAATAAGAGAAGAGTAGAAACAGAGAGGAGGAGAGAAGGGAGGAAAAGAGAAGAGAGGCTGGTTCTGTGTGATGCCCAACAGGTGGCATCCTTCTTACCTGGGGAGCAGGGGATCAGAGTGAGAGAGGCTCAGTCGGAGGTGTGATGGCTGCAGATATCCTTCCATGGTGTAGCAAGAAGTATAGGGAAGAGGCAAGTCCCTGAAAATACACCTGTAGAGAAAATAGGAAAATACATTTGGCGTTAAGACTGTATTGGATATTTGATGTACACATACTAGGATGACACGTGTTTTTTTTAGAAGTTTTGACCTTTCCATGCATACTCGTGGATGGTGTGATGGAAAATGGAGAGGATGTCATGCTCTCCTATACACCTAATCTTGGTCTATTTTCATTAATCGGTAGGACATGGTTTTCACTCATCAATGTACGAAAAATGATAAACCTAGGGTATTGATATAGACACAAATTATGCTTTACAATTGTATGAAGTCATATTATCTATCGTCATGGTGATAGAATTCATTGATCACATGTCCTGCTCTTTGTGTATTTAATACACGCTTGAGAAAACCATTCATCATCAAAGGCAATGCACGTAATTTTATTTTTAAAGATTTATTTATTTATTTGAGAGAGAGAGCAAGAGCACAAGGGGCCGAGAGAGAATGTCCAGCAGGCTCCCCACTGCGTATGGAGGCCAAAGTGGGGCTCGATCCCAGGACCCCGAGATCAGACCCGAACCAAAACCAAGAGTCTGACCCTTAACACGCTGGACCACCCAGGTGCCCCTCAATGCACATAATTTTAATTGGCACCCCCCCCAGATGCTTCAGGTACAAACGATAAGTCAGACACAATAAGAATTCCTTTGAAGTAACTTCCTTACTAGTGTTCATTTTAATTCCTAGTTAATATTTCTGGCAACTGTTGTCTCAGTTGACAATAACGGGAAAGCTATGTGTTTCTCATCTTTTTTGAAAGCAGGGGTGACCATTTGATGCTCGATAAATCACAGCTCAGCAAACACACTTGATCAAAAAAAAAAAAAAAAAAGACATTCTATCAGCCAGGTTTTAATAAACACCTACTACATGGTCCTGCGTTAGAGCCGTAAAGAAAAGAGAGTGCATTCGTAGACATGTTTCTCTCGGTGGCACTGGGACGGGTAATCAATGATAAAGAACCCAGTAGGACAGTTGGGAAATGCAAGGGTGTGCTGGCTTGCTAATGTAGATGCAATGAGATTAGGGTACTCTAAGTCATCCGGCACTTATGTCCTATTCTTCTTGGGAAGAATTTGTGCGTGGACACAAATGTAAAACCCCAGAAATCCATCTAGACTTGGAATCTCTTGTTTTGCCCTTTCATGTTCTGCCCAAATCCCATCCCTGGATGTGGAGAAATTTGTAAGCCGGTGGGCGTAAGTAACAGAAACTGACATGAGAGCAGGGGCCCAAGCATCTCTCAAGCTGGTGTTAAATAGAGGTGAGAGGAGTGGACTCGCATAGACGTGATGTTCCGGAAAAAAAGACGTGAAACAGGAAATGATATTGATTCAGGAACGTAAGGCAAGGCTCAGGCTTTCCTTACGATAAAAAAACAATGCAAGTTTTAAGTTACTTCAGATAAATATTGTGTAGCCAGAGTTCCTTTTAAGGAGGAAAACGGAGCGAGTTCTTCAGCTGTTTGGACTTTGATCGCCTCTACAGTGATGCCGCGATCATTTTTTTCTTTGATCTGTGACTGTGTTTGCTGATGCTGGTTCTGTGGAGGCCACAACTTGACTCAACAGTGTGTGATTTTGGTGCTTTCTCAAAGCTTTTTCTGTCCCCAGGGGCACCCATGGTGAGACTAGAGTAATCCATTCACATGCAAATTGTTTCACTCCCGCAGGGGGGATAAAATAGGTTTTCGTCTAGAAAGGAAAAAAGAGCAACATGCACATTGCAGTTGGGTTTAACTACTTAAAACGTAGCCTGTTAAATCTTAGGTCACACATTGAAAGATGGGTCGACTTCTTGACGAGACACAAGAGGGGAGGGGCCGATGGGATTGACTGTCCCATCACAAATGAAATGGAAAATATGGGACTATAACAACTATTACCTAATGATGTCTTTTGGTGGTGCTGGTTAATTTGAGAAATACGGGGAACATTCTGGAAACAGCCAGTTATTAATTATGCTCGCTAAGGATGAGGAGATTTGTAATCTTTCTCTCTTACCCAAATCAAAAACAGGTTCAGCCAGAAGGATGGATAGAAAGTACTTCCGGCTCACCCTCATGGGAGTAATAACCATGTTTTGTGGGTTACAGTAGGAACCCTATTCCACACCACAGACACCAACATCTTTCTGTGGGACAAAAGTTCAAAATCACTAGCCATCAGGGAAATTCAAATCAAAAGCACACTGAGATACCACCTTACACCAGTTAGAATGGCAAAAATTGACAAGGCAGGAAACAGCAATTGCTGGAGAGGATGTGGAGAAAGGGGATCCCTCTTACACTGTTGGTGGGAATGCAAGCTGGTACAGCCACTCTGGAAAACAGTGTGGAGGTCCCTTAAAAAGTTAAAAATTGAGCTACACTATGATCCAGCCATTGCACTACTGGGTATTTACCCCAAAGATACAGACATAGTGAAGAGAAGGGCCATATGCACCCCAATGTTCATAGCAGCATTGTCCACAATAGCTAAATCGTGGAAGGAGCCAAGATGCCCTTCAACAGATGACTGCATTAAGAAGATGTGGTCCATATATACAATGGAATATTACTCAGCCATCAAAAAGAACGATTACTCAACATTTGCAGCAACATGGATGGGACTGGAGGAGATAATGCTAAACGAATTAAGCAGAGAAAGACAATTATCATATGGTTTCACTCATTTATGGAACATAAGAAATAGCAGGAAGATCAGTAGGGGAAAAAAAGGATAAAGAAAGGGCGGGTAAACAGAAGGGGGAATGAAGCATGAGAGACTATGGACTCTGGGAAACAAACTGAGGGCTTCAGAGGGGAGGGGGGTGGGGGAATGGGATACACTGGTGATGGGTAGTAGGGAGGGCACGTATTGCATGGTGCACTGGGTGTTATACGCAACTAATGAATCACTGAACTTTACATCAGAAACCAGGGATGTACTGTATGCTGACTAACATAATAAAAAAAATATTCTTATAAAAAAATAAAGCTTGAACTGTTGAACCAAAAAAATAAATTAAATACTACCGCTTTAACATACAAAAAAAAAAAAAATTCTGGGTCCATCAATTGAAGACCACTGTCCAATCGCATGAGCGTAAAGGGGCTGCCTTTGCATACTTGCAGGTATAACATAGCCAAAGCCACTCAAGTGCTTTAAGGGTCCCCAGAGACACAAATATTTGTGTTGAAAATTATTTCCCACTAAGCCTGTATGTCTCCCCGAATACCGTGGACCTGATTTTGCAGGTACTGCAACATGACAAGGTAATGACCTTCTAGAAAGAATCCAGTCATATCGAAACTTGAAAGATAGTGTTTTATAAACCTGTTTTTAAAACAAGCCGTGTGTCTCTTTAGATACTCATGGCATGGTATACTATTGTCTTTGTGATATATCCAAAATAAAGTAAAAGTTATTTCTAAGCTGGTTGGAGGTATATATATATACATATATATATATATAGAGAGAGAGAGAGAGAGAGATATTTCTAAACCGTACAGACACATACATATGTATACATATAGAGTATGGGTGTGTATATATGTACTTGAGAAATTATACCTACCTATTGATATGTACATATAGAGTTATGGATAGGATACTCATATTATATATGACTCATGTTGCATTATTAAGGTTCCCAGTTTTAACCCAAAAGTGAGTTTATTGCTTTAAGGAATATTTATTATATATAATATAATAATATTTTACAATGTATTTATATATCAAGACTAGACACACATTCACACACATAGAAAACACATATGCAATATATATGTAATATATTTGTAATAAATGTGTAGAAGAGAAATTAAGGATCCCCATATACAAATATGTTAGAATATATAATAAAAGGTATAAATGCAGAATTGAAGGTATGATTTTCTCCATTTCTAGTGGAAGGACTCAAAATGTAGCTCTTTAAACGTGTTATGAGTTCTTACAAAAGCTGTAAAGAATATGGCCAAAACTTGCTTCCGGACACCAAAAACTACTATCTGTTCAATAAAGCACTTTCTGCCCCCCAAACCCCACATATATTTCAAGCACTTTTACTTTTTAAGTTGTACCCTAGGAAATTCTAAGTCTCTTGTAATAGTAATAAATAGCATCCCTCTTCGGGATGTCAGAAAAGGCAAGCAGATCTAGAAAGAGAGTTATAGAGCGCTCTAATGAAAAGAACCATTGTTAATCCCACACTGCATACTAAAACGGGAAACCTCTTGGATTGTATAATATAAAAATAATCCTGGGGCACCTGGGTGGCTCCATCGGTTGAGCATCTGACTCTTGATTTTGGCTCAGGTCATGATCTCGGGGTTGTGAGATCGAGTCCCGCAGTGGGCTCCATGTTCAGTCCCTCTGCCCATGCCCCCACTCGTGCACTCTCTCTCTCTACAGTAAATCAATCGTTAAAAACCATAATAATTTTGTGCTGCCCTAAGTATTCAGCTTTCTTGTCTATCTCCTATGGTCCCGCTGATAATCTCCCACTCCATTTCAGGCTGCACTAGGTAACAGGACACTAAAGTATCAGTGGAGAGCAAGCAAGTACATTTACAGCTATCCGTGTGAACAGAAACAAATATATAAACCCTTTTTCCATAGCCTGTCCATAATCTGGAGAGGTTAGATCTGTTGGTATTGCTGCTTTGGCTTCCCAAGAAATTTAAGAGCCAGCACCATGGGCTACGAATCACAAGGCTTAGCAGTGGCTTTGAAAATGTGTGTTAGCTGTGTTGTCTCGAAGCAACGGGAAGGCAGGCAGATGGGTGGCGGAAATGCATACCCTCAAATTCTAAATCTAGTCAGGGTGTATGTTCTACGAGTGAGTACAAATCAAACATAGTTTGGAGAAAGAGGCTACCACTCAGTGTCTGGGAAAAAAAAATACCCCCAAACACTCAGAACTGTGCTTAGAGGTTCATGTGTCTATGAAGCAAGCCAACTGACCAATATCTGGGAACACTGAAGGTCACTTCCGGCAAACTTTCGAAATGGAATTTTTATGGGGTGATTGATGTTAATGTGGAAATATGGTTTCTGGTGTGGGGTTGGTCAATGACAGGCTTGCTTCCCAAGGCACGGGGCTCCATGATTGGGTAGGTTTCAGGAGCACTGTTCCTATAAGAACTAGGAAGATCGGTAGGAGAAGAAAGGGATAAAGAAAGGGTGGGGTAAGGAGAAGGGGGAATGAAGCATGAGAGACTATGGACTCTGGGAAACAAACTGAGGGCTTCGGAGGGGAGGGGGGTGAGGGAATGGGATAGGCCGGTGATGGGTAGTAAGGAGGGCACGTATTGCATGGTGCACTGGGTGTTATATGCAACTAATGAATCATCAAACTTTACATCAGAAACTAGGGATGTGCTGTATGCTGACTAACATAATATAATAAAAAATATAATAATAATAATAATAATAATAATAATAATAAAAAGGAGGACTGTTCCTGATGCGATGCTGACATTGACAGACTGGGGCTCTTTGAAACCAGTTCTGGTGTTTCACGTGGCTGGGGGCAAGCAATGATCAGTGTCCCCCCGCTGCTGAATTTGGAGCACAAGATCTTTATATTCTCATAAATTTCCAATGCGCGACCACGTATATTCTCTTACCTCGATCCATTTTACCTGCCAATCTTCTGGTTCACATGTTCGTAATCTTAAACTGTCTGCCTATTCTGTTTGACCTACACAACTTCATCTAAGCTGTATGGTTCTGCTCTTTCAAATTTTCTCAAAGTACGCCTTCTTGTGAATATCAACGTTTACACAAGAATTTCAGCGGTCCTATGGTCCTCTGCATAAAATTCAAAATGTAATAGGCACACGGCCATCTACAAAAAGACAAAAGACACAAGAACCCCGTAGAGCTCTAGTAACTGAGAAATGATGCTGTTACCACTCCTTACATGTGTGGAGAGCCAATCACCCCACTCTCTAGAAAATGTTTTGCTTGTAATTTGAAGATTGTTTCTAGGCTATGGTATTGCTAAGATATGAACTTTAATGAGCCTTTCTATGTCCCCCAAAACCACATTCATCGATCTCTTTTCTGACTCCAGTTCTTATGGTGAATGTAGATGGAATTACTGTGTGGGAATAAAACTTCTAAACAGGGAAGGGAAACAAAAGTATTTCAAAAACCTCCTTTCATTAGGAAGACCACAGATTCATGTTGTTCATGTTTCTCATCCATATTTATTCAAGAGAAGCTTGTGGTTTTCCATTTAGAAACAATAAACAAAACCTCCCTTCCACCACAGAGTCCACAGACCAGAGACTGCTAGACTGTCCTCAATACCCACATTAGTCTTTCTCTTCAATTAATGAACTGAATTCTTTGTCCGGCCTTGGACAATAAAAGCATAGCCTATGTTTCTCAGCACGACCTGGGATTGGGGGTGGCTGTGAGACCACATTCAGGACAACACAACGCAAGGGTGAGTTCTCTCAGCGATATCCAGGAAACATCCTGACAGCAGGAATTCTAGAGGGTTTTTTTGCCAGACAAAGAATTCAGTTCGTTAATTGAAGAGGAAGACTAACATGGGTATTGAGGACAGTCTAGCAGTCTCTGCTCTGTGGGCTCTTTGGTGGAAGGGAGGTTTTGTTTATTGTTTCTAAATGGAAAACCACAAGCCCATTGCAGGGATCACGCCCTGGGCCAAAGGCAGATGCTCAACGACTGAGCCCCCCAGGCGCCCCAATAGAGACTATATTTACTAGATTTGGTAAATGACAATAATTTAGGAATTTAAAAAAACCCTAGATGTGGATTGCTTAGAATTCAGACTGGTAGTGATCTATCTTAAATCATGAAAACACACTGGAGATGGAAGAAGGCAGAGGAATCTTTGCTGATGCCATCAACGACTACGTAGTCCCAGAGAAAATATCTCCAACTGCTTAATGGTGATAGACACTATTCTCTTAGGTCCAAGGCACTGAATAAGTGGCATTTTTTGGTTTTTCACTACCCGTCTGAAATCTAAGCAGTCCAAATCTAGGGTGTTTTTTTTAATTCCTAAATTATTGTCATTTACCAAATCTAGTTGTAAATATAGTCTCTATCTTACAATGGTAAAAGGAATTCTCCTGTGTACTGCTGACTCTTGAACAATGACAGCAGTAGGGCCACTGACCCCCTGAGCAGTCAAAACCCCATGTATAAATTTGACACCATCACAACTTAACTAGTAATAGCCTACTGTTGACCAGAAGCCTTACCAATAACAGTCAACATGTATCGTGCATACTATATGTAGAGTATACTATATATATATTTTTTAAGATTTTATTTATTTATTTGACACAGAGAGCAAGCACAAGCAGGGAGAGTGGCAGGCAGAGGGAGAAGGAGGAGCAGACTCCCTGCTGAGCAAGAGCCCGATACGGGGCTCTATCCCAGAACTCTGAGATCATGACCCCAGCCGAAGGCAGACGCTTCACCGACTGAGCCACCCAGGGACCCCTAGAGTATACTATATTCTTACAATAAAGTAAGCTGGAGAAAAGAAGATGTTATAAAGAAAATCATAAGGAGGAGAAAAGACATTTGCAGTACTGTACTGTATTTATAGAAAAAATATCCACATATAAATGGACCCACACAGTTCAGATCCATGTTGTTCAAGGGTCAACTGTATTTCTCTTCTAAAGTAATTTATTATCGCCTATGTTTCTATGGTTACACTTGAATAAAAGTGTTCTGACAATAAGAATCTCACTCTTCAACATGCATGTGATAGCCACATTGCATGATATAATGAACATAATGCATATTTATGTAAAGAGAATCATCCCTAAAATTTTGGGAATCTGAATGTTCCATTGTGGGAGATCTATTTTAGAAACTGACTGCAGTTCAGACATATTCTATTTTCAGAAACAAAATTCAAATTGTACACTTTATAACTTCTCGCTTCTGTAATTGATATTGGCAATGTCAACTCTTCAAATATTGGTGTAGGACAGGTAGGTAAATGTTTGGAATTTCATGCCAGGGTAGTATCAGGTATGCGGAATGAGATTTTTTTTTTTTTAATAAAAATGTGCTTTGGATGCAATGCTGGTCTAGAATAGATAAAAAGATGTTTTTCTTATACATGCAACAGGGTTGCTTTGTCTGCTTAAACTATTTCAGTAAGCAGTATAACTGGATTGCCTTTACACATCAGGTCTGAAGGATGACAAGGATTTGAAGTTGTTCAACAGACTAAAAGAAGCTCAGAATGTTTCTCAGAGGCCAGTAGGTGGACACACACAGGATGCCCAACTTTATAAAGGTTCAGCCAGGGGTGAGAAGGCGGTAGCAATGGGATGTAGTGGTACAGAGCCTCTGTGTGGCTTCGGAGAGAAGATGGCACATGATCACGTATGGAAGAATGAGTCCACGTTTGCGTGGCATTGAACTTGCTCAGCCAATCCTTTTTTCTTTCAAATGCAACGTGCTCTCCTCCAACTCCTGGCTGAGTCCAACTCAGTCATTCTTATTGCTACCTTTGCACCACGTTCATGGAGGATAAGGGATGGACCTCCCCAGGAAAGGGAAGAGAATGAAAAGATATGCCAAAGAAGGACATATGTGTGTGTCCCAAAGTGGGTGCTGAATGCATATTCATGACATGATGGAATATGTTAATGCATTGCTTGTGCAGTTAGTTAGTGGCAAATATTCTACTGTTGCCCAGCATGGGCTACTTTGAGGCATTACAGGGGGACCGAATATGCTTGCTTTTGCAGATACCTCATTAAGCATAGCAAATCGAAAACTGTTATTTCCCATAAACCCACTAAAAAGACAAAAAAAATGTGTAAGTAAGAGGCAAAATTTTCAAGACAGAAATAGGAGAGCAGATGACCACATGTTCAAGATTTCAACAAAGTAACACAAGCTGGGAAGCAGATGGATGAATCCCAATGTATCCAGATCAGAGAAATTTGGAACATGTCATCCTCAGGGGAGTAAAACCAGGAAATAGGACAACTCTTGGCTCCACATGCCAGAAATACTTGGGAACTGGTGGTACAAGCAGCCTCTGGTGGTGGGGTCCCAGGTGGGGGTAAAGCAGGACTTTCCTGAAAAAGGAAATCCCCCAGCCCCAGCTCATCCCACGTGGCTAAAGAATCGCCTCCCATGGGACCTGGGAGTGGACCCCCTGGAAATCCTGTCTCTGTCGAAGGGCTCCATCCTTCCAGACACCAGCTACAGCTAGTGGACAGTGTGGCGTCGTATGGAAAATGGGAGCATTAAAGCAACGTCTACACGCTGAGTGTTGAGAAGCACAGCCCACTTTCCATGCTGGATTCCAAAGTTGCTAAGAGCAGGGGTTAACATATTTCTCTCTAGGAAAACTGAGAAGTGCAGAGAAAACAGAAACAGATACGGATATTTACATGTCCCCATTGAAAACCCTTGGCCCCAATTTAAGCGTAAGTCCCATGAGTTGGCAACATCTCTCCAATCACATGCAGCTTCCAGTCTGCTTTAGTGCAAGTGAGGCTCGCCCAGCATTCGACACGGTAGCCTATCCAACATGAAACTGAGAGACGAAGCGACTGCTAGAACAGTGGTTCTCAAAGTGTGCTCCGAGAGTACCTGGGGTTCCACAGAATCAAAACTCTTTTCATAAAAATAATGGGACTTGACTTACTGTTTGCATCTTTTTTTTAACTTTTTTTTTTTTTTTGAAGAGTGTCCTGTGATGTTTACCACAACTTGCATAGCTTTAGCTACCACAACGGGCAAAATGCAAAACCAAATATAAGGCCCCAGCTATGTTTCAGTAAGCTAGACATTGAGGAGAGCTGCAAGAATGTAAAACATTGCCTTCATTACATATTTTTTGAAAG
Organism: Ursus maritimus; assembly: GCF_017311325.1. Classification (NCBI taxonomy): domain Eukaryota; kingdom Metazoa; phylum Chordata; class Mammalia; order Carnivora; family Ursidae; genus Ursus; species Ursus maritimus. The sequence continues at coordinate 121,873,633 of NW_024423319.1, read as the reverse complement.
CATAGTCATTTCTAAAAACTATTCCATTTTTAAATATCATTTTATTTTTTAGGTAGGCTCCGTGCCCAGTATGACCCAAATGTGGGGCTTGAACTTATGACCCTGAGATCAACACCCGAGCTGAGATCAAGAGTCAGATGCCTGGGGCGCCTGGGTGGCTCAGTCGTTAAGCGTCTGCCTTTGGCTCAGGGTGTGATCCCAGCGTTCTGGGATCGAGCCCCACATCAGGCTCTTCTGCTAGGAGTCTGCTTCTTCCTCTCCCACGCCGCCTGCTTGTGTTCCCTCTCTCGCTGGCTGTCTCTGTCAAATAAATAAATAAAATCTTAAAAAAAAAAAAAGTCAGATGCCTAACCAACTGAGCCACCCAGGTGCCCTCCAAATTATTCCATTTTTAAAAACAGATACTACATTTATTTCTGTGACTTAAAACTGAACAAAGAAAGAAAGCTTTTTTTAAAGTCTTAGTTGTAATTTCTAATGGGGAAACTACTGATAGCTACAGCTCACTTGTAAAACATATCAGCATGGTGGACAGCATCACACACATGCATCAGAAAGGTGGGGAGTGGTCTTGTAGGTGGTTCTTTTCATTTACCTAGTCTTGCTGTTTACATCCTTTCACCTTATACAGACACAAAGCTCTTCTCACCTGGTAGGAATGTGCTGGAGAAGGCTATCCTTACTTTAAATTTAGTAATTTCCATTATACACACAGAGACACCTATGTATATACCATATATATGTAATATATGTATAGGCATACATATATATCCATGGAGAGAGACAGATAGATTGATGATAGACACATAGGAAGGTAGATAGGTAGAGATAGATAAATAGATAGATGGATAGCTATGATAGATGGATAGATACGTAGACCTGTAGGTAAGCAGATATGGTGGATTGAATAGATAGGTAGGTAGATGATAGAAAAACAGATAATGGACATAATATCCATCAGATCCTGTTTCCTCCTCAAAAACATCTAGATAATTAATACAAATGGATGTATTATAATAACAGCATGCTTTACAGCCGTTTTCCCCCGAAAAGTCTCCTGTATTACCTCATTAGGTCCATTTGCTAATTTCTCCTTCACTGGCCATTTGGCGACTGTTGGGTCTCATCTCCGAAATGTGCAAGAACAATGGTGAGCACATAAATTAGGCCAGCGTCTCTGTGTCTGAAAGCAGAGTGTGGGAGGTGTGTTGACTGGTTCAGAAGTGATGGATGGTAGTTCTTCCTGTTATGAAGAGTTTCCACCATCTAATAACTCATCCGAACCTTTGTTTTCAAGTAATCTTTTCCCCAGTGTTGTTATGTGTTTCCAAACCCAACCCTTGGAATCAAAGCAGGAGTGTCGTCCTCTCTTAGGGTACCTCTCTCCCTAGCTCCCTAGACTGAGAGCAGAAAGCAAACACGTTTCCCCGTTAGAAAGCACAATGCAGTTTGGAATGCAGAATGGAATCGATTCCAAGACTAAGAAATTACTGCTCACACCCAAAGGCACAAAGTCATTATTGTCCAAAGAGTGTGCCTGGTAATCCATGACCGCCAGGTGCACGGTGTGTCAGCAAGAGGGGCACCGAAGAATGAATATCAAACAACCCTTCTTTGTACCTATTACACCCTGCCCCTGTCCGACGCCAGACAATGCCACGCTCTGCAAATATCACAGGAACTCTCTTAAAAACCAGACCCAGCCGCACTTGTATCTATTCTCATTCAGCCCTTTATTGCCTCACCCACCCACTATGGTTTCGTCTGTCTGTGTTCAGGTTGATTGCAAAGCTGGGAACTACTGTTAGGAATCAGGATCTGAGAAACTGCACGAAAGAGACAAAGGAAAAATAAGGTGGAGTTGACAGGAAGGTACTCGTGAGCAGAGACCCTGGCATCATGTTGTCCCCTCCGCGTACGCATGGCTGAGATTCTCATGGCTCACTTCTCTTTCCAGGTCCCTAACGGCTAATGCAGGCTCCTTGAGGACCTGGTTCTTTACAGTCACATGGTGCCACCAGATTACCTTTATGGCTGCCGCACCCTATCCAGATGGTCCTGTTCTCACCCATACCTGTTTCCAAAGGATTGCTGCACACAGGCGTGTGCTTGCAAGATTTCCTCCCTTCACCTACACCCAATGACTGACTGGTGAAAGCCGTAAAAAGTTAGACCTCTCGCTTCAAGCAGAACAAACTCTGAGCTCCAGTCCACACTCCTGAGCTCCCCGTGGGGCCGGGCTGAGATGCCCTGGCCTCCGTCCTGCCCATTCTGCTCCCATCCCTCCCTGACAAGATTCTGCAGAGACCGCAGCCTCTGCAAATCTTGGGCTCTGTTCAGCATCTGCTTCTAGAAGAACCGACCAGTAATTCAACAGGAGGACGATATCCGGCGGCTGCTCCAACAGCTCCCAGGGTGACCTGGAAGAGCTAGCCATTGCCTCTGTGTTCCCTCCAGCTTGGTGGGGCCGTCAGTGCAGAAAGCCAGGGAATCCAGCAGAAATGCTGTGCTGCTCTGGCTTCTGCGGGTGCGTCTCCTGTGGGACGTGGACTTCTCTGGACGCCCTGCAGCCAGGCACGCGCCTCTGAATGAGCTCCGTGGAGACAAAGCCAGAAGTGACGCTGCAATGGGGTCATGCCCAGCCCTGTTCTCCCTATGACTCTCCAGCTCTCCACTCTCCCACAGAAAGGGAAAGGAGTCTGTCTCCAATTCTGCTACACAGATCTGAAAATACTCTTGCTCTTGGAAGCAGTGGCCAGGTTCTCCCATCCTTTATACTCAGGAGCTGGTCAACGTGCCAGGTGGGACAGATGGCTGTTTGGCCAGCTCGCTGCTGGTACAATGTGGATACTTGGGTGAGTCCTTTCTCAAGAGCTCTAGCACTCTGATTCACAGTCATCCCAACTGGGACTCCACTTTAGTGAGAGATTTCTAAAGATAGCAAGTCCTTGTGGCTAAGCCAAAAACAATCGGGCTTCTTATGAGAACCAGGGAGCAGCAAGTAGAATCTCCAGGAGAAAATAATACTGAAGAACTCATCAGCCAGTGGCTGCCACTGCATAAGACATGGCCCTACACATTCTTTCTATAGCATGAGGGAGGGTGACGGAGTCCAGCAGACACAGTCTTCTCCACCCGCCCCTTAGACATGCCAAGAAAGCATGAGGTCCTAGGGTCAGCCAGCTTTCTAGGCAAGCTGGGACCTCTCTTCTGTCTCTTCTGCACTTGAGGGGCAAATAGCAAACATGCATTTAAACCCATATGCATACTCGTCATTTAAGATGCCATCTAATAAGACATTCAAAAATACAGATAATAGAGACAGCATCTTAAAATATTTTATAAGGCACAGCAATCCTAAGACAGTTTAGTAGGACATACAGGGGAATATTAGGAGAGAGAGCACGCTGAATCAAAGTCAACAGACAACGTAAGACAGGCGACAGGTATCAGTATCGGAGCGACAGGGTCATTGTCTGCAAATGTTCACAAGTGTTTTAAGATAGATGCACGTCAACTCTTGACACAAAATAAGGATGCATATTTTTGAAATCGAGTCAAAACTAGGATCAATTCTCATGAAGAAACAAGGTAATTCAATGACGAATATCTGAACTATGGAGCTACCACACATGAACCGGTTCCTGAGGGCCATTCCTCAGAACGTTCTCCACATCACCTGAAGTCACGACTACAAAACACGGGTCACGAACGAAATGGTTCAGAAGCGGGGCTCCTACGGAATATGCTTCCCTAGAGATAATTCTTTCCAGGTTCCCCTTTAGAATGTTGGGAGCCAAGAAGCATGTAAATGCACACATATCACACACACATACACACACTCTACATACACACATTACATACAGGTGACACCTCTATACACATTACACGCATATTACACACGGTATATACACACTACACACACATCACACACATTTGGAAATCTGCAGTTGTGCCTTTGGGAAGGTACAGGTGGACACCTCTGCTTGGGCATCAATGCTCCTGGACAACGAGCAGGTAGTGCGGCCTCAGAGAGAACTCTGGGCATTTGTGATAAATCATGCATGACAGTGCACGTGAGGTCTCAGTCCTTGGCAGAACCTCCAATGCAACCAGGTTATGTTTTAGGGAAGCTGTAGCATTGCCCCTCCTCCAGGAAAAACGAAGATGTTCATCCATTTCGGAGAGCTGCTAGTTTCCTCGAGGATACACGGGCACCCTACTCTTCACTTAAATGAGGGAATGATTCCATTGGATGCGCGGCATTGCGTCTCTGTGCCAGGGCAGTGATGCAGGGCTCGTGTCTCTCCCACACATTAGCCACAGGCTGTGGACGTACAGGGTTTCTAAGCCTGACACAGGACTCAAAGGTTATAAACAAAAAGTTTCATAGACGTGGCACCACAGAAACATCCATTTCTAGGATCTGGCATAGCATGTGATGAAATGTCATGAAAAAAGATATAAACACTTGAAAGATGCTATCAACAGAACACGTATATATATCAAAACAGTATCAGTTTTGGGGGTAGCTCTACTTACTTTACAAAACAAACGTAGTCATTGTTACAAGCAAATGAAGAGTAAATGCCCATGTCCCTGCATAGGTAATAAACAATTTATATTTTCTTTTTCTTATTTTGTCAATATGATAAAATCATGTCTGTATTTGCTGCTTTTTTTTTTATTACTAGTCTGACTAGCCATTTGTCTATGTTCACTGACCATTTAATTCTTCTCTGTGAGTACTTTTTGTATTTTAAAATTATTCTTGTGGTCCATTTATCTTATTAGTATATATTTTTCTAACTTATTTGAAGCACTCGTTTAAAGAAAATACTAAAATGGGCTCGTTGCTCCTTCTGTGTGTTGACGTGATAAAAGAGAGGCAATTACCATTTCCGTCTTGTTTCTTTGTTTACAGTTTCTGGCTTTTACAGAGTCAATATGGTCCTTGAGATCATGAATTTTGACATCTAATAGCCCGATTTTATGATTCTCTGCAGTCATGTAAAGCTTAGGCAGGCTATTCCACTCCCAAATCTATAAAAATATTATTCCACTTTTCTCCTCATGATATTTGTTGTTTTTGTTTTTGGGGTGGTGGTGGTGTGTTTTTAAGACTTACAATCCGCTTTGTGCAGGTGGAGATCTATCTGCATGCTACTCCCCAGTCCCACTAGACAGCCAAAGGTCCTACCACTGTTTACGGAAATGGCTCACTGATTGCATCTGACCTTCTGCTGTATGATAAATGCCTTCTACTCACGGATCTGCCTCTAGACCTTACATTTTGTTCTTTAATGCTGTATTTCTCTCTCTGCTCTACTTACCCAGTATTTCTATTACAGTTGGTAGAGAAGGCTCCATTAATATCTGAGGGAGAAATATTTCTGCCTTACACTTCTGTCTCAAATATTTTTTTCCTAATTATCATAGCCTATTTCTCAACCCCAAAAGGTGAGACTCAGTTTGGTGAGTTATGCCAAACCTCCCTTCCATTAGTTTGAACCACATCACATTTATGGATTAATTTAAGATGGATGGGTATCTTAAGCTTAGCATTTCAGAGTCATAAGAAAAAAATAAAAAGAAGCAGTGGTTTAAAATAATAAATATCCCAAAAGAATTTGGTAAGAGCACACTGTTTACACTTCCAATACAAGATCCTCTGGACTGCGGTCTTTTCCTGAATTATGTTTAAGCCATGGAGGACGTAGGACATCCTGATGATGCATGGTCTCATGAGGGAAGCCCAATTTTGCATGGGCTGCTTTATATCAGACCTAAACCGGTAAGATTTAGTAACTGATCTTGCAAGGAAAGAACATTATGCATTAATTGACTTCTGCAGGCTTTTCATCTCTGTGTCTCCGTTGCAAACAGCTGCGGTAGCAGGTGGCGTACTAGAATGTGTACAATGGTGGAGACTATGAACTCAAATTTTTTCCTAAATAAAACAAGTAACAGTAGATACCACAGATCCTAGCTACCATGGTCTAGAGACACCACTTAAAATTATGAAAAAGGCATGCTATAATTTAATTCTTTGGCTCTCTACAGCCGATTTTGCCTTATTATCAACATAAGATTCAAAATTAATCAGTATGGTTTTCTCTCCAGCACACGTAAACAAAACTGATGGACGTGTATATGGAAGCACCAATGATTTCCACACGCATGTGGCTGAGAACGAGGTCTCGATGACTTTGTGTTGTTTTCCCTAATCTACTGAACTTTTATTCTCACTGGAAACAAAGAAATGGTGGGTAAAAACTTAAATAAAACTAACACATTTAGGCAAGTGTGTGGTTTTCATCTAAAGCAAGGGCTCCATCAACTTCCAGAACATTGCTTGATTTGGTGAGTTTTGACAGGTCATTGCCTCTTTATCCTACATAAAAATATTTCTCTAAAGTCAACGCACATGAGAAGAAAGAAAGCTCACAATGACATTGCCAATCTTCCAAAATGAATATTTCGCTTTGAGTATTAATAATAGTGTCACGTTGTTAAGCCCCATTTTGGCAAAGGGATGGTGAATGAGTATTTTATGTTTGCTTTCTGGGGCCACAGCATGTTTTTTCTAGACGTCCATTAAACAATGCCACAAAGTAGGGATCTCCATGTGTGGGAAATTTGAAAATATATTGCAACAAAATTTATGCAAAGGCTACTTCCTCATAAATTCTAAAGAGTCTGAAGTAATGGAAGAACATATATTTCTGTGTTCAGATCGCCAAGGTCGGTGATTCGAAAGACTATGTGGCTGGTCTGTTCTAGAGTATTCTACGATCTCCAAGGACACGCATATCATGTCTTCCATATCATCAGGTCACTCACATGCTTCTCATCCACATAGTTCCATTGTGTGCTGTCAGCTCAAATAAAAACACACAGCCACCAATGGCAACGATGGGTCTGTTCTGTCCATTGCCAAGGTGGCAATGGTGCCATATCCACATGCTTACATAGCATCCCCAGAAATCTCTTTCTCTTTCTCTCTCTGTTCAACCATTCCCATGTCACCCTGTCAATCGACATCCATTGTGCCTGGTTACTGGGACTTTTCCCAGCCCCTCTTCTGCATCTTCTCCTTGGCTATGAGCTGTCTGACCTTCTTCCACCTCCTTTGCTGTGTTAGCAATGTGATTGTGTTGTGAACACAGATTTATAAAGATAAATATAAATTTATAAATGTATAAACATAAAGCTGAATTTAGCTTAAAGGGAAGGGCATGGAACATATGAAACTCCCATAATGCAAATATGTAGGCAATTGAAAACGAAGAAATACTAAAACCGTTTATGTCACTGGGAAAAGAAGACATTCATTTTTCATCAAAAATGTGCAGAATAGGTCTTCTTCCTTTCCCTTCCTGCATGTATTTCACAAGCAAAGATACTCCTGAAGCTGAGATTATTATCTTTGATTTTAGTTTTATTTTTTTGTTTTGTTTTGGAGGGAGGAGGAAGATCTCAGGCAAGAAACTCTATAAATGGGCTTAAATATAATTGCATGCCATTTTAATTGAAGCTTTCATAATCACTACAATAAAATTACTACTTTACCAAATGTAAACTATATATTCCAGTAACTATCAATCACACTGACAACCTTCGGATTAAATGCAAGAATTTATCTATTTCATCTCTCCCTGCAATTCTCATTCTATTTATAGAGGCCCCCACGGCACTGATTAGAACCCATTTCAGGGAAATTTTCTCCAAGTCTCTTGTTCTATCCTCATCTTTTGGTTGTTGCTTTTATTTTTGCAACGGTAGCTTTGTTTTTAAGCCAGAGTGTCCGTTCTGAGTTACTTGAGAATGAAGACATGTAGTAACACGGTGTTTCAGCCATTTAGCCTTGGCGAAGTTTTCCCTAAACATAATTGCCATAATCCTGGATGCTGATAACATTGACAATATATGTGAATAACGGCTTATCAATGAGAAGTATCGGATGATTCTTTCTGGATTAAGTTAAAGCAACATTTTAAAAAAATGACTTTATACTCCCTAAGTGTAACATAGTTCTGGCTTCTCTCATGCTTTTCCAGCTTGTATTATTCTGCACAAGAGTCTTCGCGGCAGTGACCTGAGTGTAAATATCTCTCATCTGGACCCGTGCCACCGGTGGCTATGTCATTTTTCATTCTTCTCTCTTCTGTATCTTTTGTGCCAGAGTCATTGGGAAGTTTTAGGATCGTATTAAATCTTGTTGATGCAAAACACTAAAGCTTTTATTTATTTATTACAATAAAGAACATAAAGGAGTCCGCCCCTTAACTATAGGGGATCGGTTCCAAGACCTCCAATGGACCCCTGAAACAATAGGTAGTAGCAAACCCTATCTATGCTATGTTTTTTTCCTATACATACCTATGGTAACATTTAATAAGTTAGGCACAGGAAGAGATTAACAACTGTAAGTCATGACAAAATATCTTATTGTGCCATACTCATGCTTCTCCTTGTGATGACAAAAGGCTTACATGATGAGATGAAGCAAGGGGAAGGAGACAGGTGTTGTGAGGTAGTGTTAGGGTACTGACTCCTGACCTTCTGAGCACACTTCAGCAAGAGCATATGGTTCCAGAACGCTATTCAGCGCAGGCAACCAAAATGCTGGATGGGGGGGGGGGATCCCTGTCTGTGGATATTGTACAAAAATTAGAAAGTAGAAATGCCAAACTATAAATATGGTAACAATCATCTCGAATCTCACGAGCCAGGGATAACCACTCTTATTGAGTTCTACCATCCTGCGTTCTCTACGGCTTTAAACATCCACAGAAATTTTTATTTAAAAAAATAGGATCTCCCATGCATCTCATTTTTAGTATCTTTTGCTTTTCCTTCAGCCATTTATGCTGGACCTTTTTCCAATTCAATATATATGCTCTGACATCATCATTTTTAATGGCCAAGGAGTCTATCTGTTCGCCGGTACTCCTATGTTGAGATGGTCAGAGTGTTTCCTCATCTCGATGGCCACGCTCAAGGTTCAGTTTTCAAGGTGGTAAACGGAACACACCTGTCAGCTAGTCTTTGTTAGTTCACCGAGCTAGAAATCAAAGGAAGTAGATGCTCTGAAATGCTCAAAAGAACACATGACTTGCAAAATTCCCAGTAGAGGATGCATAAGGCATCAGATGAAAGAAGAAATCGAAGCTGAAGGCATGATCTGAATTCTGCTGTGTGAGTGAGAAGAACGCCGTGTTTCTCTAAAGAACAAAACTTCTAGAAGTTTCGGTCTCTGAATACAGTTGACCCTCAAACAACATGGGTTTGAACCACTTGTATGTGGATTTTTTTCAATAAATGTATAATTTATTATACTATAAATGTATTTTCTCTTCCTTTGATTTTTTTAATCACGTTTTCTCTGGCTTCCTTTATTGTAAGAATACAGTTTATAATACATAGAGCGTACAAGGTATGTGTTAATGGACTGTTTGTTTTATTGCCAATGTATCTGGTCAACAGTAGGCTCTTAGTAGTTAAGTTTTGGGGGAATCAAGAGTTATACACAGATTTTGACCTGCACAGGGGCTCGGTCGGCAGCCCTGATCCCCACCTTGCTCAAGGGTCAACTGAACTTTCATCTTGTGCAAATGGATGAAATCCAACGTCTTGGGAATTGATTTCTGACAGTAATCCACAGTGGAGACATATCACTGACTAATACTATTTAGGATGAATAAACATTTAACATGAATAGCATCATTTTATAAAGCAGGTTCCCTGTAAGCGTATTTTGCATTCCATTGTACCGACAGGTCGTAGCTGGGGATGGTAACATGTACTTTATTCTCTCTCTCTTTTTTTGTAAACAGCCTAACTCTAAATCAGGAGATCTCTTGCACGTCAGTAGGACTGGTATGCTTTCTATCAATTTTGTGATAATAAATAACAGAGCAGAGAACACCGCTTTGCCAAAGGAACACGTGATTGCGTGCAAACACAAGCGAAATTGGAGGAGACGCCGCGGTGTGTGCGAGGAGGAAGTGACCTCCTTTCCCCGCACGCGGTTCAGAATGAGACGAAACCGCGCTCTGAGGGAGCACCTGCAGGAAACCTTGCCTGCCCGCAGCATCTCCTCCCACCCCTCTGGACTCCTGCCCACCCTGGGCTGCGGATTCGGGCCCCAAGGCTAAGACAGCTGCGAGAGAAAGAACGCTCATCTTCATGAAAATAGGCTTTGAAGCCCTTCTGCAGATAAACACTCTTCATTTGTTAACGACTTAATCCTGTAATTAAAGCTCACTTTGTTAGGTGGCTTGGCTTTCATACACAGTCCAGGCAGATATTTGCATGAGTCCCTTTAAGACCAGTGGACCAGGGGAGATTGTTAAAAATACATTGTCCCAGACTTACGGTAAACGGACGCAATCTATCACTCCCCGGGATGGGGAAAGATTACAGAAGCCTTTGTGTTGAATTACGTTTCCTGAAATATAACTCTTCCTTTTGCATCCATCTGAATTTGATACATGTGGTTGTGTTACTCACTCTTTAATAACACAGCAACATTAAAGTTCTTTCCTTTTCTTTTTGGTTGAAATTGTAGACCAGTGAAAATGGGTACATGGAATCTGTAAACCTAGGAAGTCTAAAACCCAAATTGAACGGGGTCCCTAAAATATTGTCTCACTGGAAATGGGGGCCCTGGTGTATCCTGGATTCAGAAACGCAGTGAATTGGAAAGCACAGTCTGGATAGTGTGTGAAGATCTCATTCGTGCTGTGTTCACACTGCCCGTGGGTTTTTTAACCTTAAGGGACAGAACTAAGACTATCAATATTTTAGTGTGCGACAAGTGTTATGCCAGATGGGAGCGGCGTTGTTTATCATATATCTGGAGAGAGAGATATGAGTTATAAAATGCCAAAGTGATTTTCAAGTTAAAAGACAACTCACATTTGATGACCTAATTCTCTGGTGGGGGGAGGGAAGAGGGGCAATCCCCAGACACGAGCAATCACATACAAGCTAAAATGCAATGAGACGTGAATCCAAACAGAAAACTAAAAGCTAGGAGAGTTAATAAACCCATTCAAGAAAGTGGGCAACTAAAATGTGAAAATACCAATATCTCAAAGTGTGATGTGGCCGCCGTGAGGAGACTGAAAGTGATCCCGTTCCCCGCACGTAAAATGAGTATTTTTGAACCCTCTATAAAAGCTTTTGCAGAGAAATGGGACTACCGTAGCAAAGGACCACATTTAAAAGTAAAAATAAGAATTTAAAAACGGGTTCCTGGCTGCAACAGACTAAGAGACATGCTTTAGCAACCCTCATGAAACCATGAGACATGGAAGACATCGAAGGAAAGGCGGCTTTCGAGAGAAGCCTTCTGGAAACACAGAGCGGTGATCTTTGAGAGACACAAGACCGACTGGCTGACGCCCAGCATTGCCCCAGCTTACTAACTCCCTTGAGAGTGTTTCCACACCGTGGCCTATGGTGAGAGAAGCCAGGCAGAGCCCAGAAAACTCTCCAAATCTCAGGAGACCATAGGAGGTAGGGTTCCTAGGACAGAGTACCAGAAGAGAGAGTTCTTCACCCAGAGAGAAGAATGGAGATCTGTGGAGAGGCCTACCCACACTTTGAGTTGAGTAAATATCAGGGCATTTCGATGAGGAGACCACTACCAAGGCTGCTCAAAGCCAGGGAAGTAACCACGTAAAAAATACAGTAGGGTCTACACAAAACAACATGTGGCCAGTGATGTGGGTCACAAACGCGGGAGAAAAATTATTAAATTTCCTTGCTACCTATGGCCCAGTGACAAGTCCTTGAAACCGGCAGAATGACCTTCCTCTAGGAACTCAGCTGTCTTGATGTTGACACTTTGCTAAGGGCAAAAGGTGATCTTAGCCTGACTCCCAGGACCTTGTAAGTCTACTTTAACATATAAAAATTCCTTCAGAAATTTCCTTTATCTCCACCCACCCAAGATACATGTTGGCAATCACCCCCCAAGCATATGACCCACCAACAGACATCTGAAGGGTCTCATGACTAAGGTTTTATTAGATGGTAATAAATGACCCTTTCTCAACAACAGCTAGCCTCCCTAAGGTCCCAGAAACCTTGCTTGCAAAATTCCTTAGAGACGTAGGCTATCCCTAACCCCCTCACAACCCTGGTGCAGCTCTTTCTGCCCACAGGTCCGGTCTCCATGCTGTAATAAACCACCTTTTTGCCCCAAAGATGTCTCAAGAATTCTTTTTGGCTGTCGGCTTCAAACCCTAACATCTTTCCTACATCAGCCAGGAAACAAACCACCAGAGGTGAGAGGGCGTGTTTCCTGGAGATCGCCCAGGACCAGGAACAGCTCCTGTTCCCACCAGCCATCCTGGAAAACTTCAGGAAGCTTGGGGGTAGTGGATTAACTGCCCAGAAGGATTTTGTCTCAGTAGGAGATGGTTTGTCTGGGCCTGACAACCACTGTGGTCCAGACTCAGCAATCCTAACAGCAAGATGTGAAAGAAACAAACTCGTGTGTGTGTGTGTGTGTGTGTGTGTGTGTGTGATGTATGCATATCCCAAAACAAAGGCCAAGGATATCTATAGGAATACAAAAAAACCCAGTGCCCAAGAAGGTCAAATTCACCATGTTTGACATCCCATCAAAAAGCTTGCCCAAGACATTATGAATGTACAGAAACCAATTGTGTTTCTATTTACTGGTTATTGGAATGGAAACTGAAATACCAATTATGGAGAAACACTTTTCACTGTACCATCAAAAATACAGAATGCACGGGGGCAAACCTGACAGAAGATTGTAGAGACCTGTACACGGCCCACCAAAACCATTCCTGAGAAACATAGAGTATTGAGTCAGAAGACTCAGTATTGCTGTCAATTATCTTCAAACTGATCTATACATTCAAAAACATCCCACCTCCATTTCGAGCAGGCTCGTTGGGTCGAAAATGGCCAAGTTGAATTTGACAAGTTGAGTGGAAATGTAAAACACCTAGACTGGTCAAAACAAGTTCCAAAAACAAGAATGAAGTCAGAGCACGTGTATGACCTGGTTTCAGGTCTTATTTTAAAGCTACCATGATCCAGACAGTAGGCTATCATCAGTGATGTAGGAAGGGCATTGGGGTTTGAAAGAATTCTTGAGACGTCTCTGGTGCAAAAAGGTGGTTTTATTAAAGCACAAGGACAGGACCTATGGTCATGAGGAGTGGTCCTCCCATTATATACTTTCAAGTTGGGAGCGATTAGGGATAGCCTAAGTCTCTAAGGAATTTTGGAAGCAAGGTTTCCAGGACCTTGGGGAGGCTAGCTGTTATTGGGGAAAGGTCAGTTTTTACCGTCTAATAAAACCTGAGTCATGAGACCCTTCAGATGTGTATCAGTGGGTCATATGCTTGGGGGGGTGATTGCCAACATGTGTCTTGAGAGGTTTAGAGATAAAGGAAGTTTCCAAAGGAATGTTTAATATGTTAAAGTAATCTTACAAGATCCTGGGGGTCAGGGTAAGATTGCCTTTTGCCCTGAGCAAAGGGTCAACATCGAGGCATCTGGGTTCCTAGAGGAAGGTCATTCTGCCAGTTTCAAGGACTTGTCACTGGGTCATAGGTAGCAAGGAAATTTAATAAGTTTTCTTCTGGCTTCGTTTCCCACATCAATCAACAACATAGACAAACTGATGGAGCAGCATACAGGGTGTGGAAAGAAACACACAGAGATGTGAACAACTGATGTTAGAAAAATCATTCAGCGGCAGCCTAGTGCAGGAAGGACAGTATTTTTAAGCGAATGATCACAAAACAGGTATCCATATATGAAAAGCAAAGCAAAAAAAAAAAAAAACCCACAAACAAACAAAAAACGACCTCAGTACGTACGTTGCATCATATTTGAGTTAACTCAAAATGGACCATAGCTTAAATTGAAATTGAGATTGAAAATCTAAATGCGTGGAATTTCTAAGAGACACAAATGCAACACAGGGTCAGCCCGTGATTTCTTAGATAAGACACCAAAGTCGCAATCATCAATGAAAAGAACTTAAAATTTGAAAGTACCTGCGCTTCAAAAGACGCTGCTAAGAGAATGAAAAGACAAGCGGCAGAGAGAAATCATATATGCAGTAAGTTGTAATCAGAATACACAGAGAACTCTCAAACAGAAAACAAACTACCTAATTTTTTAAAAATTGGCAAAGATTTGAACAGACACTTCACTAAAGAAGATAGATACATGCCAGGCAAATAAACACATGAAAACAGGCTCATTGTATCAATCATGAGGGGAACACGATTAAAATTAAAATGTGTTTCTACCAGTAGAATAGCTCAACTAAGAAATCGTCAGCATAGCAGGTGGGGGGGGGGGTAAGATACGCAGGAACCAACACTACTCTTCATTGCCAGTGGGAATATTAAAGAGCGTAACCAGTTTGGAAAACGGTTTGGCAGTTTGTTATAAAGTTAACTATACACCTACCATAGGACACTGACTTTTACTTCTGGTATTTACTCCCAGAGAAACCAAAGCATGTGCGTCTACCGACACTTGCAAGCGAATGCTAGTAGATGCTTTGTTGCAATTGTTAACTGGAAACAACCAAATAACCATCAAGAGAAATGGATAAAGTATGGTATGTATGCAATGGATTGCAGGTCAGAAATAGGAAGCAATGCACTACAGGTACATGTAAAAATATGGATAAAAATAATTGTGTGAAGTGAATACGTCAGACCCAAATCCAAAGCCCAGAGTAAATATCTTTTGATCCTATTTATGTATGTTTGTAGGAAATGCAAAAGACTCTCTTTCCCAGGAAGATTACTGTTTGCCTGGGGATGGGGTGGAGGTGCTGGGGACCAGGAAGGGTGGGAAGTGGGGTTTGAGGGGTGTAAACAAACTTTTGAGGGTGATGGGAATATTTGGAATGTTGATTGTAGTGGTGATTTCACACATGTGTATATATACACATATCTTTCAACACTAACCAATTAGTAGACTTAAAATATGTGCCCCATGTCAATTTCATCTCAATAAAACTGTTAATACATTGACAGATTGATTGAGTTGAATTAATTGGGTTTTGAATGCTAAACGAACTCACATTATTGGAGAAAATCTGTGTTGTTGTATGCTGTGTTTTTGTCCCACTTCTCTATTTCTTTAGCTACTTTCTTTTGATTAATGTATCTTTCAGATAACATCTACCACGTCTTTGTACTTCTAAGTGTTTCTAAAAAATCTGCAATGATCTGTAAATATCAAATCTGTAAATACTACCTATTATTTTTCAAGGGGGGAGGGGATCTGAAATAACTATGGGATAAAGCATTCATACGCATTAAATGTAGGTTACCGACTTTTGGACCTTGAAATATCTCATAATTTAAAGATGCAAAGTGAAATACAAAATGCGAACAACAGGTTAAGAAAAACACTGGAAACGGGTATGTGGGTATGTGATAAAATGATCATCTGGATAGCATATCGAAATTCTGTTGGGAGAAAATACTAAGATATCAAGAATTTAACCTGTATAGAAAATGGACAATATTCAACAAATTGACAATCGTTGAGTCTTAAGGGGGAAAAATAAATCCAGCCTTGCTGATAATAAATATACTCAATTTTCACAGGTTGCTCTATTTCTTGTATTAATTTTAGATTGTATTGTCCCTGCCTGGCTTGAATATGGTGCAACTCTTGCTGTCACACTCATGACTTTGGAAAGGTAGCATAGATTTGGAGAAAGCAGTTTGTTAATCTCAATGAAAGGCCAGGAAACAATGCATGCACTGTGATCTGGCAATTCAATTACCGAGAAAGTAAGTATACTGAATATCTCCTCGAAAATATTGAACAATCTGCAGTTCAAATGTGTTTGAGGTAATTTCTCACTATGTCAAAGTGTTGCAAAGAATCTAATTCCTGCATGCTCTTGTAACAACGTGGAGGCTAGCATCTGATATAAGGAGGTGGTACATTGTAATAGCCTGGGGAATGTCTTATGATGATAGCATGTTGAGTGGAAACAAAGTATAGAAAAGTGGATGTGAAAAAGACAAGGAGACACAGTCAAGTTGCATAAATTAAGAATCTGAAGTGCAATATCTATAAAATGAATAGTAAAAGTACAGTTATTTAAAATTTTTCTATGATGGGATAATATTATTTTTATGTCTAAGAGAACAGGTATAAGCAAATATCTTCATAACTACTGGGCATGGAAATAAATTATAAACTCAATTTCTGAATGTGCCTTGCAGAGACAAACTGAGGTTCAAAGAGAACTTTGAATTTGGAGGGTGTGGCACAAATGAAAGGCATCAGTGTTTTTTAAGAAAGGACAACCTGAATGGATTTCGCGATGACTTCCACGCAAAAGCTTAAGACGTGATACGGATGCTGGGAGGAAGGAAACATCCAGGTGTGGAAAATTACTGCTGTGGCTGATTTTGTGCAAGGACATGTCTATCAGGTCGCTGCGAATTTCTTACACTGAAAGGAAAGGACGTTGCAGACTGTAATACTAATTTGGGTTTCCATATTTTGAGGCTCCGGGGTCCCCGACTTTGAACTGCGTGCGTCATGGAAGCGGAGACTGAGAAACTGATAGGGTGCACGGTGTCTGTGGGTGTTTGCGTGTGTGCACGTGTGTGCGGGAGCGAGGGCATCTGTGAGTGTGACAGGTGTTGAGGAAAGAACCATGGAGATTCTGAATGTGACTTAAAAATGGTCCACAGTTGCTCGTTTGTATGAAATGAAAGCAAACCCTTTCTCTTGTCACCATGTTGGTCCTTCCTGTCATCCTTTGGGCAGGGAGTTCTCGCAGAGGACATAAGGACTCAAATGTTTGAGGGACTTTCCCCTCAGTTGCCCGGAGCCAGCAAAGCCAACAGATGAGTTTGGAATAGGGTCCCAGAAGAGCAGAGGACAGAATCCGTCATTCGGACACTGAGCCAAACCTTTCCCTGCTCCCTGGTGACAGGATCTGGGCTTTCCGCTAGAATTTTCACTTGTGCTACAGATGTCTCGGTTATTATGCAAACAAATCACAAACCTATTGTCTCTCTCTTCGGTGCACTCAGATGCCTCCCTACCTCCATCCGAGCTGTAGGCTTGCGACATGCCCATAAAATGTTCAAAAAGCAGCCCATTCGGCCGCTTACAGCTCGTATCCCCGAGGATGCTCCCTGAGGATAGAAACTGTTCCCTCGGCTCTATGGATTCCAGACTGGCACCTGCTTCAAGACTCCTCGTGCTTTCCTATCTGCTCACCCTGCACTCCCTAACCCACCGCCATGGCCCTGGTCTTCTTCGGTTTGCGCTCACAGGATGAAATTCACCCAAACCAGGAATGACGGATGGGCCTCACCCACCCCAACCCTCCCCAAATATTGTATCTGCCCAGGTATTTTCAGTGGGTTGACTTTCACATATGGGCATGTAGTATTTGGGCACTGTGAGCTTCCTCTCGGATCCTGACTCAGTATAGCCATTCTTCAAGTGTGCGGTGTTCCGGGAAGGGGGAAGAGTTTTGGTGGCATGGGACTGAGGAAAACCTCCTCCCTACCAAAGTTCCCCTGAGGCATCTGAAGTCTGGTGACATTTTCCTTAAAGAGCAGGTAATAAAGGATTGAGGTGGGGGGCCGTCATGTAGGGATTCCTACCATCTCAAGTGTTCCTTAAAATGGCAATATCTCAACAGTTGCTGGAATACCTCTATGGCAGCCGAGCTCCGTATCCCAGGAAAACCTAAATTTTTCCTTGCACAGCTTCAGAATGGCTCTACCGGTTTTAAATCTAGCAGAGGAGACATAGCCAAAGCCAAGTCATACACTGTCTTCCCTACTCAAGTCTCAATGTGAAATATTCTCTTCTATTGTGGAGCCAATGGGATTTGAATATTTCAGATCCATTGTCCCCCATTTTTTTTCCCACCATGATGTTTAAATCTAGTGAGTGATGTCTTTCTCAAATTCAGGGACCATTTCTTTTAACATGGCTCCATAAGTCCTTTGGGTATCACAGATCATGGACCCTTTTATCTTTTTAACAGTCCTGTGTAGTTGTTAGAATCTCCTGCACATACTGATGAAAATGTGTTCTATTTATGGATGGCATCAGGTCAGAAGAAAGAGTTTACTATAATAAATGCATGCTGATACATATAAATATTTTCTAATTAAAAATGTCAAAAGATTATTGTGTATACTTACACTTTAAAAAATGGATGCAGTAAAAGATAACTGTTCAAATTATATTGTCAGCAAGATTAAACCCAAGCAAAGAATGAAAATCCACACTGTGTACTCTAAGTCTACCAACACATCACCCTTCCTCATATATCATTAGAAAATCTCACAAAGACCTAATCATTTCCATGCACTTTGAATTAGAAAACTTATAATCAGCATATGCTTGCTTTTTCTCATTAAAGCTGTATCCCTTCTCATGAATAAAACACATAAATTGACGAAATTTCATTTTTATACTAGATGCTACCTTATGCAATTAATTCAGAGATGTAAGTAGATTGACATAATTAGGTTACTGAGCTGAATTAGTATTTGTGTGTTGCAAACAGTAATAGCTATCACTAATAACCAAGATTCTGAGAATGCTAATTTTTATACACAGAGTAATAAGCCAGTCGTTGGACTGAGAAGAGAATGTCAGCTGTGAATTTGGATAGAAGGCATTAGATATTGTTTACTTTTTAAAGATTTTATTTATGTATTTGAGAAAGAGAGAGAGCAGGGGGAGAGACAGAAGGGGAAGGAAGAGAGATCCCAAGCAGACTCCTAGCTGAGCACGGAGCCGGATGTGGGGCTGGGCCCAAGGCTCAATCTCATGACCCTGAGATCATGACCTGAGCTGAAGTCAAGAGTTGGACACGTAACCGACTGAGCCCCCCAGGTGTCCCCAGTAGGCATTAGACCTTGAGAGTACAGAAATATAAAGGAGATACTACTAATGTATATTTTAAAAAATCAACTAGCCATGCAAATGCCCTCAGAGATAAGGGTTTGGGGGTAACCAGCATGGCTCAGAGCCAGATGAATATGGCAGAAGGAAAGTTACCTGGTGGCTCATTGATTCATATTCAGTCATTAGCTCTAGTCCAACTCTGGGCTTAACATCCCACATCGAGATAATAGATATCAAATTTCTGTGCTACAAAATCCCCCTGGTAAGTTTCCATAAAATATCATTTCCACTGGCTCAAAAACACCATGTTTAACAATCATCCTCGGGAACATTGGCAAGTCACAGGGATCACGGACAGTATTTGTGAAGACTATTCATGGGGTGGGGAGAGAAGGAGGAAGAGGGGAAGGAAGAAGAAGAAACAGAAGGAGAAGGAGAAGAAGGGGAGGAGAGAGGAAGGGGTAAGAGGAAGAAAAGGAAGAAGGAAAGGAAGATAAATTGATAGGCAATTACATTTTAACATTTCATCAACAGAGTATAAATTGGGGACCAACTGCTTCTTAAAAATAATATTTAACACTGTGGTAGGTAAAAATGCTGAATGGTTCTTAATGATTAGCTTTCTAACAACAATAAGTAAGATGAATTACATATATTTTGGTACAAAAGGGACTATATCACATGCCCCCCCAATCCCAATTTACCAAGTAGAATATTAAGTAGGAACAAGGTGAGAATTTATAAAAAGTGGTTTGCTAAAAATGTGATGCCATCGATATTTCAATAGGCTGTAGACTTCAAAATAAATGCTTTATAAGCATTTCTTGAAGATAGTCATTTTCTTTGAATAATATTGTAATAATTGATAGTAGTGGGGGGAAAACAGATTCTTCATGTACTCAGTGATTTAACAGAAAGGCACTCCTTAGGGAAACATACACTCTAAGTGTTAATAATTGTTTTTTCCCGAACTTTTTTGTTTCCTTTCTTATTCCCAAGGAGATAAATCTTGCGTAACGGACAGGCAGTGAAAATTTGTTGAAAAGACTCTGCCAGGTGACTACACGAGGAGCACGCGTCTAGGAAATGTAACAAAGTGGGAGGTGAGGAAATAAAGGACATTTTCATTTTATTTTATCCTCAAGTGAGGTTGACAACCCTTCGGGAATCTGCCCATGAGTCACTCCCTGAGTCTATTGTGTTCGATCCTGAAGCAGTTTGTTGATTCTTAGATGACTAACACTTACTCGAAATGCATGAAAAACGGCCACTTATCTCTGAAAGATGTCTCCACTTTTTTGTGTGAAATGTGATACTTTCCCTTAAAAATCAAGTCCATGGAACACACGAATTAAGTTAGTTCTGAAATATGAAGTTAGACCCTAGAAACCAATAACCAGGGTATTGACTGTCCCAGTACCTTGGCTTTATAGAGGTTTAATAAATGAGTTCCAGTGCCTACGTAATAACACTTTATTGAGTTTTAGGGGAAAAAAAGATAGGCATCGTTTTTCACTCTGCATTAAACTGACGAACACAGAAATAATAAAACATACAATATGATAATGCCACCACATTTAACTGATCTTGCGTGAAAAGGTCATCTTTTGAACATTTTTGCTAGATTCAAATGAAGTCTCCAGATATACAAGATAGATATTGAAAAACTGGAAAAAAATCAAAGGGGACCAGTCCTCCAATAAAGAAAATCTGGATCTTAGCTCAACTGTGCTCCCAAACATGTTCTGTAAATTGGTGTAATTATTTAAACATCACTACCTAATGGGATTTGAAAAATGCATTTGGAAATAATTATTTTTAGTTTACAAAAGATGTGATGATATTGAAAATTATCAATGATTTGCCTTGTAGAAAGAAAACTCATTGTCTTTCTCTGGATCCTTTAGACTAGGACTTTCTGATAGAGCTTCAGGCAAGGAAGGAGATGTTCTCTATCTGACCCGTAAAACATGGTAACCACCGACGATATGTGGTCATAAATTGTCAGTGTCTATGCTGATCTTAGAGAACTAGTGAAAGGATGAATTCCATACGTTAAATTCCACCCATTTCATATAATCCCATGTAAATACAATACTTGAAACATCCTTTAAAACTATTTGCACAGATTTTAACGTGCCTTGCAAGAATTATACGTACATATTGGAACACACGGGACTCTTTTTTTTTTTTTTTATCTCTTTGGTCGTGACTTTGAAGACCACTTGGATCTCATCTCGCTCACAACATTTTGGGACAGAATGTGCCCTTTTACAATAAAATATCTGGGGGCAATTGGGTGGCTCAGTCAGGCTCCAGCATGGAGCCCACGTTAAAAGAATATATATGTGAAGAATTTAAGACTGCACTGAAACAATATAACTTCCCTTTGATGTAAGACCCTAAATTAAATGTTGTCAGAGATGTAAAAGGCATTTCTACGATGACTGATTATTATGATACTGATTGTCTGATTATTATACTTTTTTCTTTTTTTCACTCACAAGTCTACATTACGTCTCAATGGATTCTACAGAAAGCAAACCTAAGTTTCAGTTGAGGAAGGGCCTGTCTCAAGCAGACAAACTTGGGAGTGCTTTCGCTCAGAGGATGGAGACGTACGGCTGGGAAAGACTCAGTCATTCATCCACAGCCACCTCGGCTCAGCTAGCCTCACCTAAGAAAAAGGCAAATGCATACAACGGGGTAGAGTCCAGCCTCACTGTCTGTAACAGCTACTGTACGTTGCCTCTGCATCTAGTTTTTAATATATTCATGCTCTCTGCTTGGGTCTAGGGCAAGGAAGGAAAACTTTGTGTGTAAAAAGTCAAGGTCAACATAATAAGCCTTTTAGGTTTTGAGGACCACAGGGTCTCTGTTACAACTACTCACTTGGACTGTGTTCACGCCCACACAGTCATAGGCACTAAAGAGTGGACCATGGTTATTTCTCAATCAGTGCTGGTTACAAACCCAGACGTCAGGCTGGACTCGGTCCACAGCCATAGTCGGCTGACCCCTATGACCAACTCTGGCAGACTCAACACTCACTAGTAATGTTCTCATGGCCAATCTGGAATGCTGACCTTATTTTAGGAGTAGGTACATACACATTTCATTTTGCTTTAACAGTAATTTCTCCCAAACCCAAGCGTGGACGTGTCAGCAGGTTTGCTGGTCATGATGGGCAAGACCACCTTGCTTACAACAAAGTCGTGAGATATCCCACAGACTCCTAGAAGAACTCAAGGTGGTCCTCAAAGCCTCCAAAGACAAGGGGATATACACCCACATTACAGTTGGTCTTGTTATAATTATCTGAGAATTGGTGGGGTGATGAATGGGAATAGCTGCAGTAATGTAGTGCCTCCCTGTTTGGAACGGAGAAGAATGGATTTATCTGTTTAAGCCTAAGGGAGAGGAGTACTCATTCTAGTGGAGCATTTGGAATAGAATAATACAAAACACGGTGAGAGCCCAGGTCTGTTGGCTCTGTGACTGCAAGGATCCTGGAGAGTTAAAGCTTAGTACAGTGCAGTGCCAGGGGAGGGGACAGACACAGAGAAAGAGAGAGAAGAAGAGGAAGAAAAGGAAGAAGGAGAAGAAGGAGGAAGAGAAGAAGGAGGAGGAGAAGAAGGAGAAGGAGAAGGAGGAGGAGGAGAAGAAGGAGGAGGAGAAGAAGGAGAAGGAGGAGGAGGAGAAGAAGGAGGAGAAGAAGGAAGAGAAGGAGGAGGCAAAGGATGACGATGAAGGGGTAGACGGAGGAGGGGGATGAGACAGAAGAAGGGGAGGAGGAAGCAGAAGAAGAAGAGGAAGAGGAGGAGGGGGAAGAGGAAATAGCAGCACCTGGGGGGCACAGTCAGTTAACTGGCCAACTCTTGATTTTGGCTCAGGTCATGATCTCAGTATCCTGGGATCCAGCTCTGTCAGCTCCGTGCTCAGTGGGGAGTCTGCTTGGGATTCTCTCTCTCCCTCTGCCCCTCCCCCTGCTGTCCGTTTATCTCTAAAATAAATAGATCTTTAAAAAAGGGGGGGAGAAGGAAGGGGGAGGGAGAAGGGAAGGAGGAGGGGAAGGGGAAGGAGGAAGAGGAGAAGGAGCAGAGGGGGAGGGGAAGGAGGAGGAGAAGGGGGGAAGGGAAGGAGGAAGGGGAGGAGTAAGGGGAGGAGAAGGAGCAGAGGGGGAAGAGAAGGAGGAGGAGGAGAAGGAGCAGAGGGGGAGGGGAAGGAGGAGCAGAGGGTGAGGAGGAGGAGGAGGAAGGGAGAGGGACAAAGCCAGCAAAGGGATCACCTCTCCCAAGCCTAGCCCACCCCGCAATTACTAAAGATAGGAAGCAACTAGTCCACACACACACTGTTCAAATACAAACCAACCCATGTGAGACCCACACCCCAACGCTCCTTTACCGGGCTCTCACTTCCCCCTCCCCCTCCAGGGCCAGGTGCCAGCTAACCAGATACCGTCCTTGTGCCCCAGAGCCCACCGAAATTATTTAAGCCAGCCAGTCCTAAGCCTGCTCACCTGTTCCTTCCTGTTCTCCCTCCTCCTCGCCTCCCGAGCCGCCCTGCTTCTCCGTGGGGCCCTCAGGGTGTGGCGCGCCCCCTCCTCCTAGCAACAGTGCGTCACAAACTGCTATGGTTTCCATGGCACTCATCTCCTGACCCGTTACCCTCACTGTACCTCAAGTCCTCTAGTAATACATTATATTATGCAAATACATATACTATATACATACATGATGGACATTATATTATAGATGGATGTTTAGTTATATTTATATCACATATGCTATATAAGCGCACACGTATTATAAATACATACTATAAGTGTGTTTATGCATTTTACATATAAATACATGTAATATTTACACACACATATATATAATTCAGAATATTGGGATACTAGAACACCTAAACCAAATTTTATATATTTATAAGCATATATATACACACACACCCCAAACATACATTTACATACAATGTAATGCATGTAACATACATTTTCATGCAATGTAATGCATGTTATATACATTTTCATACAATGTAATGTATGTAACATACATTTTCATACAATGTAATGCGTGTAACATACATTTTCATACAATGTAATGCATGTAACACACATTTTCATACAATGTAATGTATGTAACATACATTTTCATACAATGTAATGTAACATACATTTTCATACAATGTAATGTGTGTAACATACATTTTCATACAATGTAATACATGTAACACACATTTTCATACAATGTAATGCATGTTATATACATTTTCATACAATGCAATGTATGTAATATAGACTTACATATGTGTGTGGTGTGTGTGTATACATCTATAAATATATTTTTTAAGATTTTACTTAAATTCATTTAGTTAACATATAGTATATTATTAGTTTCAGAGGTAGAATTTAGTGATTTATCAGTTGCACATAACACCAAGTACTCATTACGACACGTGTCCTCCTTAATGCCCATCACCCAGTTACCCCAACCCCCTACCCACCTCCCATCCAGCAGCCCTCAGTTTTTTCCCACAGTTAAGAGTCTCTTGTGGTTTGTCTCCCTCTCTGATTTTGTCTTATTTTATTTTCCCTTCCCTTTCCCTATGTTCATCTGTTTTATTTCTTAAATTCCACATAGGAGTGAAATCATATGGTATTTGTCTTTCTCTAACGTATTTCACTTTGCATAATACCCTCTAGTTCCATTCATGTCATTGCAAATGGCAAGATTTCATTCTTTCTGATGGGTAATACTCCATTCTATATATGAACCAAATCTTCTTTATCCATTCATCTGCCAATGGAGAACTCATCTCTTTCCACAGTTTGGCTATTGTAGATATCGCTGCTATCTCATATTACAAGTTAATGAAAGCCAGGCCTTTATTTAATAAATATTCAAGGACCACCCCCACACACTTGTCTCTTTACATTTACTCCAAGGTTTGTTGTTCTTGTATCTTTGTTAAAATTAGTGAGGCTCCCCCTTTCACACAGAGACAACTGTTCCATGATGACCCTATTCATGGTGATTCGGTCCATCATTTCGAAGTGAAATGAAAACAAAGGCAATCATGGGGAATAGTCAAAGGCACTAACGAGAGGCATAGTTTACCTTGCTGACTTAGCTAGAGTAGGCGGAAGTGTTTGAGCTGTCGGAAAACCCAAGTTTTCCACCCAGACGGTGATGTCAGTGGTCCACAGGGATTTGCAAGAACAGCGTCTGGTTACCGAAGAATGTACCATCAGGGGCAACAGAGGGACAAAGCCGTGGGTTCAACGTCACACCCAGGAAAGAGGACTGGGTGTTCTGCCTGCGCAGAGATCAATGAGTTTCACTACCACAAGTAATTCCTTATTTTAAGCCTCTTATTGTCCCTTTGGGCATGAATGTCACACATATATTCTCTTACTGTAATAAAATAGAACTTCCCACAGTAAGCCTTAGCCTTTGTCGGTTCTTGCTTCCGTCACCGGGACCTGTGAGCTATAGGACTGCAGAGTGTTCTCTTCTAAGGTTAAAAACAATAGCTCTTAACCTAGCAAGCCAGCAGCCGTGTTGAGAAAGCTTTGTCTCCATTCATAATGCTGCTATCACCATCTGCTTTTCTGAGTTTTCGGCCCACTGTGTTATTTCACTGACGGGTTCGTTGCCTTTCTCCCACATTTTTGCAAGATTTTCCAATGGGATAAGGTTCTGGCTTTGCTATAATGTCTGCAGATGGACACAGCTTTGTTTGAGGTGGGAGGGAAATGGACAAAGCCACTTGAAACACGGACTGAACAGAGGCCACGTCATAAGGACGTAGATTATACTTCGCGCTATCAACCCAGATGAAGATAAGGATATGACGCAGGTCTCACCAGGACAAAGAAAATAACAAGAAACTTTTCTTCATAAATTCAGTGTCTTGGGATAATGTTACATCTAAAACCAAGGCCGACACTGGCATCACGCAGGCTGGTGTCACCAGCTTGTTTGCCAGTGTCACCGGAGATGAAAATGAATGCATGGCTGTCTCATAGGTTCTCTGAGCGGGAGGAAGATCCCGGTCATAATTTGCACAGTGTTGTGATCTGCTCATAGAAATGTGCTCTGAAATTTAGGGCACATAGAATAGGGAAAAGTAAAGCAACACACATTACCAGCAAGAAAATGCTTTTCGAGTCTACCAAAGAATGGGCACTGAACCACAGTGAAAAGATATTAAATATGCCTGAATATCTACAATTAAGCTTTTATATCGGTTTATAGACAGATATATTAGGATCAGAAAACATATTTCACTTATTCATGAGTTCCACATGGCAAATATAAATGTGTACGTCCATTCTGACAGTTCAGGATGAACTTATGCTTTATCAAAGGGGATGCGTTTTGTCAGAGACCATCCATCCATCGTATCCCTACAACAACTGAGTGAGAAAGTAAGGGTAGGTCCAGGTGTCCATCCATGGAAGAATGGATAAAGAAGACGGCGTGTGTCTACACAACAGAATATTACTCAGCCGTCACAAAGAAGGAAATCTTGCCATTTGTAATGACGTAGATGGAACTATCTATGCTAAGTGAAATAAGTCCGTCAGAGAAAGATGAATACCATATGATCCTGCTTGTGTGGAATTTTAAGAAACAAACAAAACAAAGGAAAAAGAGGCAACCCCCTGCCCAGACTTTTAAATACAGAGAACAAAGTGATGGTTGCCAGAGGGGAGGTGGGTAGGGGGCTGGGTGAAATAGGAAGAGGCTGGGGGGGTTGAAGGAGGGCATTTGTTGTGATGAGCACTGAGTAATGTGTCCAATGGTTGACTCACTGGAGTGAACACCTGAAATGAATATAACACTGTCTTTTAATTATGCACAGAATTAAAAACAGAAAATAAGTAAAACAGAAAACAGAGGGAGGGATTAACGTCATGCCTAACATAGGAGCCATATATGGAATAAAAACACAGGGTTCTGTAGTCTGACCCAGGCGCTTTGCACAGTCCCAAGAGAACTCCGTGTCTTGACAATTATGGGTAAACAGAAAGTAGGAATCAAAGGTGGGGAAAGAAAAGCAGCCAGCCAGCTAGGCAGTAAGTCGGAGAGCAGAAATGCAAGACCAACATTCAAGCATGAGGTGTAGACACATGGGGACAGATAGTCACTGAAAGAAGAGGCGGGAGATAGAGGTAAAAACAGACCCTATTCTTTTCCTGGGGCTGCTGTAACAACTGTCACAAATGGGGAAGCTTGCAACAACAGAAATATATTCTGTCCCGGTTGTGGGGCCTATGTCTGGATTGCAGGTGGCAAGGCCATGCTCCCTCTGAGCATAGGGAGAGAATCCTTTCTTCCCTCTCTCCTAGCCTTCTTTGACTCACAGGCACATCCCCTGATCTCTG
Source organism: Ursus maritimus (assembly GCF_017311325.1). Taxonomy (NCBI): domain Eukaryota; kingdom Metazoa; phylum Chordata; class Mammalia; order Carnivora; family Ursidae; genus Ursus; species Ursus maritimus. The sequence continues at coordinate 121,846,311 of NW_024423319.1, read as the reverse complement.
TCTCTGTTACTGCAAGATGGTTTCTCTGTGTGTCTCCTCTACCACAGGGGAATCTCCTCTCCATGTCTATCTCTGAGTTTTTCTCCTCTTCTTGTAAAGACACCAGTCATCCTGGGTTCAGAGCCCACCCCACTCCTCTAGGACCTCACCTTATCTGACATCCTCATTACACCTGCAAAGACTCGCTATCCAAGTCAGATTAAAGTCTTAGGCACCGGTGCTGAGCTCACTGACTTTAGGGTTCAAGCCACAATATGGACAGTAATTAAAAAATGGTTTTAGAGATAGTGAGAGAGACAGACGTTGAGACATGAGGTTTTTGCAGACAGGAAGAAGGTAGAATACAACACCCACATTACAGGGAAACTCTGAAATCAAGCGTAAGCAACACTGAACAAAAGAGAAACACCCATCTTTCTACTTTGATGGTAAAATGTCCCCATGCGATGATCTTTTCATTATTCCATGCAAACACGTAGCATGGCATTGGTTTCTCTTTATTGCACTTCCTTCCGTGTCCGTCTCCCGGTGGTTAACGTGGCTGAATTGGGAGCCAGTTCCCTACACAAGACAAGGACACCTAGTCCGCCATGGGAGTCTTCCTCCAAGCTGCCAGCAGTGATTCGCTCACTCCACCCCGAATGATTACACAGGCTCTTGCCGGCCTCTAATAGCTCCTAAATAACTTGTCAGGAAAAATTTGTCAGGAAGTAAAAATGACTACATTGGAGAAGGCAGAGATATTCATTCTATCCTCTCGCACTTAGGAGAATGGCACATTTACGATGTAGTCCAGTATAAGACACGCAATGAATTGGGGCAAACTTAGGTAGACCGGTATGCAGATTTGTTAATTATGGGGCATAAAAAAGAATAAAGAAAGCAAGAGGTTGTAGACATGTATTTTCCTTTGAAGATCTGCGAAAACAGGCAAAAGATATAAAACCAATGAATCTTGCTCATAAAATGGCTGAGGAGCACAAATTTTTTAAAATCCTGGAAAAAAAACCACACAAGTTTGGGGAAGTTTTCTCTGCTCCTCAAAGCATCGAGTCAGAGAAGCCAGATCATTCTCGCTACACATCGGAGGGATTTTTTTTTCCAGTAAAGTGACCCAGACCATGACAGTGTGACAATTGCCACAATGGTTGGTGGGCAAGCGTGGCCCCAGCATCCCACCCACTCTCTCAATCCTGTCTCAGAGGACAGTCCGCTAACCTTCTGTAGTGAATGTTTTTCAAGTTCAGCAACCACTTCGCCACCAACAAAACTGAGAAGCCTTTGGAGGGTGAACAGCTTCTGATGACATGGAAACACCTGCTGTCCCCAAGTCCTTATCTGCTTCTCAGTGATAACTTCTCAGTGTGCGAACTTTTCCAATAAAACACACTGTGGGTCCAAGTCCTGGGATAAAATACAAAATGCAGCAGAGAGAGAAGGAAAAGTGTCGGAAAGCAGATGCGATCACTTCTCCCTGAGGATGAATTTGATATGAAATAAAGGGAGGGGTGCCAGCCTGGCTCAGTGGGTGAAGCATGTGACTTGATCTCAGGGGGTTGTGAGTTCGAGCCTCACATTGGCTGTAGAGATTACTTAAAAATAAAATCTCTAAAAAAGGGGAGGACACTAATATTAAATGAGCCCAACAACGGAAGCAGGACTATTCTCTTCTGTTGCCTCCTACGGTTTGTACTAATTATTTAATGTTTATTCTAGCTATGCCATTCTATGTTCTGGATTTCTTCTAGCAGGAGATGAGAGCGAGGAGCCTCGGCATGAAGTTGAGGAAGGGTGAATAATTTTAGGGAAGGAAAATTATAGTGGTTTTACTGAGATCAGTAGCCCGATAGGGAAAACAGGGTTAGCCTCTGAAATTAGATTTTATTTATTTCTGTTATGCCACCCAATTCAGAATTTGGAAATCCACAATAACAATGGACTATTCTAGTCTGTATAGAGCCTTCCAAAGAACTCAAAAAAATTTTTAGGAAACTCTTGTTTATTTTGCAACAATCACTATGGGGAAAAATGCCTACCTGAAATTTAAATTCTGATATTTATTTTGTGTCATAGTGTACATCTTACAGAAAGAATCATATTCTGCAATAGTTGAGCTATTTTAACAGCATCAATGAACTGACAAATATTTGATGGTGTGTATACATCACCGTACAGCAGTCATCCGAACGTTCAAATCCAAAAGCACTGAAAAAATTGTTTTTAAAAGCTTACATTTTTTAAAATCAATGTCGTCCATAATTTCAGCTTGTGGGGTGTAAAATAAAAATGGAAGCCTCAAAGAATAACCACACGCAAATTCCAAAGGGGGTATTTTGTCCTTGTGAAGGAAATTTAAAAAGTGGTGTTCGTGCAAAAGAAACTTCAAAAAAAATAAATAAAATGAAAAGGTCAGCTCTCCATAAATAAGTTGCGAGTAGTTTTATAGCTTCGGAAGTTTAATTTTACACAGTGAAAATGTATTACGAACTACAATTCTATATATTAGGAGTCTTAAATATAGTATGACCCCATCAGTTATCTGCACTTGGGGTATACCAGCTGATTTCAGGTTGATGGGTCCTCCAGAGAAGAGCAGGTTACAATTTAATCTCCTGTAGTTTGAACCGTCGTGTACAGGTGGGCCCACCTGCCCCCCTGTGTGGCAGAGTTCTACAAGAATGCAGTGTCAGTCCTGGGGTCGGGATACTTGGATCACGGTCCAAATCCTATTGAATTTCAGGTCATTTTACAGAATGTCTTCCACCCAAAAGTCCATCTTGCACATTTCTATTCAAGCCAGAGGCCAAAAGTACTACAGGCAACGCATTCATTTCTCATTAAGGAAAAAAAAAAAAAACAAAAAACCCTGATATTTTTCAGGAGCAGAACTTATGCCAGGCAGAAGCAAACTGCCCTTTCTAGGAAGGACTGCTTTATTTGAGCTTTTAAGTGAAGCATAAAAATATCTGCTGTAATACCACCTTTCATCTTTATAATGCTGTGGAATTTACATAGTGCTTTTCATGCATTTTCTCTTTTTATTCTTGCAGTGCAAATAAATTGAGAGGAGGATAAGCATTATTAGCTCATTTTATAGAGAAGGAAATGTAGCCCCAAATCACTACGTGACTTGCACAAGACCTACCGGCTGGAGAGCAGTACCTAGAACCAGAACCCAGGTGTCCTGAAGCAGTTCTTCTCCCTGATAATCTTTGGTCCCACTAACAAAACAAACGCCCAGGTGTATCCCCTGAATTTTAACTCCGGATCTATCACCTATTGCGTGACGTTGGGTGAACATTCCCACTGGCAAGAATGTACAAGTCTTTGATGCCGTGGGGCTGTTAGAAAGCTGTCTGTGAAGAACCAAGTCCCGGTGTGAAGGACAGAACGGGTAGCACAGAACTTTCATCAGAGGGACATTTTTCTGGGTTCATGGCTTTTCCCTCTGTCCTAGATCACTGATATCTCTTGGGTCTCCTGAGACCTATAAATGTGTGGCTTGAAAATAACCATAATATGAGAAAATCATAACAACTGACAAGGATTGGGAAATGCCCTGTGTTGTGAAGACGTGAACAAGTACCAAAACCACGAGTGGGAAAGTTCTACCCATAGAGTTATTTGTGAGACTGTAACTAAGGTGTAATGATTCTGACCCAAGACTTGAACCCACTGCCTGGTACTCCTGAAAGCCTTTTCTAGGAGATGGATCTCTCCTGTGGAATAAAGGATGAGTGTCAAAATCAACTGAGAAAGTGTCTCAAGCCAGGCACACACCTGCATGGCCCCTGTTCCCATCTCAGGGTGTGTGAGGAGGGCAGCACAGAATAAGTTACACTAGGGAGGAGAAACTTGTGTACCTAAAAAAATACTGAAAACATGCAATTTTTCTTCCTTTTCCTCAGAGTGTTTAAGAATGATTCCTTGGGCTGATTGATCCCAGTCAATGGGTATTCTTTCAGAAGAGGGGTCCCAAAATTTTAGACAGGAGTACGGTTAGTCAGGAAAACATGTCCTGGGAATAATTTAAAATCTTGTAGAGAAAGTAGGAATAAAATTGGAAGCATGCAGATTGTTCATAGAGGTGGTGGTTTGCAGTCTTCAATACTGATGTTTCCAGTAAGGGAGACTGGGTGGGAAGGGGTCTAAAGGGGAGGAGGAGGCAGGGACTTAGAAACAAGCCCACTAGAGGAAAAGCAGGATTCACACATGCAGTCCGAGCCGATCTCAGCCATGACATTGCGGGAAAGAAGACAGCTACTCTCCAAAGTTAAAGAGAAGAAGTAGAGGAGAAAGATGAAAAGACTTGGCCAAAGGAAATCATTGTTGGACTCGATGAATGCATTCTGCGGAGGTGTTGGAAGGATACTCCAGGGTACAATGTTCAAAAGAAGGAAGTGATAATGAAGTCAGGAACTCCTGCAGGATGGAGAAGGACGGGGGCAGGTTGGTTTGGGATGCAACGTAGGACCTACCCACAGGGCAACCTGGTCACAATGGAACCCCAAAGGAAGGACAGCGAGGAGAACATGGTGGCCGGTTCCCTCTGGTGTCCCCATCGGGTTGGATAAGATGAAAAACACAAGTGTTGTTGACTTTCTTAGAAGGGAGATTATTTCTTTTTTCCTTTTCTTTCTTCTCTACTTGTTATTGTGAACTTCTGTTGAGCCAGTGTCACTTGCTCTTTGGATAACTTCTGTGATTTACCTATTTATTGGCATTAAATGAAAAATCTTCGACCATAAAACAAAGGTTGGCTTGCCCAGAACTCTGAATAATGAGATTAAATGTATGAGCCTACATCTTTCTCCCGTTACCCCCAGTGTGTGTGTGTGTGTGTGTGTGTGTGTGTGTGTGTATCAACAAGATCTATCCAAGGTGAATCAGAGTTTGTTTTTGAGGATAATATGGGAATGGTTTTCTTGAAAACAAAGCTGAATAGAACAATGGTGATACAGGGTTTCATTCCCTAACTGCTTAAAAATTCAGTCACGTCCCAATGAGCTATTCTTTTTCTAGTATTCTCTCTTTTTTTTTTTGCTTTGACAGTCTCTTGGCCATTTTTCTACTTATTAGCACTTCCATCAGAAGGAAGGAAAAGGAGATGAAACTCTAATATGTCAATTTCAGACAGAGAGTCTTATATTAGGGCCATCTCCACTGTGAAGTGTCTAGACAATTCTTGCTCCCCTGGGAGGTTTCAAAGCCGCCAGCCCTACAAAACCTGTGTCCCTACAAAACAGTGGAGAATTCCAGCAAACGCATTCCATCCTTCTTATCCTCCTGTGTGATGATCACATTTCACAGTCCACCCAGACGCTAGGAGACAATTACACTAGGTGGGTTGGAAGTAAAAATATTAAGACATTGTTATCTGCTAATATGAAAATTGCCTTAAGAACATTCAGAATAGACAGGTTTACTTCATATGACTTTGAGTTTGAACATAAATAAATTGTGGTCATTTTTCTTTCTTTCGGCTACTACTGACTGAAAATTCTTAAAGAAACGATTAATATAAGCCAGGATGAATTGATCCTTGCTTTGGATAACTTGATTTTACAGCCATTCCATTTCCCTACTGAATTAAATTATTGCGGAATCCCACGTATATCAGTATTTATCGTTGATCTAGAATTATCACAACTTAAAACTGGCATCTACCGTATGGTCAACTAATATTCAGTAAAGGAGCCAAGAATACTCCATGGGGGGAAGATAGCCTGTTTCATACCTGGTATGGAGGAAACTGGACATTCACATGCAAAAGAATGAGAACCTGAAACCATACAACTGTTAAAAGAAGGAATAGGAGGAAAACTCCTTGACGTAGGCCTTGGCAATGATTTTCAGGATGTGTCACCGAGTGGGAAGCAACAAAAGTAAAAATAAACAAGGGGGTCCACATCACATGAAAAGGCTTCAACACAGCAAAAGGTCAACAAAATGAAAAGGCATCCTAAGGGATGGAAGAAAATATTTGCAAGTCATATATCTGATAAAGGGTTACTATCTAAAATTTATAAGGAACTCGTATAATTCAATAGCAAAAAACACCCCAAATAAACCAAACACGTGCAAATGGCCAACAGGTAGTGGAAAGGTGCTCCACATCACTGATCATTAGGGAAAAGCAAATTAAAAGCACCATAAGATATTGTCTGACCCCTGTTAGCATTATTATCAAAAACACAAGAGATCGGGGTGCCTGGGTGGCACAGCGGTTAAGCGTCTGCCTTCGGCTCAGGGCGTGATCCCGGCGTTATGGGATCGAGCCCCACATCAGGCTCCTCTGCTATGAGCCTGCTTCTTCCTCTCCCACTGCCCCTGCTGTGTTCCCTCTCTCACTGGCTGTCTCTATCTCTGTCGAATAAATAAATAAAATCTTAAAAAAAAAAACACAAGAGATAACAGGTGTTGGGAAGGATGTGGAGAAAGGGGAACCCTCTTACACTACTGGTGGGAATGCAAACTGGTGCGGCCACTCTGGAAAACAGTATGGAGGTTCCTCAAATAGTTAAAAGTAGAACTACCATGTGATCCAGCAATCCCACTTCTGGCTATATATCGAAAGGCAATGAAATCATTATGTTGAAGATATGTCTGCAATCCTGTATTCACTGAAGCATTATTGATAATAAGAAAGACTTGGAAACAACCTCAGTGTCCACTGAAGGAGAAATGGATAAGGAAACCGTGGTGTGTGTGTGTGTGTGTGTGTGTGTGTGTGTGTGTGTGGTTCAGCCATAAAAAGGAACCCTTCCAGGGGATGAACCTTGAGGGCATTACGCTAAGTGAAATAAGTCAGACAAAGAAAGACGAATAGTGTCCGATCTGACTTACAGGTGGAACCTATAAACAAAGAAACAGAAAAGCTCAGAAACAGAGCGCAGATTGGTATAATGGATGAAGGTGGTCAAAAGAACCAACTTACCAAAAAGATGGTAAGTTCTGGGGATTTAATACACAGCACGATAACTGCAGTTTATCAACAATGAGTTGCATACTTACAAGTTGCTAAGACGGTAGATGTTAAGAGTTCTCACCACACCCAAAAAAGGTTAAGTGCCCGGTGATAGGTATTTTAATTAACCTTATTGTGGTAGTAATATATACATATATCAGATCATGTTGTATACTTTAAATATACACAACATGTCAATTATATCAAATTATATGTTACATTATATGTCAATTATATCTCAATAATGCTGGGAAAAATTCAGAAATTAAAAAGTGGCATCTAGTTTTTTGACTGTCAGACTTTTTTTTTGGTGACTCAAGCTTTAATGTCATCTCTCAGAGCGTTAATATGCGGATGACGCTGAACTCTAAGAAGTCTTGCGGATAATGAGAGTGAAAGTAGGGATTTCGCTTTTGAACAGGTTATTTTTACAAGTTTTTTTAAATAAGTAAAATTGTGCTAAAATTCCAAAAAGCACATAATTTCCTCAGGGCACCACCTTAATCTGCAGTGATAGTTCTATTCAAAGTGTCCTAATGCACGTTTATTGAAAATGATTTGGCTTCGAGACATTTTCCATTAGCGCTAATATGGGTAATCACACTTCTTCAGTACAAAGTATTTTATACAGACGTCGTGAAAGAGCTGAAGGTCACTATCATACTAGAAATCCGTCTTGTAAGTGGCAAAATTTAACATTGGGCTTGTCAGCAAAGAAAGCTGAGGTAACATTCTTAACAGTAGCGCCGAAAAGATTGGCTCAAGTTGATGATTTGGGTTCATGGAATGAACCATTCCTACTTCAGATTCAATGAAAAAGCCATATTTGAAACACCCTGTGATTCTTACAATTGTACATATGATGGAAAATCCCTAAGTTAAATGCAGAGTAACAGAAACCTAGAAGAATAAAGAAGAAAATGGAAATTTTGATAATGAAGGTTAGAAATTTGGGGCACTAGTCAATGGAAGTAATAGATTAGAACTTTTTATTGTGTAGGGTTCTATTGGCAAGACTCCTTTAAATTCTAAATCATGCTCTCAACAGCAGATCCCTGCCTCCTTCACTCTTTTGGAAAACAACGCTATGCTTAAATTCTCAAAGTATATAAAATTCCACTACTGTTTGCTTTTTCTTTCTTTCTTTCTTTTTTTTTTTTAAGTAACCTCGACACCAACGTGAGGCTTGAACTCATGACCCCAAGACAGAGAGTTGCATGGTTTACTGACTGAGCCAGCCAGATGCCCTAAACTCTGCTCCTGTTTGATGAAAGAAATCCATGCTTTTTCCTCATGCTCATTTTGGAGTACTTTGCCATGTGGTGTATGCTTAAGTAGGCTTGAAATTTTATCTTATGTTGTTTTTTTTTTTTATTTTAAAAGATTCTATTTTTAAGTAATCTCTATACCCAATGTGGGTCTTGACCCTGAGATCAAGAGTTGCACATTCCATGGACTGAGCCAGCCAGTCACCCCAGGGCTTGAAATGTTAAATAGTTAACTTTCAGAGTGCCATAGCCAAGAGCGACGATTTGTGCACCGAGTAATTTATTTAGCTGTTTTACTCCAGCAACCACGCCAAGTCATTAGTCCTGCTGAATGGCGGAAGTGCCGTAAGGAAGCGTTCTAACCTAAGTTGGATTTTCCAAGCAAAATCCAAAATACAATAACACACAAGCACTGCAGCAATTAGAGACAAATTAATAAAGATTAAAATTTATAAGAAGGACCTAAATGAGGGTAAAACTTAATGGAAATGCCTAGTATTGGTTCTTTGGTAAAAATACAATGTGGCAGATAAAGTGTTTAATATGATAATCATCAAAAGGGGGAGAGAGCCCAAGTACATAAAGCGAGAACTGATGACAGGAGTCGCAGCAGGGAAGGAGATAAAGGAACCAAAACCAACTTGTTTGATCCATTCTGTGCAAATGCATTTGAGGACTCTGATGACATGGGTGATTTTCTGTACATACACATTTTTTTTTCCGCAGAAGAAACAGGAACTAGAAACTGACTAATTATATAATCCCAAAGAGACCAGACCTCATTCCCTGCCTCATCCACTCTCTCCGTCAAAGTCAGCATTTCCAGATGGCTTTACAGTTTTTTTCTTTGAAAACAAGATTTACTTGTTAATATTTACCCTGGTTGAGAACACAGAAAAGGAGAAATAGTTCCAAATTTTCATTGTGAAGCAAGCAAAGCACTGATACAAACTCCAAGAAACGCGGCACAAACAACACACAGGTAGAAATATTTCCAACAACTACCAAATAGAATCCAGCTAATGTTTCAAGAAAAATTCACGGTGGTGACCTGAGATGAATTTCGAGGACAGATGTGGATTTCCATTACTAGTGAATGTATTAGGTGTATTAATATAATCACAGGGTACGTAGGTCATTTCCATAGGAAATGAAAGGCATTGAATAAAAGTTCACGCTCGTCTTTCATTAAAGAAAAAAACAATAAAACAGAAACAGTTGTGTACTTTATATATAATGATTATGTATGATGTTAAGATATGTACAGTGTTAGTATATATGCCATATACAGTATATGTGTGATGTAAGGACATATAACATAAATCCACGTAACATTAAAGGTATTAGTTAGCACAACAGGTAAGAACACAAGGGCATCCATACTTGAAGGAAGGTGGAGATTTTTACGATCATTGCAGATTTTTGATTGCATGAGAAGAAAACCCAAGGATGTCAAGAGATGATAGCAAGTAACAAGGTTAGTAAGTTAGAATAATGCATAGAATACATATTCTATAAATTTTGAGAAAAGGATTAGAAACGATAACGGGAGACAGAATTTATAGCAGCACTGAAACAATATATATTTGACAAAACTAGCAAGGCTCATGAATCTATCCTGAAATGTTCTCGAGGTCAGCATAACCCTGATACTAAACCCTACTAAAAACAACGAAAAGGAAGAAAATCGGAGTCCATTCTTCCAACAATCTTTCTTACTGATGCAAAATTTATAAAATTATGCACAATTATTATATATAGTAAGATGTATTCTGTGATATAATTTATAAATATACACACATATATATATTCCAGTGCTAAGTCAAAGGAAAATAGATCACATAATACAGCATTTCCAAGTAGGATAAATTTCAGGAATACAAGCATACAAAGGTGATGAAAATTTGAGTCATTTGAAGTAAACAACCACATTAAAAGCAACAGGAAAATATATACATGACGTCTCCATGAATGCAGAAAAGTATATTTTAAAAGGAGATTAATTCCTAACTATAATTAATAAAATGTATTACGAGCATGGTATAGGAGGGAGCCTCCCAAAACATAAAAAAGGATTTCTACTTAAAAAAAAGAAAAAAAGAAAAAGAAAGCTCAACACCACGTCAAACAGCATATTTGGGGCTGAAATGGTGAAAGAGTCCCCTGAGATCAGGAATGAGACAACTGTCCCTGACATTCTCAGGTCTTCCCATGGCGCACCAAGGGTACTGGGCAGCATACGCAGAACAGTAAAATAAATGAAAATAATACCACTGAAAAAGGAGAATCAAGCCTTTATGAGTTTAAAATCAGAGAAAAAATCTACAACCAAGCTATTAGAATTAGTGACTTTAGTGGCCAATAAAGAAAACCACTAATAACATCCACTGTCTCTATAGACTATGCCAGTTAAAACAACAACAACCACAACAAAAAACTTCCCTTTAAGGTTGTGATAATGTTTACAATGGCACGTTCCCAATAATGTCTTCCCATAGTTGTGCAAGAGACATACACAGAGAAGTAATGGACATGCCATTAGCAGGGGGCTATATTGTGTTTGTAGCTGGGAATAGCATCTATCATAAAGGTGTCAGTTGTTCCAAAAGTGATCTGTGGAGTCAATGCAATGTGTGTATGTGTGGGTGAAAAAGAGACAGAAAGAGGAGAAGAGGTAGGAGGAGGAAAGAGAAGGATGGAGAGGGGAAGGAGCAGGAAGAGGGGGAGGAGGAGGAAAGAGGTAGAGGGAGAGGGGAAGGGATAGGAGGAGGAAAGAGAAGGGAGAGGGGAAGGGGGATAGGAGGAGGGGGAGGAGTGAGAGGGGAAGGAGAAGAGGGGAAGGAGGAGGAAAGAGGTGGAGGAAGGAGAGGGGTAGGAACAGAAGGAGGAGGATGGGAAGAGGGAGGAAGAGAAGGAAGAGGAGGGGGAGCAGGAAGGAACGGGGCGCGGAGGAACAGCAAGAGGAGGAGGGGGAAGGGGAGAAACAAGAGGAGGAGGAACAGAAGGAAGGGGCAGAGGAGGAGGAAAGAGGAGGGAAAGGGGGAGGAGGATGAGGAACAGAAGAAGGGGGACGAGGAGGATGAACAGAAGGAGGGGGAGGAGGAGGAGGGAGAGAAGGGAGAGAGGGAGGAACAGAGGGAAGAGGAGGAGAAGGAGGAGGAGGACAGAAGAAAGGAATAGAGATGGAGATCCCAACATGGGCCAATAGCCAAGTTCCTCACATGGACTTACTGACAATAGACACTCATCAAGGAGATCAGAGCCATAACTACCAGCAGGCTCTAACCAACTGTATCCAATGACCAGAGAACACTGTAAGATAGAATCTTCCTAAATGACTCTATTTGGGAAATGTGGTCATTGCGGATAGAACTAATTTAGACGAGATCATGCCCAAGTAGGGTGGCCCCCTGATGTGCCCAGTGTCCTCTTGAAAAGGGGAGACACAGACACTCACGCAGGGGGAATGTCTTGTGCAGACGAAGACAGCGATGTGTGTTAGCCAAGACATGCCCAGCATGGCCAGGAAACACCCGAAAGCTAGGAGAGAGGCATGGAACAGTTTCCCCCTTGCATTCTCAGAAGGGACCAACCCTGCTAAATCCCTGATCTCAGGCTTCTAGCCCCCAGGATCATCAGAGAATAAGCTTTTCTTTTCTTTTCTTTTCTTTTTTTTTAAGATTTTATTTATTTATTTGACAGAGATAGAGACAGCCAGCGAGAGAGGGAACACAAGCAGGGGGAGTGGGAGAGGAAGAAGCAGGCTCACAGCAGAGGAGCCTGATGTGGGGCTCGATCCCAGAACGCCGGGATCACGCCCTGAGCTGAGGGCAGACGCTTAACCGCTGTGCCACCCAGGCGCCCCAGAGGATAAGCTTTTCATGATTTAATCGCACTCAGTCTGTGGGAGCCTGAGGGCTGCCATCAGGAAGGAGCTCACTGGCTTCTAGCAAATGCTTCACCCCGCTAGCCCATCTCAGCGACTTCTAATGCCTTTACGATGAGTATCTTCTTCCTCTTGCCCTCTTTCCCTTGACTGGGAGGCAATACAAGGATTAACAGTGGAAAATATCTACATGATCCCACAATCTCCAGAATCTGTAAATCATCTTCCCTTCCCTGAAGCATTCAAAGTATTTGAAGGAGAATAATCATAATCATAATAGGGGTGCCTGCGTGGCTCAATTGGTTAAGCGCCTGCCTTCCCAGTCCCAGAATTGAGCCCGCATCAGGCTCCCTGCTCAGCGCGGAGTCTGCTTCTCCCTCTGCCCCTCCCCTCTCATGCTCTCTCTGCTCTCTCTCTCTCAAATAAATAAAATCTTCAAAAATAATCATAATAAAAAATGAGCTTGGGATGGGCATTGGCTAATTGCATGTGTCCCTCACTTCAATTTTCTTATAATGTCTATATTTCAGCTTAGCATGTGCACTGAACTGACATGAAAGTGAACCAAACTTGGTCAAATTGGTCTTTCTAAAAGTCTCACGCTTTACTTATGGAATATAATGATAAAGACAATGACAAATTTACTGAAGTTTGCCAAGGATTTTTCCATCATCATATGGAAGAACAGTGTATCATCCGTATTTATTTTGAATATATATATATGGAAATCTTGGACACCACATTATTTCAAACATATGTGTCCCCATTTCCTCTAGTCCTTCTTGGTGTATAGAACCGAGGCTGATAGAGGGGTGGCTTTTCTTCCCCTCCTCTGGGGTTTGTCACTGTGTGTCCTTGAGAGGAAGCGAGGAAGAAAAGGATTAATTAATACCGTGGGGGAAGTTCTCTCTCCAATTCAGTAAACTGGACGGGATCCTGGAGAAATGCATCTTACAGGTGAGAGAGTTCCCAATTAAAATGAAACTTCTGTGACACACACACAGTGAAATAGAAATGATAAAGCAAATGCATATTTTATTTATGGTATATATGGTTTAATAGCATTTACGTGGGGCCTCTATGCATTTACTGCTATGGGGGGTAAAATTACCCGAATTGGATCTGCAACAGAAAAAAAAAAAAAAAACAACCAGAAAAAGACGTGGTTTACTACATTTTTTTGTAGGAGCACAATGCAGGGTAGAAATATGAATACAGACATTAATGAGCAAGTGATAGATACATTTCATTATTGCCATACGTATCTGTTTTATAAAATATGATGGGCTCTCGGTTCACGAATGGCAAATACACGTAAAACAATTCTAAAGACTAAATAATGCCACTGGTCAAATTGATCTATGCAACTGTCCTAGAATTCCATTACAGAAAGATTCAGGGATATTTCCATGTAAGGTATAAAATAAGAAATGAAAGTCTGAACGATTTCAGGGGGAAAAAAATCAAGCCTTCCTACAAAGACATGATTCTGAATGAACTAGGAATGAAATGCGTCAGTTTGGGTCTTTTCAAACAGTATAAATAGCTTGGGAAGGCATGATAAACTCAACCTCATACTGAGAAATAATAAGGTTACAGAAGGGAAAAACTCCTGTCTAGACTCCATCAGACTCATTTCCCATGATTTCACTGAAATAATTAAGAAGAAAAGCAGAAGAAGGAGGAGGCATCCAGAGACTTCTTTTGTCATACCCATGCATTGAAAGCAAAGATTTCCAATTTAAAAGTAAAAACAACCAAAGCCTTGTTCATTCAGATAATTGCTGATTTTTGTCTAAGTTTTAGGGGGAAAAAATAGAGGCAGACCCACAGATCCATCATGAATACATTTCTTTGGATGCATACCTTTCAGATGAACGGAGGGTGCCTCCAGTGGAGATATTCTGGGAGGAATAGAAAAGAAAAATAAAATATGCTCTTTCCCCTTCACATTTTTATTTTGGTCTAACACTTATTTTGTCTTCACAGAAATGGCTATGATAAGACTAAGAAAAAGCAATAGATGCTGAGAATAAACTGTAGAATTTATGATATCAAGGGGCACAGAGTGCGTTAAGATCTATTTCGCCTTACCGAGATAGCTCATTATTCAGCAGATTCTCCCTCTTACCCAGTTACCCCTTGGGATATTGGTGTGCGTGTAATACACTCACATTATTCAATGTATTTCGCAAGCTCATGGGGTCGTAGGACCTTTGGAATGTTATTTTCTGAGATCTATTGGACTTCTGTGAAACCGTGTTGCTGAAATCAGTCTCATAAAGTTCTCCTGATTTTGGAAAAGGGTAGAGAGAGATCAGGAAGATAGGAGATTGACAGATGCTATAAATTTGGTAAGAGAGCACTCTGTCCTGATTCTGATAAATCTTATTCAAATAAGAGATGGACAGAATGGATAAAAATGCAGTGTTAAGCCACAGGGGAACTCTACAATACGGACAGATGTCATTATCTAGCTCCACGTGGTTGGTTCTCTTCAAGGTAAATTCTGGAAACAATTCTGTCAAGTTTTTCACGTATGGACAAGGTCCCAACTTTAAAAAAAACTCCACCCTGACTCCCCCTTTTTTCTCCCTCCCTCATGCCTTCTCTCTCATAAACCAGCTACAAGATAACATCTTCCAACTCCACAGTGTTTGATCTCCTCACTACTGGACTACCCCTTAGATCAGAGTCCATCAAATCTTGTAGGGGACTCTTCACCTATGTCTTGGTTACAGCCAAACACAGTGACCACAGAAATGTTTCAGTTCAAAGTCAGAGTGAGGGGGATGCTGCATTATCTAGGTGGGGTAGTGGCCAAGGCAGCGAGCTAAGTGTCACGTGGGCTTGAGAAAGTAAATTAAGAAGATATGATGAAGGTCTTTGTCTCCCAAATTAGGATATTTGTCTTTGTTCCTTTTGAGAAGAGCATAATTGGTTCTTTGGAATAAGAAGATCATACCCACACATGCGTGTAGATGCTATCCCAGCAGGAGAGATTGGTGGTCATGAAACCATCCTGTGGACTGTGACACATGCCCAAGCAAGCGGCAGCACGGACCTGGGGTGGAGTGCAGACATCTGGTTGACTCAGGAAGGTTTTACTCACGGCTTTAATTCCCATCCCTCGAGAGACACAGTCCAACAGTTGAAGGAAACATGAGCGTGTAGTAACCACAATTCTATGAAGGGAATAGAAGGGGAAGTCACCAAGTGAGAAGCCTCCTAAATTTCTGGATGATGGGATGCAGGCGGAAACAGATTGAACCACTGAACAACTTAGAGAAAGGTACAGCCCCGAGGGTGTTAGGAAGAGATTCCAGAAGAGGTACCGATGGCATGTGTCACCGTAACTGACCGTCAAGTCACATTTTGATGGGCCAAATGTGGTGATTTATGTAAAAATATCATATGTTTTGTAAAATGACCACCACTCACAAAACATTGTGAGTTCTATTTAAAGATTGTCCCCTTGGGGCACCTGCGTGGCTCAGCTGGCTAAGGTCGTAACCCCAGGGTCCTGGGATGGAACTCCATGTTGGGCTCCCTCCTAGGCAGGGAGTCTGTTTCTTCCTCTCCCTCTGCCCCTCCCCCCCTCACTGTGCACTCTCTCTCCCTCTCTCAAATAAATAAAATTAAAAAATAATAATGCAAAACAAAAGTATACCTTTTACTGATTTAATAATTTTGCCTTATGCTCACTATGGTCATCACCATGACTGCTCCTGACAGCCATTGAAGACTACACTCAGATGTTGTCCTCTGAGCTGTCCTGATAATTTTTTTTTTTTTTGGATGATAATTTTTTCCCAAATATTTTGCCTTCTTGCTGCACACAAATTTGTCCTGACTGAAGCTCTAGAATTTTTATTAATGTAAATATGTTCATGTAAGCTAGTTATTTATATAGAATTCATTGACTCATATAAATAAAATTTCAATATATAGAATTTTACTTTTCTGCCTTGTTTTCATGAATGTTATATTTTTGTTGGTGGTGTTGTTTGACCATTTGGGTTTTCCTTTGTATCAGTTTCTTACTCACCTGCTTTTTACACAAACAAAAGGAAATAGTTTGAGTTTTGACTAATGTGTACACCTGTGTGATTGACAGCCCTATCAAAATAAAGGATATTTCCATCACCTCAGATGCTACAAGACAAAAGCTATGTTATATTTTCCATATGATTCAATCCAAAATAGTTTTAGTTTTCCTTGTGATTCCTTATTTAATCTATGGGTAATTTTCCAATGGTCAACAACAAAAAAATGATATGACATGTCATTCATATTTTAAGATTACATCCTAAAAACAATACAATTTTGTGTATATTGTGTTATATAAAATATTCTCTTCAAAAAAATTTTTTAAAGTAATTTCTACACCTAACGTGGGGCTCAAACTCATGACCCTAAGGTCTAGTCACATCCTCTACTGACTGAGCCAGTCAGGTGTCTCTAAAATATTCTTAAAGTTGATTTCTCTTATTTCAATTTACTTTTTGAAGGGTGGCTTACCATCAATATTTAAAAATACTCATGTGGTTCAGATTTTGAGTTCACTTTATATTTCTCTTCAAATAGGAATGGATGAGGCCGTTTACCTTTGATGCAATTTTAAGTATTATAAGAAAGGTATAAATCTACCATCGTAGGGGCGCCTGGGTGGCTCAGTCGTTAAGCGTCTGCCTTCGGCTCAGGGCGTGATCCTGGCGTTATGGGATCAAGCCCCACATCAGGCTCCTCCACTGTGAGCCTGCTTCTTCCTCTCCCACTCCCCCTGCTTGTGTTCCCTCTCTCGCTGGCTGTCTCTATCTCTGTCAAATAAATAAATAAAAATCTTAAAAAAATCTACCATCTTATTATTTGTTTTCTGTTTGTCAGACCTTTCTTTTTCCTTGGGTTGGGTCTAATTTAGTATTCCATTTTAGCTCTGCTATGGGCTTTTTTGAGTGACTCTTTGCTTATCAATTTAGTGCTTGCTCAATGGTTTACAGTATTTTAACTTATCACCAGCTACTTTCAAATAATGTATACCATTTCGTATATCTTGTAAGAACCTCGCATTGTATGCATCTCTGTTCTCCTTCATTTGTGCTGTTTTGGCACATATCTTTCGTATGCATGCATTACATAATGCAGAATATATTTTTATACTGTTCTGTTATACACAATGAATTATGATTTAATGAATTAAAAGGCAGTTATTTCCTATTTACATGTATAATTACCATTTCTAGCCCCCTTCATTCCTGTGCAGATATGTTTCTATCTGGTTTCACTTCCCTTCAAGATGATGCACGTTCATCAGAATTTCTGGTGTGTACATATGCTGGGCCGTGAGTTTGCTCAGCTTTGACTCATCTAAAAATATTTTCATTTCCCCCTCCTTTTTGAAGTATTATTTTTATAGGTATCGGCATATTTCCTATTTCTTCTCTCTTTGGCTTTGGTGGTTTGTGTGTTTCCAAGATTGTGATCATGTCATCTATTCTATGGGATATTTGGCACGCAGTTGTTCACAGCATTCTCTTGGTATCTATTTCATTTTGATAAGATTGATAGCAATGTCCACACTTTCATGTCTGATTTTAGTAATTTGATTGTTCTCTTTTTCTTGGTCTAGGTAAAGACGTGTCGATTTTGGTAATCTTTTCAAAGAAGCCACTTTTGGATCTGTTGATTCTCTGTATTGGTTTTCAATTCTCTATTCTGTTTCTCTCCACTCTGTTCTTTATGATTTCTTTCTGAAGGCTATTTTAACTCAATATATAATCCTAGTAGACATGAATGTGTTTTTTTCCCCTTGGAAGACACTGTGTCATTCTTAAAAAAGTAAGAAATGGTAAAGATTTTATCCATGTTGGAGAATGCAAAGCTCTGGGGGAATGGTCCTCAGGAAGACATAGCTAAGACGTACTTAAACTCAACAATTAGATACACAGAAAGATGGAGCTGTCTGAAATTTATCGTAAGGGCCAATTCTGTGGCTATAACATCCCAGAGTACATACACCACCATGAGACGTGGAAAGCAAAGGATGCCTGGAAGAGCATTAGCAGGTCCCAGACAATGAGGAGAAAGTCAGTATTGATAGGACCAAATGCCATCTGTTTTTTGTTTTTTTGTTTTTTTTTTGTTTTTTGTTTTTTTAGCTACAAAAGAGTTAGAGAATTTTGCCAATCCCTCAGTTGTTGTAAATAGGGATTTTTTAAAAACACAAACTTAGTTTCTAGTCTACTTTAGATATTATTTTATAAAGCTATACTCCAATTGGCTATATAATAAATCAGTGCTCCTTAAACATCTCTATTGAATTATCATTTACAACAGGTAACATTCAGCCCTTTTAAGGGTCTACTTTAAAGACTTAGTAAATTTACCAAACTGTGACCATTTAATTATTTCAAACTAATCCTTTTTAGGCATCATAACGTTCTTAGCCCCCACCCCACTCCCTCGGAATCTTTTATCAGTCGATCTTTAGATACGGCAGTTCCTAAAATATTGCACAAATGTGGTTGACAGTCAACACAAATGGACAAATCAAGCAGTCTCAGTATGATAATATTAATAATGTTTTTTTCAAGGAGCAGAAGAAAACATAAGATGGATGCAATATAAACCAAATTATGATAAGAGATATTTATGGAAAGATTCTTTGTGCTCCTCTCCCTCATTTGGTTCTCGAAGCAGTCTTAGGAGGTGGAAATTATTGCCTCTACCCGCCATACCCCAGAGATGACAGCTCCGGAAACTCAGCTTCAATGACTTATCAACTTCTGTGCAAGAAAGGTTAACCAAATGAGTTCCTTGTTAATTCCAGGTTTGTATAATCACACATTTGTGTAGTGGGGACCAGAAACAAAAAGAAGTGCTACTTTCCCCTAGCCATCTTCGTATCTTATGACTGCAAATCAAAGAATATGTCATATCAGCTCGCACCTGAAACTGATGACCTCTTGCTACTTTCTCCAAATACGTGTTCAGAAAATTTTATCCTATGTCTGATTCAGAATTGCTATGCTTTCATGGAAGAATGATACATTATTAGTATTTTATGGTCCACTGTACATAAAGTGTGTGTCAGTATTTCAGAGTGATGGGCACTTTCTGGGGTGCCTGGCTGGCTCATTTGGTGAAATATATACCTCTTGATCTTGGGGCCATGGGTTCAAGCCCCCGTGGGGTGTAGAGATAACTTAAATAAACTTTAAAAAAAAGGAATACTGGGCACTTTCTTAAACCTCATGTTCAGACAACATACCACATAGGGAACACAGCATGCAACCAACTTAAGAATCAAACAATATGTCTCGTGTGCAACCTTTGCTTTTGAAATGCGTAACATGTAAGATTTGAACTTTTGTGAAAAAAATATAATGATCATTATCTATCGAATTAAAGTCTACTGTGCTATGGCAGCATGCGAGATGCCTCGAAAATATCCAGAGAGAATACGCCAAGTTGCAGGAATGGAAGAAAGTGATAAAGAGGATATAAATTGCTGCTCTCCTTTGAAGAAGTGAGAAAAAATTTAGCGATGCACTGAGTCCCGCATTTCACAGAGGCTGAACGCATTCACTCCCAAAAGTGCATAAATAAAGATATCGTTCTATTGTATTCACTTTGCAGAGGCCATGATGGCAAACAGTCCCTAAGCACACAAGTGGGAAAACACACTACATGGGCTCCACAGGTTAGCGAAAGGATTTGGCCAAATACCCTCAAAGTCTTTCCAACCCTCGTTTCCTGCAAAGTGAAGCTACTGATGGCTCCTTTTGGATTGGGTGGGCATGACTCTCCTCAAAACTGTCATAATGACCTTGGTTTCCTTGGTAACTAATAGAAAACAGAGGGGACAGGGGATAGAGCAGACAGATTATGATCACATTTTTGCAAGCTTAAGGTCAATATTTGCATTGCTGTAGGGAACAAAGAGCTACTCATTCCAAACACGGCTCTGGTCAAACGGAAATGCCACAAAGAGTGACGTCCAGTCCTGGGAAACCTCTGGATCATCTACTGGGGAAAACGAATATCCATGGCAGGAAGGCTTGCCATAATATGCAAGAACTCAAGGCAAAGAATACATATAGTGGCATCAGGTCTCCCCGAATCACCACCACTCACCTTGCTCTATGCATAGGGAACACGTTGTTTTGGGGATTCAGCTCTTGGTGGAAACCTGTTCTCCAGCCCTGGTTTGGGGACAAATTGGGAAATAAAATTGCATCGTTGTTTGACCTCAGATTTCTCATCACCTTAATCAGGAGGATTGGGTGATTTATGAATTAAAGGACATGTCTCATGAGTGAAAAAAATTTTTAGTGGGTTTCTGCTCAAAAATTACCTAAATTCAGATATCCTGTTCTACAGCCCAGATCGATTGCTTTGCTTGGGTCAAACCTGAGATCTCACACACTGTAAACAAACAGGAATGTCCTAGTTACAATCTTCACGAGTATCTTTGCTCCCTCTTATTACAAGGAAGACATTTATTTAGAATATTTCAAACAGTCACTATTTGTTCATGCCCCTCAAAAGAATTATCAGCACCATTTCAGAATTCACTTTCATGGTTATCCATAATTCTTCTTAACACGTTAGATTACTATATATTAGTTTTGAAGATTTATTAGTATTGAAAACCCAATCATAATATAAAATTAAAATGCAAGGATAGGACTTTGACATTATCTTTTCTGAAACTGCAAGACTAAAACATCTCATTTCAATAAATGCAGGATTGTGACGATTGCATTCCTAACAGGTATAAATGTTGCGATCAAAAATTCAAACACACTGAAATTTATTTTGAACCAGATGATGGCACATTTTGGTTGATTTAAAAAAATTTTTTTCCACTAGGGGTTTTAAAACACCTGGTCTGAACGACACTTTTACTTTTACACATTAAAAAGCACACAGTGACCTTGAAAGGAGCTCTTTGTGCTAGCGTCAGATGTGCAATATGGAGTACAAAATTAAAATGTGAGATGTGAAAATACTGAGCAATTTATCTCCCCTGACCCATCACTGCGAGGCATCAGGCTTCTTAATCACACTTCTAAATTAGGATCTTTATGTAAGCAAGTCTGCCCATGAGGAAGGGGTAAATTAGTAACATATAAGGAATTCATTATTTCTCTCAGCTCAAATCTACTTATTAATTACATCTGTCCAGGGCATTCATTAGCTTCATCATAGTGTGGAAAAGCCAACGCAAGTATAAATGGTGAAAAATGTCTCCCGATGTGTCCTCGAGGAAAACACTTGACAGATCCCAGATCGACGTGCTTCCCTGAGAAGGTCAGACCCAGGTTCAAGTACAAAAGCCAAATCAGATGGAAAGAAACCTTGATCCTCGATGCTTCAGCCTCAGGAGCTATTTCCAGGGAGGACAGAAGACTTGCAAGAATCTTCTCCCGAGACGGCAAATTTAGCATAAATGCGGCTGAGTTCAGTCGCCTCTTCCTGGGCATCCAGCAGGTACTAAGGAAGAATGCCTCGGCTTCCAGGGCGTGCATAGATCTCCAGGGGATCTGGCTACAAGGCAGATGCTGAGTCTAAAGATCTTGGGTGGGATGGGGCATAAGAACGACATGAATGTACGTTCAGTGCAGTAATCGAACCAGGAAACAGCATTCCCAAATCTTCCAGGAGAAGAAGAGGGGAAAAAAAAAAAAAAAAAAAAAAGGAACCCGGTTGTACTGAGCCATCCTGGGCGCCCTGTTTCCACGTCACAGGTTAAGGCTCTATGTTTGATCCTTCTCTGATTTTTCTCGTGATTTTGCTTTCGTAAATCCATGGTGACATAGCAAGTTGCGTGTGACTTTTGGATTGCTTACCTTTCCGTTTCATCTAACTCTGAGCAAAAATTTTCCCCCAAGTTATCCTATGCAATTAGGGAGACCGGGTTTATTACGTGCATGGCTAAATTTAGACACCGTTCAACACAGGACGTTTTGTAGTTCGGCAGGTCTCATGAAGGTGGTTCTACAAACCTAAATTAGATCCTCATCCTAACAAACTCAGCCTGAAAAGTCTCTTTTAGGAATAATGTAACTGTTTTCTCTTTTTTTCCCACTGAAATGGTTAAAGAATCAGGAAGAAATTTAGCAATAAACATGAAATCATTGGAGGTTGTAGTGTTTTCAGCCTCCAAATTACAGGCTAATAAAGCTCATTCTAAACCCCTTCTTCCTGAAATAGTGTTAAAAGAGTCTTTCGAGTAGGACAGATATGGCTTCGTTATTTCTAAAATACATACAGCAGTTAGGAAAATATTTATAAATATATCCTCTTGCAGGATCCTTATTGCATACAGTAAGTGAGATATCATCCATTTTCCATGCCTGGCTTGCTGAATGATCATTTGGGAAAGCAGTCACCCTTTGAATATAGCTTCTAATAATCCTGTCCATCAATCATATTTTTTTCTTAATCCATCCATGCACCATTTTAAGTGCAAATAAAGATCACCTTCCCAATATCTATGAAAATTAAATCCCATCACAAATGAAAATTTACAACCCTATCTTATATTAGTTCATAGAGCCATAATCTCGATAGCTAAATCTCTCCAACACAGTCAAATAAAGTTAAGTGAGTAGTCTAATTTGGCGTTCTAATTCAGGCTTATGGTATTGACCTTTTTTTTTTTTTTTTTAACTGTGTCATTGTGGAAGTGGTGTCCGCCTCCCCCTGCCCCTGGGCTCTGCAAGCCTGGCATAAACTGAGACCACCAGTGGTCCACCTTGGCTGCTCACGTACGCTGAGCTCAGAAGTGGGAGAGGAATCAGGACAGGCAGAACACACACTCTCAAGTATGCCCATATCCCAATCCCCGGCTACCCATGTGTGTGTGAGCTCACTCGCTCAAAGGGACTTTGCAGATGTGATCGTGTCAAATATTCTGAGCTGGGGAGATGATCTGCAGTATCCAGGTGGGCTGACTATAGTCACAAGGGTCCTTGTGAGAGAGAGGAGGGACGGTCACAATCAGAGAAGGAGCTGTGAAGACGCAAGCAGGGGTCAGCATGATGCACCGTGAAGATGCAGGAAGGTGTCCCTAAGCAGCTGGAAAGGGCAAGAATATGGGTTCTCCCTTCGAGCATCCAGGAGGAATACAGCATCGCCAACACCTGGATATTAGCCTGGCAAGACCTATTTTAGACTTCTGACCTCCAGAACTGTCCCATGATACATATGTGTTGTTTTCAGCCACTAAATCTGTGGCAGGTCGTTACAACAGCCATAGGAGACTCATACAGACTCAATGCAGATTGTGTCCATTTGGACCACTGCAGTCTGGGGTGCAGACTTACCGGGTAAAGTGTGATTGGTTCTGTCTACCTTCCTAACAGTGACGCCATCCCTCCTGACATGACACAAGGACACGCAAGGACACAGGAAAATCTCAATTGATTCTGCCTACCTTCCTAACTGTAATGCCATCCCTCCTGACATGACACACAGACATGGAAGTACACAGGAAAATCTCATTGTACCTTCAAGCACAGAGCCTTGGCTCTATCTATGGGAACTCAACCGGCTCCCCATTCCACAGGAGGGGGTTAGGACAACGTGGAGTGAACTACTGAGCAAGGAAAAGACTCACACCAAATGCAAAACACAAAGCATGAGAGAAAAAGAAGACTTTTGCAAGGATGTCTCTGGTTTGAAGCCTCAGGCAAGGAGTCATGCCCTCTATTCTGCTGCCCATGACCATCTGACACATAGCCTCTCATGACAGGGAGACTGAGGCTCATATGTCACCTGCCTCCCCGGTGAGTCACTTACAGCGGGCCTCATGAAGATTGATACTCCTTCATTTTAACTCAAGCAGCCTAATCACGGCCTGACGGGCGGTCACCCCACCTAATCCTTTGCCTAACGCCTTTGTGCACCCCAAGGCAATTCAGTCCCTGGGCCACCTGCTCCGGCGTAATTACAGCCTTGATGAAGATAAAGCGCGTTTGGATCTTTGCTACTGAGCAAGATATCGTTCTCCAGCCACAAAGGGATCACTCCCCCGGGAGCCAAAGGTCAGTGTACGTTGTGAGTGATGGATCTCTATTCTCCCGGCTGCAGGCGCTCTGCAAATATTAAATATCTATGAACCTCCTGGACTCCGATGATGGTTTCTAACTGCACGGGGTTGGGCTTCCAGATGTATGTGCAGGGTAGAAAAAACGCATAGGTCGGTGTTCTGCATGCTGAAATAATTCACGGCAGGAGGAAGTATTACTCAGAAATTATATGGCTGCACGAAATGTACTTAAAAAATTACTAATGATAAATTCTTATATTCACAGCCTCATCTACAGTTCCTTTCCCAAATGTCTGTTCATGGAATGAAAGCATTACACTCAAGTTAAATACTTTAATAATCAATCATGATTTTAAATGATATGACCGAAAGTTCAGTAAGCAACAGCTTTTATTTTTTTACCCTAAAAGGGTAAACCGCATAAAAATAATGTGACTCTAAAAATATGAAGCATGTGAAATAAAGCACACATATAAAATAATGCATCTTTTTTAGCGTTTTTTGTTTGTTTGTTTTAAAGGAGAGTGTTGGAGGAAAAACTGATCTTTATTAAGGACTTGGCATGAAGTCAGTATGTAACCCCAGGCATATCATCTATTCTGAAAAAAATTCTGATTTCTACAATTCTAGTTTTCTCCTCTTCGAAACAATGGGTTTGAAATTAAAGTGGAAAAGTTCTGTCGTTTATGCAGAACTCAATATGACCCATACACTGGGCTGAGAAATACATATATTGTGACTATATTCTATAGAGAGACACATTAATATGATGACATTTATATATAATACACATATGCTTATATCTGGATAATATATGCACACATTAATATTATAGATAATATATTAGTATTCATGTACTATGTGAAATTTATATTTATAGGACATGGTATACTATGCAATATGAATCGGTATAGCATATAAATGTATATATGTATTCTTTGACGTCATTCCATCTTTATATCAAGGGAAGGTGTTGTCATTGTTTTTTCCTATTTTACACATGAGAAACTGAGGCCCAGAGTTACGTGCGCTTTCCAGGGACAAAGACTGGACTATACCCACAAGATGGTTCTAGAGCAGTGCCTGGTTCCATCAGCTGCCTCAGGACCACCTGGGTGCTCACGCACACACACCTGTCTCGGCCCCGCCCAGCCCTACCGAATCAGTATCACTGGGCAAGGCTTGGGATGTGCATTTGGAGTGCATTTTACAAGTGATTGCTAAGCACCCCCAAAATCTGAGAATCCCTGTTTCCCCTGTGCAATTGGTTTCAAAGCCTCTTTCAGCTTCACATTCACAGGACTTAGAAATTCAGTGACAATTTTGCAATATCTCCTCAGGTCTTTTGGCTAATTATACACTGTATTTTCCATAGAGCGATTTATAAAACGTGAATAGGGATCCTCTTAAAACCACCACAGGGAAGATAAACGATAAGGAATGCATCGCTGATTTGCACTCGTGTGTGGCTAACGCAGGAAAGACATAATGTACATTCTGTATAAATTTGTATATAGTGACGAATTGCCTTTTCTTAATCGGATGCAAATGTCCTCGTGATTATGAAGGTCCAACACGCTACTGGAACTGTGTTCATTTCCTCATGCTGGGTGGCCCCACATCCTGAAATTGTTGGTCAGTTCTGGAGGCCAGAAGTCTGGGATCCAGGCGGGGCAGACTGCTCTCCGCTGGCTGCTCAAGAGGAAGCCTTCCTGCCTCTTCCAGCTTCTGGGGGCTCCTGGGACTCTTTTGTGCTCCTCGGTTGGCAGCTGCGTGATTCCCATTTCTATGTGTGCCTTTACAAAGCCTTCGTCTGTCTATGTCCCCATCCAAACTGCCGTCTTCTCATAAGTACATCAGTCACTGGATTCAGGCTCGCCCTGATCTACCATGACCTCCTCTTAACCTGATCACATCTACAAAGACCCTCTTTCCAAAGAAGGTCACCGTCACAGGTTCTGGGCAGGCATGAGTTTTGAGGGGGCACTCGTCAACCCAGTAGGGTGACCTTCAAGAGGAGAAGCAAGTCGCAGCCCGTTTGCATGATTTTAGACAAGTTTGACCCCATGGAGGACGGTGCTTAATCCACAGAGGTGACAAGTGTGGAAAACACATCGTCCCAGTTCTAGAGATCTCCCGCACACCGTAGTGCTTACAGCTAACAATCCTGTGCTGGACCCTGAAAGTCTTGTTAAGAGAATGGCTCTCAAGGTCGGTGTTCTTACCATAAAGAAAAGGTGGGTGGGCAGGAGGGAAGTTTTGGAGGCGATGGATATGTTCATTTCCTTGGTGACCACCGATGATGGCGTCAAAGATCATTGCCTATGTTCACACATATGTAAGTGCGTCTAATTGTGTGTATTAATTCTGTGTGTCTAATTGTGTGTATTAATTATGTGCAGTTCTTTGTAAACCAATTATTGCCTCGATAAAGCTGCTAATAAAAACAAGACGCAAATATACACCCACAGAGGTAAAAACTATGATGGACTCGCTCTGGAGCAGGGGGCAATGCGTCTGTCCACGCTGGATTCCCAGGGAGGCAGACGATTCATTTCCCACAATGCACCCATTTTCTGATTCTACCTCCAAAGTTTTCCTGGGTGTTCCACCGACCTTTCCACAAATCTGTTATTCCTCTCACATTCCTCTCCACAGACCCTTTTTTGACCAAAAGAAAAAAAAAAGAAAAAAAAAAAAACCAAAATGGTATTTGTAGAAGGAAATCTATTATATCTTCCTTCCTTTAACCTTTTCCTTTGGTGATTTTTCCCCTCTTCCTTTGTGCAGTGTGAAAGCATCCCTTTCTCTATGTAGAAACCATGAAAGGACTCCATGGCCAAGCCATTTACTTGGATGTTTATTACCTAACGAGTTCTATTGAAGTTTTCTAATTCTGCCCATCAGCAGAAATCCCTGAAGATTTAAGAATACAGCTAAATCTTCCTGTTTATTGCCTATTTTATTTTGCGTGCATCTGATGCTTCTACCTAAATATATTCGGCTTAATTTGTTGTATCGCAGTAAGTAATCTGTTGTTGAATAAGCTGGATGCACACTGCCCTTACCAACTACCTCCCAAATTGATTTTCTAAGTGTGAAATTAAAATGTCACCAGAAGAGCGAACTTTAAACAATGGCTTGCCATGCCTTCTGACAGATGCTAGACTCCCGCCACTAAATCCAGCTTCTTCCATTAGATTGGGAATACAATTAATAATGATTAACTTCAGAATATGGCTTATAACATCATTGTATATTTTCTAGGGGAAAATTAATTCTACACGCACTAAAGTAAGCCTATCTGTTATGTGTTAAAGAGCTTGGATTTTGAGCTAGGATTTTGTTGAAAGATGTAGTCCTTTGGGGCCATGCTTTTTCCCGTGATGGAAGGTAGGTACCTATGTAGATATTTATGGAAGATCTACAGGTCCATGAAAAGGTGAGGAGAAAGGTCTATAACATGGACATCCAATATCTTTATCTAGCCCTGTGCACACAGCCCTGAGCTCAACTCCACAGGGACGAACAGCCTGCAGATGAGAATAGGGTCAAAAATCACATCCCACCAAGGGTCTATTATAATAGTATAATATTTGCTCCTGAAACTTGGTCCAGGCCAGCTGTTTTATGAATGAATGCTTTTGCTTATGAAGAAGGTTGGGCAAAAGAGAACAGAGAGATCAGGACCTGAAACCCCATTTTCACCACTAGGAAGTGACTTAGGTCAATGTTTGCAGAGAGCTGGTAGGGACTCCATGTGGAATACATTTCTGCAGAAAGAACATGGCAGCATGGAAAGATGGTGGGCTTCTGAAGGCTTATGGTACCCAGGGCCAGCCTGTTTCTTGGCTTAGAAAGGAAGTCATAGAATAATTGTGACTTGGGGCACCTGGGGGGCTCAGTTAGTGAAGCGTCTGCCTTCAGCTCAGGTCACGGTCCCAGGGTCCTGGGATGGAGCCCTGCATCGTGCTCTCTGCTTGGTGGGGAGTCTGTTTTTCTCTCTTCTCCCTGTTTCTGCTCTCTCTTGCTATCTCTGTCGTTATCTCTGCCTCTCTCAAATAAATAAATAACATCTTTTAAAAAAAAAGGAACAATGGTGACTTGCAGTATCTACCTATGGTACGATCGCATCTGTATCAAAGATAATGAGCAAAGGCACTATCTTACATAAATTCTATGTAGCGATTTAAGAGCAAGGGACTTGAAGTATCATCAACTAGATTCCCATCTTGACTCTTCTGTTGACTCTTCTGTGGACTACCGATGGGACTGTGGACAACTGTCCATGGGACTCTCGACCATATGCTTCATTTTTCTGTGCCTCAATTTCTTTGGATGTTAAAAGGGGAACACGATGGATAAGTGGTAGAATGTTGAATGCTTAGAGTCATGTCTGGTGTATTTTAAATACATACATATTTATTATTTTTTTACAGAGGAAAGCCTAGGAGTGATAGCTTCCATCCTTTGTCAGTTTTCTTAGAGACAAAACAAAAGCTGGAGGGAAAGAATAGATTTCTGTAGCGGTGATCCCCTTAAGAGTAGATAAAAGAGACAATATTGAACTCTATCGAATCACACCCATGACCAACGGTTGTACTTGGATTCCAGAAATGGAATCCCTGCTATCACCAAATCACAGAAACACTTCTATCATTAATTTTTCTTATTATGAATACAGTTCTCCCAAAGGGACAAAATACCACTGGAGAAGAAAGTTCCTATTATTTGGTTATAAAATAAAAATGTAAATTGTGATTTGGCAACAGGCTTAAAACAGTTGTTAAACATTAAAATTAAAAGGAAAAAAATCGCTGTGTCCAAATAATGATTCTTTCCAAAATATAGTTTTTGGTTTGGGATTTTTTTTTTTAAATAATTGTCCTTTTGAGAGAGTGATTAAACAGAATCATGTTCAATACTTTGTAATGTTTCAATAAGCAAATAGTATTTCCCCAAAGGGCACTTGTGGTACTAAACTGTTTGTTCATAATTTGCTTTCAAAACACTTTTATAAAAGAAAGCTGAGTCCTATTTAATTCCCCATTTAAATAATTCTTGAATTTCTTATGAAAATCACATTATACTGAATTTTTACCCGAGCATTCAGATTTTGACACACACACCACAAGCATGCACATGCAAATATTGCCTGTAATGTTCATTTTCACATTATACTCGACTTTTAAATATTGTTTCATGATTGGTATTGAAGTATCTGCAATGCCCCTTTCTCCTGGGCAATTCGACCACTTAAATATTAAATATTTAGCAAGGGCGAAAAAGACAAGGCATCACCGTGTTAAATTGTGTAATAGTTAATTTTAGGGTGGTAGGGTAAAGCTATTTTTTTTTCCTTTGTACATTGAGTGCAGGTAAAGCTCCCCCTTTCTTTAACTGACATTATGAAATAAAAGATCCATTTCTTCCCCCTACAAGCTCTTTGTCTTCATCTGGTAGCTATAGGGTTTTTGTCATATTATGATCACTTGGAACTGATGTATTTTTTCCCCTTGAATTCTTTACAATATTAACCTGTACTTACACACACACACACACACACACACACACACACACAAATCAAGGCCAGTTTTTGAGCTAAATATAGGATGCCCTATGTCAATTAATACACCATTATTTACCTGTATTCCTTTCCTGTGTGCATTCTTTATACAAACTCTCCTTTCTCCTTAGCTCCCTCACACTTTGCAAAATACCATCTCATTTCCTTTTTTTTCTAGAATGTTCCTGGGAATATCTACCATAGAGAACAAACAGCCTTCCCATGAAATTCCAAGTCCTAATGAAAAGAACAACAGTTCAAACACATATACCCTGTATTCAAGACATAGCTGTCTGGGTAGGCATAACAAAGACTTTGTCTTTTCCAACTTTATGCTGTGAAGGTACAAGAGGGAGGGAGAGACAGGTTGCAATCACACCCACAAACGCTACCAAGAATCTGATGCCAACACATCTGGGACGAATTCAGAGGGGGAAGCACCACAAATTGTATTGTGGCAGGGGGGAAAAAAAAAGTCAAACAAACCAGAAAAGCGACGGGCATCATCTTGTGATGGGGAACAGGGATCAGCACGTTCTCGTACAAGGGGACAGAGCATCAATATTTTTGGTCGTACCCATCAGGTGGCCCACTCTGACTGGAGAGCTCGAAACCAGCCGTCAGCAAAATGCAAACACATGGGATGACTGGCTTCCTGTAAAACTCAACAAAAACTGGTCACAGGGCCTGACTGCACTTTGTGGTTGGTGAGCCATTAGCACAGAACCCACCGAAGAAGGGTCGGAATAGGCTTCTCACCTTGTAGGCAATGCCCAGGCTTAAATGAAACACAAAAACTCACAAGGAAGGCAAAAACGTGAACGGTGTAGGAGTTTTCCATCCGTCCAGAGCAGAATGCTGGATGGTTCTCCACCCTGAGCATTTTGCACCTGTATAGACACGTTTCTGCTGCTGTTCCCTGCAAACCGGGAAAGGGTGCAGGGTCTGGGCCAGCTCTGGGCACAAGGGTGCAGGGGCTCTGAGGGCACAGCTGGTCCTCAAACAGCATTTCCTAAATAGAATGTTGGCAGTGAGGGCAAAGAAAAGAACCCTAGGGCCCACACAGACTCTGAATCTGGGGGTAACATTAAAACACGTTGATTTCAGTCAGCTCAGAAACACAGGGAAACAGGATGCTCTTCAGAGCAGAGAGCACGGGAGACTGTGCATGCCCAGCTGCCTGCACGGCCCCCCCTGGCAAGCAGTGAGTTTCAGGGATTCCCCTCCACAGGCCCAGGAACGGCGATCGTCTTATTCGAGACGAGGAAGGGAAACACACACACAGATACGGAATAAAAGAATGGGATTGACAATCAGGGCCTGTAAGCAAAGAACATAAATCTAAAATAGTTCACCGCACCAGAAGAGCAGGGAAAAAATGCCTTAGCATCAGGGTTCGTTTGTCTAAGTGAAATGGGAAATGTGGAGAATAGACTGTGCCCCTTTGTGACTTGATGCGGTAACTCTTTACCGGCCTCCAAGGATGCTGTTCTAGAACAAGGCTGCATCAAGGGCAGGGAAGGTACCACTGGGAATCAGACAGCACAAGGCTCAGTGCAAGACTTCCAGGCTGGGGGTCAGCTAACAGCATAAGAAGTGAGGACGATCCAGGTTTCTAAAGGAACAGCCAGATGATGGAGATTTCAGTGTCTGCTGAGATGTAGGGGCTCCTGTCAGCCAAGAACAGTCCCTGGGCAAGCAGCTGTCCCTTGCTCACAGACCCTGAGGGGTTCCAATGAGCAGGAGAGGGACAGGGCTCCAGGTACCAGAGCTGACCCACAAGGGAGGAGCGTACATTGTAAAGACCAAAATCTGCAAGCAGTGTGATAGATAAATTCATTGGCGTGCATGGGAAAATGTCCATTGGACGTACATTAGGCACATTTAAAAATGCTTTACTGTGTCGAGGAATTGGAATAACTTCAACAGTGTTATGCGATAGAAATGACTATTCTTCCTAATTACCCAGGCAGTTGCTCCCTTACTATGGAATCCAGCCGAAGGTGTGTTAGTCTAAGATAGCACATAACGAAGCAAGGGGGATGGAAGAAATCATAGAAACAGGTCAGGTTTTAAAAATTAAATTTTATTCTATGGTTTAAGGGAAGCTAAACCAGCAGAAAATGAAATCCTAGCAAGAAAGAATTGGAAAATGAAGTTTTGTCCTCAGGGGAAATATCAGAAAATGACTAATGTGAGGGGGGAACAAAAAAACAAAACAAAACAAAACAAAAACACAGCTTAGATTGAGAGTGTGAAAAAAAAAATAAATGGAAATCACTAATCAAAAATGCATGACACAGTCTTCAATAATAAATGATGTGTAAACACTAAACTAATGTGACCTGTGTACATTGTGGTTTAAAACGAAGAAGAAAGAAAAAATCTGAAGGATAGTACAAAAGAGGTGAAGCTATTTGCCAAGATAGTTGCTATTCCAGCTGCAGAGGTGAAACAAGGGAAGGAAGTTTCCTTTGCCATCGATGGAAGGAACAGGGGGCCCCATTGGGCTGGGGTCAGGAAAAACCTGTTACTTGGGATTGAAGGCACTCTTTCACCAAGGCTACTGATCTCAATGAGGAACAAATATATCTCCTGCCACGTAGACCTCCCTCTTTCTCCTGCCTGAGAACTAACTGTCCAGGTACATTGGAGCCTAGGTAGCAGGAAGACAGTTTTGGTAACAGTAACATGAACTCAACCAAGTTACGGGTAGCTT
Source organism: Ursus maritimus (assembly GCF_017311325.1). NCBI lineage: Eukaryota > Metazoa > Chordata > Mammalia > Carnivora > Ursidae > Ursus > Ursus maritimus. The sequence goes on along the minus strand of NW_024423319.1, from coordinate 121,813,847 downwards.
TGGTTGAAGACTGTTAGAATTTCTTTTGTCTTGGTGACTGACCTGGTGAATAGGTTGAGTGTTTCCTAGCTTCAGATAACCAGATGGGAAACATTTGGGAAAACTCTTCCCAGTACTTAGAGCTAATCCTTCAAACAGCCCAGGTTGGGTCCGGAGCTTATTTCAACATTAGTAGCAATCAAGTAAGTGACTGGTCTTCTAATCCTCATGGGGAATGGTCAGGCCCTGAGATGTCGTTAAATTAGCATAGGAGGTTGCTTGGTGTTTAAAGAGGCAACTCATTTTTCATTCTGACATTTTCTACAACTACGGACAAAATAATATATTATGGACAGTCAATAAATATATATGGACTACTTTTGTTTTTCTTTGCTTCATTTCCTTGGAAAAAAATATTTTCTATCCATGGAAGAACTGGGGCCAAGGAATCAACAGTACCTATCACTTCCTTTGTGGCCTAAAGTGAAACATTTGTAATAAAATTTAATAGTAACGGTGATGATTAACTTGATGCATCAACATGAATGGCCCATGGGGTGCCCAGATATTTGGTCAAACATTATTCTGGGTTTGTCCATAAGGCTGTTTTGGATGATCATGTTAAGATCACATGTGAACATGTGAATTGGTAGACTGAGTAAAGCAGACTGCTCTCCCTGACTTGGGTGGGCCTCATCCAATCAGGTGAAGGCCTGAATAGACCACAGAGGCTGTCTCCTCCATGAGTAAGAGGGAAATTTCCTGCCTGACTGCCTTGGATCTGGGACACTGGTTTTCCCCTGCCTTCAGACTCAAGCTGAAACATCAACTCTTCCTGGGTCTCAAGCCAGATGGCCTTCAAACAGGAACTATGCCATAAAGATGATAAATAATAATAATAGTTGCAGAAATAAAGAAAGAATGTAGAGTTATAAAAGCAAAGCATTCCACTTCAGACCAATGGTCTCTTTTAAATGCTCTACAAAATGTCTCCTTCAACCACGGTTGTATAGTGATGGGCAGATTTTGCCTTTTACGGAGGAAAACATTTGTATTTTCTTCAAAGATGGCATGACTTTTTGAGCCTGAAAATCCTTGAGTCCTGCTGAACCACATGCAGAAGCCTGGTACATACAATAGATCACAGAAGGAATTACCTAGTTGACACCCGAGAAACCACTACACAGTATCTCGGGTGCTGGAAAACACCACTTGAGAACCACTCTGTGTGACCGTTTATTACTAGTAGTAGGGAGGAAATGATAAGTAACGGATCCGTAATCCATCCTCTCTCTTCTGGGTAAAGAAAGAAGGAAGATAAACTGGTCAAATCTCCTGGAAAACATGCTGATAAGAAACAGGGTGGCAAGCACTCTATCGTAATTTGTCAGAGGGAAAGTCTCTATGTATGGAATGCTTTGGGGAGGGTGTACCTAGCCTAGATAGAATTGCTTATGGAAAACAAACCTGGGCTCTAGGAATTTATAGGACATTTATACATAGGGTATCTATCTAACTGTGTGAGTAGAAACTGGAGATGTTTCATAAGCAAAATGGCTCCTTTCTGGGTAAGTGATGTGACTACATTACATAGATGAGTGAATGCATGTAGGTCTGACCAGAGCTTGTCCTGATATGGTAAGAAGGAACAGCTCTGGAGTTCTCCGATCATCTCTGCTCCTGCCATTATTTCCTCCTGCCATTTGCAACAACATGGATGGACCTTGGCGGTATTACCCCAAATGAGGTAAGTCAGGCAGACAGACAAACACAGTATGATCTCACTGCTATGTGGAGTCTGAAAAAAGCCAAACTCATAGAAGGAGAGAGTAGAATAGTGGCTGCCAGGAGTAGGGTTGGGGGAAATGGGGAGGTGTTGGTCAGAGGGTACTCACTTCCAGCTATAAGATGACCAAGTGCTGGAGATCTAATATTCAGCATGGTGCCTCTCATTCACAATACCGCTAACAATACTATACCGGAAAGTTACTAAACAGGACATCTTCAATGTTCTTACCACACAAAAATTGTAATTATGTGGGGTAATGGAGGTGTTAACTGACCTTATTGTGATGATTATCTCACAATGTGTATGTGTATCAAATAATCACATTGTATACCTTAAACCCGGTATTGTAGGTCATCAGGTCTTTATCAATAAACCTGGGGTGGGGGGAGTAAAATGTAAAGAATAATATGAAGTATCTTAAGCAAAGGGAGTGTTAAAGCACTCTCACTAGTATTCATTAGTAATATCTAGAATTGTTTAAGCAATACTTGATTTTAAGAAAATACACTTCAGATCACTTTTTTTATATCTTTGCGATAATTGCATTCTCTTTCATTTTTTTTTTCTTTATTTCATTCCGGAATAAGAAGTGTCTTTCTTTCTTTTTTCTTTCTTTCCTTCTGTTTTGTACAGGGCCTCTATTAAGGACTACTGGGAAGTCCTTCCAGCATTACTGTGGATTTTCTCATCTTTGTCGGCTCTGTCTTCAGTGGGATGCTGTCTTCTGTCAGCTCCGTGGAAAAGGTCTATGTGGCAGGGTCCACGATGCGGGGCAGAATCCATGAGACATCAGTCATCTCGCTCAGTAAAGAGGCATCTACGACATGTACTACTTAGTGATGAAAGAGGAAGGGTCTAAATAAAGTGTTTAAATTTTTCAGAGAAGCTAACTCTGTTAGAATGTAAATCTTTTATAGTCCTTACGGATTAAAGCGGACCCTTTTCTACTAATATCACCTACACTTCCATGGCCTGAAGGCACATTCTTCTCTATGAAGGTGGATATTGAATATTAAACAATAGCTCAGGTATCTATCACTATACAACAATCACCCTAGAACCTCATGGAATAAGGCAACGGCCATTTTATTATGATCATGATTGCTGTGTGTCCAGAATTAGTTGCTGTGTGTAACAGCAACTAAGAAGATTCAAGGAGGCTTATGTTGCTCAGACGGCTGGAAGGTAGAATTTTCTGCAGCTCCCCCACTCACATGTCTTGCACCTGGGCTGGAAGGCATTAGAGGTGGAGCTCAGGTAGATGGTCAATGGAAGCATCAACATATGGCCCATGCATGTGTTTGGGCTTCCTCACAAAATGGCAGCCACCACATTTCGTTAATACCAATGCTGCTAGAAATATATGCATATGCTTGCATGTTACCTGCATATCTTCTTCAGCGAAGTGTTTTGAAACATATTTTCTCTAACTTGTGCTGTTTATTTTCCTATTATTGAGTTTGGGCGTCCTTTATATAAGGTATATACTTTAGTAGGTCTTATGGGAAATTGTTTTGCCCATGTTTCATTTTAGTAAGCCTCCTTGTTCCCTATCTTATCATTATTGAAAGACAGATTAGGTGGGTAGAGACTTATAGGTTGAAAGTTTCTTCCTAGAACACCTTACAATATTACTCCATTTTTATGGGATCTGTCGTCGATGACAAGAAGCTGGCTGGAGTCTTCTTCCTTTATAGTTAATTATGTCTTTCTCTTCAACTGCCCATTTTCCTTTTTATTCTAGTTCTTTTTTATATAGTCTGCCCACTTGTGAACCACTGAATCTGATTGTTTCAGGCACAGGTTTGTACACGTTCATATTTCATGCCGATTCTTCATATGTTGCTAATCTTTGAGAGTCCACATAGATATATTTTGTACCATCTTTATTAGTCTACTTTATTCCTGACCTGTTTGATGGTTTGCTGGCATTTGTCTGTGTGCTCCATTCTTTATCAATTCCTTCATAATAATCTTCTCTTTTCTTTTCCCCCCCCAGTCTATGCAATTTACGGACCCTTTCTTACATATTTCTAACCTATGTTTAATTCTGATGATCAAGGCATATATTTTTAAAATAAGACTTTTAAAATAAAATGTGGTTTTTCATCCCAATAGATCTATTTGGTTTACTTTCAGCTGTGTCATTTCTTGATTAATTTTGCCTTTTTCTCCTGCTGTAGCTGTTCCTTCTATTGTTTTATTGGATGAACCTCCTTAAATTCAAAAACTTAAACTATTTTTGGCAATTAATCATTGCAATCTTAGTGACAATCCCCACCTTGCACTAGGATAAGGATATTTTATTACACCAATAAACATCTTTTAAGAACTTGACTCAACTCTGATTTTGCTCCCCAGACATAAAGCAGATTAACGGTTGGGTAACTTTTTAATTTTAGTGTTACCTGGCTGATGTTATTTATCTCACACTAGGATCTCTTTGCCCACTGTCTATTAAAAATCTTCATTCCTTTCTACTTTTCAGATAAAATGCCCACATCTCTAAGAATCTATACCTCCATCCTCTAAGGTTTACTTAATGACTTCCTTTCTTCCCTTAGGATCTCTGGTATAAATGTCTATTTTTACAATTTATTTAAACTAATCATTCTCATACACCATCCTCACTATATCTCCTCATGAAGGGCATGATCTATATACGTTTGTCCACCAGAAATTTGCTCATATTAATTATTCATATTAATTATTCAAATGTTAGATGAACTGACTTGTGAATGTGAAGTCTTTTGTAAACAGTAATGTAGAAGTTTAATCATACATGATTTCAACATTTTGGGTCAGAGTAGGAAAGGAAACAAAAAGCACACTACTATTTTTTGGGCAAATCTAAATATTTCCTCATGTAAATACATATTTAAAACAAATGACTTCATGTATTTTGAAACAGTCATGTGGCAGAGACAAAGCAGGTAGTCTCTAAACAATTATAGTCAGGAAAGGTGAGACATGGAGCCTATATATATAAAATAATTATTTCATGAAATCAAATGACTTTTTTTCGAGACACTGAAAACTATATTGGGGCTTAAGAAGACTCTTACTTCCTCCTTGCTTTATCTGATAGGATTACCCACATTGTGGATTTCAAACAAGGGCAGTTTTATTTAGAAATATGTATCACAGGGGTGCCTGAGTGGCTCAGTCGTTAAGCATCTGCCTTTGGCTCAGGGCGTGATCCCGGCGTTATGGGATCGAGCCCCACATCAGGCTCCTCCACTGGAAGACTGCTTCTTCCTCTCCCACTTCCCCTGCTTGTGTTTCCTCTCTCACTGGCTGTCTCTGTCAAATTAATAAATAAGATCTTTAAAAAAAAAATAAAAAAATAAAAAAAAATAAAGAAATACGTATCACATTGTGCCAAGAGAGAAAAATATGCAAAACGAGGACAACGGGAAGAGGGTACAGCAAATGGGTATTATTTCACTTCAACCAAATTCCAGTTTATAAATATAAGGAGAGGACAGTAAGGGACTAAAGCTCAGTTGGCAATCACTGAAAGGCAGTCCCTCTTCCACCGGGTACCATGAGAAAGTCCCGTTGCACCAACACATCCACTAGAAACGGAGAGATCGCTCTCCATTTCTGCATGGATAACAGACTAAAGATGCCCAGTGGTTGCCCAAGCACACAACTAGCAAAGGGCAGACTTTCTACAGAAATCCAGGTCTTTTCCAAGGACTACGCACCAGTAGTCACACCAAATTCAAATAGAACACGATCGCCTCACGTGCTGCTTTGCTCTGGAAGGATGATACCATTGGTTCTGTCCATCTGCTCTCGTGTTTTATGCTCCCCCTTCCTTCCTGCTGCCTTTCAACTTTCATATTAAGGGTTTTTTTCACATATTCCCAGTTTCTGACAGTAAGACAGGATTCCTATATCAAGTATCACCATTTTTTAAAGCATTAGTGTACAATGCTTTCTTCCAAAATATACAACTGTTAATTAAAATATTCCTTAAAGAATAGTTTTAATTTTGCAGGAAAGAAACAAAACAATACATGTAATAGGTATTCCTTCTCATTGGTTAGTCTGATGATAGTTGTATATATATATTTTTGAACACATGCCAATCAAATGAAATTTCTCAACAGAACTTATACTGAGGAGTTAGGGGTTAGTAAATGTTTTGTGCTTTTTGATGAGTTTTATATCTTATGGAAAGGACACGTTATAAGATTTTAAAGGACAGATTAGTTGATCGACATATATCCATAATTAGCAACTTACTGGACAGGCCATGATTGGATTAAAATTGCTGTTAGAAGTTGTACTTGAGGAAAAAATGAAGCAGGAAATCAAGTTTTAAGTAACAATTGAAGGAGCATGTAATGATGACAGCACACCAGTGAAACTGTTAATGTAAGTGGTTCAGGTCATACCAGATTATTTCTATTTTAAACAAAATCAGATACCAGCCTATAGGCCTGTTGTCAAGTTCTAGGCAAATAATGCAAGAAAGACACATAGGCCAGCGTAAGTATTTTATGAATAACATTGCTGTGATGTGTCTTCAAATTTATCTTTACTTTCTGTGGCTGATTTTCCCTGCTTAATTTATATTGAACACTAATCTTTGGTGACGAGAAGAGTCTTGTCTTAATGGTGATCTCTTTGTTCATTCATGTCTTCCTTCATGGCAGAAATATTCATTCTATAGGCATCTACTGGATATATACATGACCATACATGGCTCTTGGTCTTGGGAAATTATCAGCAAATATTACCATCTGATATTCTAGAACGTAAGCACTCGGTAGACAGATAAAAAGATAATAGGTATGTAGATTATAGATAAACACCATAGAGATGCATTATAGATACAGATTGTAGGTACACCGTATATAGCTATATATAACGACACATACGCACATACGTATAAATTCTAATTGTCATTCACGCGAACTGAAAAATAAATAAGAATATACAGATGTCCGATCCACCCAGATTTTCCATAAACACCATCAAATCCATCGCCGGGACACCTAGTACACCAGGCACTCTTAACTGCTCTTTGTCCCTCATTTCACACTGCATGTCACCACCCATTCATGTACGAATTGTCTAATTGTTGCTAGATCATTGTCATACTTTGATACGGAAATATCTAGGCCAGCGTTCAAAGTAGATCTTGTAGAGAAATGGGCTTTAGAGGTACTGCTTTTCACCAACTTTTGAATCAACTTCCCTTTTGTTCATTATAAAAGGTCTATGAATTACAAGGGCAGCAAAGGCCATTCGACTCCGACGTCAGGCAGGAAAAGGCTGGTGGCAACGATGATTTGTGGGCCTTTGCGTTCATTGACAATGTTTATGGATAAAGACTACCTCCCTGTGTGTTAGTGGAATTTTGAGGTCTCCTTGTGAATGCAGTTGGTGCTTACACTACAAAACTGACTCAGGACCCAGACCGAGGTCATTATCTGCCTACCCCAAACATTTATTTAGAAGGTTATTTTTTAAAATAATCTAAAACTGACAAATAGAGGTCAGTTAAGGGAGATTTGTAGTATTACCCAAACTTCATTTTTAAGCCTCTGTCTGCCGGTCTAGATAGAATCAAATACTTGTGCGTTCTTTGAAGAATATAAATTGTTTCCATTGTTGGCCACTCTCTGGGACTTTCTTAGTCACTGTCAGGGATCAGAGATAAGGGCTGGGGTCTGAAGCCAATAGGAGAGAAATGTACACTGTTGATAAAAATCAGAGTGCCCTTCTGATACCAACGGCGCTATTGAGCCGCTCACTGATACAAATAGCTCCGCGGGCTCTTTGGAATCAAACAACTTCTCTTTCTTGGGTGGAAGTAATTATCCTGTCTGACCTTTCTTCCAAATACCGGGCAGCTGGCTTTGCTCGGGCGCTTAGGGGGCCTTCCTTCAGGGCATTTGGAAACTGCAAAGATTTTCAGGATTCCGACTCCCAAGCCTGCCCTTATCTCCTGCTCAGACCAGGGAAGAGTAAAGGGAAGTCTTGGTCGCCCAAGCACCTTCCTGCTGGCCCGTTTGCCGCACAGGGGGTTTCAGGAGAAAATCTATGGGTACGGATTCCTTCTCAATCTTTTTTGGTCACTAGGACCATGTTCAAGTTTGATTAATTATTACTTTACGAGAACATGTTTCTTTGTGGCCCCTTCTGGTTCAAAGGCTCCTTGATGCATGAACCTGGAGCATTTTGGAAAAAGCTGGCAAGTCACTCCGGAAGGAAGGGCTCTGTGAGCTCGTTTCCTGGCACTGGCCCCTGGTTCTGTAAGCCTTGTGGAAACACTGGCTTTTGTTCTATATTTACTTTCCTGACCCAGACAATGTTATCATCCCGCTGCTTAAAATTAATGATGCTATGCTGCTAAGGATTCCAGGGCGAGCTGAGCCGAGATGCACCTGTAGGTACGTAGAGACAAACACGGGGCTCTACACGCAGAGATGTGTGCACACAGTTCAGGCTACACCACCCGTCGCAAATGCCAGACATTCAGCTGCCTGTCTCTGTCCGCCGTGTCAACTCTGTTCTCCCACCGCCCCCCATCCACGGAGACACCGCCCCGTCACTTACCTGGGGCAGAGCGGCTCGCTGTTCGCTTTGTTTCTCGGAGGCAGCGCGTCCTTCCTTCTCAGGCACGTCTGCACATATGGTTCTGGAGGAGCTGGGGCAAGAGAAGGGCAGCTGGAGCTCATGAGCTCCCAGCAATTGTCCCCAGCCCTCAGAGCAGAGGGCGGGGAGTGAGAACGGCCCGTGCTCTGCCCTTAACTGAGTGCTGCAGGTGAAAATGTGGTTAATCTAGAAACAGTTCCTGCAGAAGGAAACAGGGAGCAAGAGCGAGACAGAGAGAGAGGAAGGAGGGAGGGAGGAAGGGAGGGAAGAAGGAGGGAAGGAAAAAGGGAAGAAGGAAGGAAGGAGGGGAGGAAGGAGGGAGGGGGAAAAGGGGAGGAAGGAAGGAGGGGAGGAAGGAAGGAGAAGAGGAAGGAAGGAGGGAGGAAGGAGGAAAGGAAAGAGGGAAAGAGGGAAGGAAGGAGCGAGGGAGGGAAGGAGGGAAGGAAGGAAAGGGAGAAGGGCAAGTCCCTGCCCTAATGGTATCTGGGGAGGCGGAAAGTAAGAAATTAAAATGCAGTGTAAGTTCTGTGTTAGGGGAACACTGACAGTCTACGCCTGTGCTCTCTGAGTGGGTAGTACGAAGAATGACAATCCATGCCAGCCTAGACCCTCCAAGGAGGCTACCACGGGATAACGCAATGCCAGGATGCTACCTGGTCTAGAATGGGCGCCTCATTAAAAGTAATTCCTGTTTGCTCTCTTTTGTATGATTGCACAAGTCAATAAATCATAAACCTGACCCCAGCCCAAGGCTCTGTAATAGCCGTGTTAGAGTAGACAAAAAGCAGGCTTTCTTCAACGGTGTTGGCAATACCTAAAGGGTAGTGGGTCCCTAAAGCTTTTCCACCTGTCCCGCCATCTCTCGGGTAACTGGAAACATTTTCTATGATACCGGCACCATTTTTTTTATATAAAGTTGTTAACTCCTGAAGGACCATTGGAAGATATCCATCATGTGCGTGTTGGTTTGCTTTTAGGCCGTTGACTATGTCCTGTTGGCACCTTATTGCCACACTTGCTCATGCAGCCCATGTGACCGGATCCCTGGGATCTCGACACAACCCTGCCACAGTCCTGACACAGCAATACTGTTGTGCACCACCAGCTACAGTGATGAAGAGAACAGAGACAGACTCCGAGTTTCAGCTGTGACATGGAATTCCCTTGGAAGCTTCCCGAACTGAAATTCGAAGAGAATGAAAAAAAGCAACAACAGAATGACCAAGAATTGTGGAACGAATTCAAAAGTTGTAGATTACTCATGCCTGAAATGCCAAAAGGAGAAGAAACAGATAATGGAGTAAAAGAAATATTTAACGTTAATAGCGATAGAGTTTTCCAAGATGAGTGGCAAACATAACACTGAACCAGATAAACATCCAAAGTGACAGCTCTGTCTTTCACGATTACAGTGCAGAAAATTCAACACAAAACGAAATAAAATCTTGAATGTAGCTGGAAGGTGGAGGAGAAACACCTCACCTGTATATAAACAAAGATAAGAATTTAAGTGGACTTCCCATCAGAAATCACAAAATCAAGGAGAGACAGAGTGACATATTTAGTGTGCAGAGAAAACAATCCCCAACATAAAATTCTATGTCCGGTGAAATGACCCTTTAAACTTGAAGGAGACATAGATTTTCTCATAGAAACGAAGGCTGAAGGAATCCATTGCCTCAGACCTGCTCTACCAGAAATGTTGCTAGGTTGAAGGAAAATTAAATAAATCATATAGATGGGATCTTTGGATCTGATAAAGGAAGGAAAGCTTCAGACAGCGAATAAAATGAAGGTAGAATAAAATATTTTAATATTCCATGCTTAATTGAGCTAATGGATAACTCCTTGTAATTATAGCAATATATTGGGTGATTTTAACACACAGATAAATGTAATAAATTAGAGCGATGTTGTAATGGACAAGAGAGGAATTAGGGACACTATTATAAGTTACTTTCACTGTACATGAAGTGATACAATGATTATTGAAGGTGGATATGAATTAGTTTAAAAGGTGTATTGAGAATTCTAGGGAAATTAATACATTTTTAAAAGAGGATTTTAAATACTGGAGGGAAATGAAGCAAAATGTTAGCAAAAAAAAAATAGAAATTCTATAAAATGCATAATTTAAACTAGAGAACACATTTAAAAGAATTATAATGAATACTGTAAGGGATGATAAATAGAAATTCTATAAAATGCATAATTTAAACTAGAGAACACAGAAAAACAGGGGAGAAAGAAAATAAGTGTAATGAAAATATTTATAAATATGGTAGATATTAATCTTGCTACATAAATAATCCCTTGAAATGGGGACGGTCTAAATATATGGATTAAATGACAGAAATTATCAGAGTAGGTAAAAATGTAAGACTCAAATAGGTTGTCTCCAAGAGACTCAATTCAAGTATAAAGACAAGGATAGGATCAAAGTTAAGAGATGGAGGAAGATATACCATGGAAATAACCGAAAGAAGCTGGGGTACCTATACTGATTTCAGACAAAGCGTACTTCAGGGCAAGGAAAATTGTTGAGGGTACAGACAGGCATTCCACAATGAGAAAGAGGACAATTCTCTAGGAAGACGTAAAAGTCTTTAGTATGCACGTGCTGGACAACAGAACATCAAAGTACACAAATAAACACTCACAGAACTGCAAGAAAAAAATAGACAAATGCACGAATATAATTGGAGAACTTCAACACCTCCCTTTTAGTAACTGATAAACAAGCAGGAAGTCATTAAAAATGTCATTGACCTACGCAAGCCTGTCAATCAACTTGGTCTAATTAGAGATCAGTATAGTATAGATAGTATACTACATATAATCTACATATAAAAGTAGATAATATATGTGTAGACTACTCCATCCACCAACAGCCAAATACACATTATTTTCAAATTCAAATGGAACATTCATCAAGGTAGACCACACCCTGTGCCATAAAACACTCCCTAGCAAACTTAAAATAATACAAGTCACGCCAAGTATGTTTTCAGAAACCAACGGGAATTAAACTTGAAATCAACAAAGGAAATATAGTTGGAAAATCCCAAAATATTTGGAGAATAGGGAACATAATTCCGAAAAACACATTGGCCCAAAGGCAAGTAGCTCAAGACGAATTTTACAATACCAAAGTCAAAATGAAAGGGAACCTGATCAAAATTTGTGGGATGCAGTGAAAACAGTATTTACAGGGAATTTTTTACCACTCAGTGCATCCTTTAGAAAAGAAGAAAGATTGATCATCGATAATCTAAGTTCCTGCCTTAGGAACCTGGAAAAAGACGAACAATTTAAGTCTAAAGCTAGCAGAAGAAAAGAAATACTAAAGATGAAAGCAGAAATCAATGACCTTGGAAGAAGGAAATCAACAGAGAAAATCGATGAAAGGGAAAGCTGGCTATCCGAAAAGGTCCATAAAATAAAAGGCCAGGCTAGAGGACCCAGACGTTCAGAGCCTATCACGTCTATGATGTATGTCTACATGCATTGGATATATTTATGCACATACGTTTAAATATATTTTACACATAATGCATATTGTAGACTTTGCAAAATATTTGTATATTTACATAGATATATGTTTACGTGTAATACGTAGGAATAAACGTATTATTGTACATTACATATAACACACGCATTACATACATATGTTTACAGAGCACGTGTGCAATGGTGAAGTGCCCTAGTGCTTGTAGGCGACCGTAGCCTTCTGAATTGTAGGAGAAGATTCCATTCTAACCATAACACTAAGCATTTACATCCTGCCAGAATGTGTCAAACAGAAAGAGGGAGAGAATATTTGTGCTAATTCCAAATTGTTCGCAAGCTAGTGATCGGGAAGAGCCTTTCCTGTATTGCGTGGTTATGCACAGGGATGGGTTTCAAGGTGTGGTTGGGGAAGGATGTATGTATGGGCTTAGCGATGGGAGGCAGACCTGAAGTGCCAAGTCACACTAACCCAGTGTTTATTGATGAAGGGTCTGCTATGAGCCAAGTGTTTATCAACAAAACAGCAGCACAGAGAATGGACCAAGTGGGGACTCAGGGATTGGTCAGCGGAGGCCCTTATTTAAATCCAGGTGTGTCTGCCCCCATCTGGCACGGTCTTCCCCACACCAGTGCTCTCCAGCCGCGTTCCCTGGAGCCCTGGGGCCCCATGGAGGAGGGAGCCCCTACAGCCACAGCAGAAGGAGGAAGAAGCTAACCATACACTCAGACGTATCTGTTGCATGCATTTGGCTCAGCAGAAAATTCAGCAGAGAGAAAATACCACTGCTATGTTTCCATCTGGAACTTGCCACACTGTTCAGTATTAAAGTATGAGACACACATGAGACATCCTTGCGCACCCAGGTTTCTGCGCCCTCTGACACCTCTTCGACCCAAGCTCTCTGTCTCTGACGCCAGACTTTTCACTGCATGAGAATATGTCTAATCCTCCATGTGTCCACTCAAGGATTTATTATCAGCGAATCAAAATATATTTGTTCTACTTCATTAAAAAGTTTGAGACATTTTCCCAACCTAATGATCCAAGGGACAAGATGCATAAGAACAATGTATGGGGTACCTGGGTGGCTCAGTGGTTAAGCGTCTGCCCTTGGCTCAGGTCATGATCAGGTGCTGGGATCGAGCCCCACATGGGGCGCCCTGCTCAGTGGGAAGTCTACTTCTCCTTCTGTCTCTGCCCCTGCACCCTACTTGTGCTCTGTCTCTGTCTCAAATCAATAAATAAAATCTTTAAAAAAAAAAAAAAAGAACAATGTAAGCCCAGAAGAGATCTGTCGTGCAGGTGTGCTCTTGGGAACATCAGATAACACCCACCACTAGCCCCTTTGAAGCTGTCTGCCTCCAGATACTGAGAAGCACGGGAGGAAGGCTCAGAACCCAGTGTCATGTGGGAGCCAGGATGCTGTCTGTCTGTCCCCACACTTTCCTTGGAGGGTCTGTTTTATAAAGTCTGTGTCTTTGAGTCCCAAATAAAGTGAAAGGCATCACTGTTTTGTCTTCTGTTCTAAGGCAGAGAGTTCTCCTGGAGGGCAGGATGGCGAAGGTACCATCTTTCTTTCTTAGTGATGTATTTGTTCAGCTCGGATGTAAGAGCTCTATTTCAACCCCACTTCTTTATTTGCCTTAGCCAAGGAGTGCCACGTTAACAAAAATACTGAATGCCGCGGAGCAGTGGCTTTTGAGAAACGTCTCTTTGCTCACTAGATACAAATATACTTTTTCATAGATTGGTATTGTCATGTTTCCACCACCCCCAGTTCCAACCCCACTCCGGAAAGGCTAATGACTTACGATCCTCTGAGAAACAGTGTACTTGTGCACTGTGGCAATGAAAATTGATCCCACAGTTAATCACATTTGAATTGTTGGCTAATTGCATGACTTGGATGGATTTTCGTTTTACAGAAAAAATTCCCTGGCTGTTCACCGTCTCCCGCGAGGTCGGTTTCAGACACTGCATCCAACATGCTCCGCTCTATGCTTCTCCTTGGAAGAGTCACCTGCAGGGAACACCGTGTACTTCCCACCGTTGCCCCAGCGTGGGAGAACATGAACGGGCCCGTGAGATCTATTAAAACAGGACCAAAAAATGGATTTTTTCCCCTCAAAAGGAATTCAACATGCCCGAATCACTTTTACATTCTCTTTCCCCTAAGAGATGAAGAGGA